>NC_091774.1:3600000-3957500 GCF_029378745.1 Bos indicus
GAGCACTGAAGAATTGATGCTTTTGAACTATGGTGTTGGAGAAGACTCTAGAGAGTCCCTTGGACTGCAAGGAGATCCAACCAGTCCATCCTAAAGGAGATAATTCCTGGATGTTCATTGGAAGGACTGGTATTGAAACTGAAACTCCAACACTTTGGCCACTTGATGCAAAGAGCTGACTTATTGGAAAAGACCCTGATGCTGGGAAAGATTGAGGTGGGAGGAAAAAGGGACAACAGAGGATGAGATGGTTGGATAACATCACCGACTCAATGGACATGAGTTTCGGTAGGCTCCAGGAGTTGGTGATGGACAGGGATGCCTGGTGTGGTGCAGTTCATAGGGTCGCAAAGAGTGCGACACAACTGAGCAACTGAACTGAACTGAAGTGATCTAATAGCTGAAATGTGCCTAGTTTTTACAGAATGCTTTGCATATTGTTTTATATATGCCACCCTGTGATATCTCCAGTTTCACTGTCAATGGAAAATAATTCTATACATATCTACCACAGACAATTTACCTGTCATTTAATGATCTCTTCAGAGTAGTGAAATAATAACAGAGGAATATGTAGACATCCCTTAGACAAAAATAAATTAAAACTCATAAAACAGAAACCTTGCTGTGTGACTAAACGGACAAGACAAATACTTGAGGGATTATGTAGTGGCTCAGTTCAGTTGAGTTCAGTCGCTCAGTCGTGTCCGACTCTGCAACCTCATGAATCTCAGGACGCCAGGCCTCCCTGTCCATCACAAACTCCCGGAGTTCACTCAGACTCATGTCCATCGAGTCAGTGATGCCATCCAGCCATCTCATCCTCTGTCCTCCACGTCTCCTCCTGCCCCCAATCCCTCCCAGCATCAGAGCCTTTTCCAGTGAGTCAGCTCTTCGCATAAAGTGGCCAAAGTACTGGAGTTTCAACTTCAGCATCATTCCCTCCAAAGTAATCCCAGGGCTGACCTCCTTCAGAATGGACTGGTTGGATCTCCTTGCAGTCCAAGGGACTCTCAAGTATCTTCTCCAACACCACAGTTCAAAAGCATCAATTCTTTGGCGCTCAGCCTTCTTCAGAGTCCAACTCTAACATCCATACATGACCACTGGAAAAACCATAGCCTTGACTAGATGGACCTTTGTTGGCAAAGTAATGTCTCTGCTTTTGAATATGCTATCTAGGTTGCTCATAACTTTCCTTCCAAGGAGTCAGCATCTTTTAATTTCATGGCTGCAGTCACCATCTGCAGAGATTTTGGAGCCCAGAAAAATAAAGTCTGACATGGTTTCCACTGTTTCCCCATCTATTTCCCATGAAGTGATGGGACTGGATGCCATGATCTTCGTTTTCTGAATGTTGAGCTTTAAGCCTACTTTGTCACTCTCCACTTTCATTTTCGTCAAGAGGCTTTTGAGTTCCTCTTCACTTTCTGCCATAAGGGTGGTGTAATCTGCATATCTGAGGTTATTGATATTTCTCCTGGCAATCTTGATTCCAGCTTGTGTTTCTTTCAGTCCAGCGTTTCTCATGATGCACTCTGCATAGAAGTTAAATAAGCAGGGTGACAATATACAGCCTTCACGTACTCCTTTTCCTATTTGGAACCAGTCTGTTGTTCCATGTCCAGTTCTAACTGTTGCTTCCTGACCTGCATACAGATTTCTCAAGAGGCAGGTCAGGTGGTCTGGTATTCCCATCTCTTTCAGAATTTTCCACAGTTGATTGTGATCCACACAGTCAAAGGCTTTGGCATAGTCAATCAAGCAGAAATAAATGTTTTTCTGGAACTCTCTTGCTTTTTCCATGATGCAGCAGATGTTGGCAATTTGATCTCTGCTTCCTCTGCCTTTTCTAAAACCAGCTTGAACATCAGGAAGTTCATGGTTCACATATTGCTGAATCCTGGCTTGGATAATTTTGAGCATTACTTTACTAGCATGTGAGATGAGTGCAATTGTGCGGTAGTTTGAGCATTCTTCGGCATTGCCTTTCTTTGGGATTAGAATGAAAACTGACCTTTTCCAGTCCTGTGGCCACTGCCAAGTTTTCCAAATTTGCTGGCATATTGAGTGTAGCACTTTCACAGCATCAGCTTCCAGGATTTGAAATAGTTCAACTGGAATTCCATCACCTCCACTAGCTTTGTTCGTAGTGATGATTTCTAAGGCTCACTTGACTTCATATTTCAGAATGTCTGGCTCTAGGTCAGTGATCAGACCATCATGATTATCTGGGTCGTGAAGATTTTTTTGTACAGTTCTTCTGTGTATTCTTGCCAACTCTTTTTGATATCTTCTGCTTCTGTTAGGTCCATACCATTTCTGTCCTTTATCGAGCCCATCTTTGCATGAAATGTTCCCTTGGTATCTCTAATTTTCTTGAAGAGATCTCTAGTCTTTTCCATTCTGTTGTTTTCCTCTATTTCTTTGCATTGATCACTGAAGAAGGCTTTCTTATCTCTTCTTGCTATTCTTTGGAACTCTGCATTCAGATGCTTATATCTTTCCTTTTCTCCTTTGCTTTTCACTTCTCTTCTTTTCACAGCTATTTGTAAGGCCTCCCCAGACAGCCATTTTGCTTTTTTGCATTTCTTTTCCATGGGGATGGTCTTGATCCCTGTCTCCTGTACAATGTCACGAACCTCCATCCATAGTTCATCAGGCACTCTATCTATCAGACCTAGGCCCTTAAATCTATTTCTCACTTCCACTGTATAATCATACGGGATTTAATTTAGGTCATACCTGAATGGTCTAGTGGTTTTCCCTACTGTCTTCAATTTAAGTCTGAATTTGGTAATAAGGGGTTCATGATCTGAGCCACCGTCAGCTCCTGGTCTTGTTTTTGTTGACTGTATAGAGCTTCTCCATCTTTGGATGCAAAGAATATAATCAATCTGATTTCAGTGTTGACCATCTGGTGATGCTAGCTTTGCTTAAAGTTAGTTAATGAATATCCTGGAGAACAGTGGAGAATAGGTCTGATAAGAAACATCAGGAACATAGTTTTGGGCTCTAAAATTTAAATAGTTGATGCACAGGCTATTTAAAATAAATGAACCTTGTATTCTATTTAGATTAAATGTAGGGAGTTAAAATAATTTGGTTATATAATACAAATGCAACTTATAGGATATGTGATTATATGTGTAACTAACCTTAGTTACAGATTTTTGTCTGTAAGGTGAGACAATACTATCAGTCTCAATGTAGTAAGAATTACATGAGATGAAACATGTAGAAAATTAAGCATAGTGCTTTCCATACAGAAAATGCTGAATTAATATTTTCAGAACATCAGCAAGGATGATGACGATGATGACAAAAGTATTTTCTTAATTTGGACGCCCCTGGAAGCAGAGTGGGAAAAGGAGATGAAAGGTAAAAAAAAAAAAAAAAAGAAAATCACCTGAAATTTTTGCATTAATGGATTAGTTACTATCCTGAACAACTGAATTTCATTCTTCCTGGGTAGTCGTCTGGGATCCTGTAGTATCTGCCTTCTGAGAAGATGGAAAATTGGATATATTTATCACCAACTACTGTCCTCCATCTGTTGAAGTTTTGGGGGAGCAGACTTTTATATACTCCCAAATTCCTGAATGTACATGCTCACAGCTGAGCAACCCTCAGTCCTTTGGTGAATATTTCCAGATAGCAAAAAAAAAAAAAAAAAAAAAACTGATACACAGTGGCTTGATGTGGAACACTAGCCACATGCAAGAAACTCTCCATCATAATAGCATTCAGACCAGATCAGTCAAAGGGCTATGGCATGCGATGATAATTATTTCCTCAAACTTTAGTGGAAATTAATACTGGATACTTTGCTTATGAAACTTATGTAATACTATTTATGTCTTAAATATATTTTTTCTTCTGTTTTAGTCAGTATAATCTCCATGTCTCTCCATACTGCCCTCCTTTACCCTTGAAACAGATGTAGTTTTCCACTCTTGAACTCTTTGCAGAAATATACTGCATTCCTGTTGCAGAAACCTTTCTCTTATGACACTTCTCAGTTTCCACTAGCCTTATGGTTACTTGCAAAAATATGTTAAGGTAGTAATTACACTACTGGGTGTACACTATTCAACAGGTAATACTCGTTTTCAACATTAAATTTAATCTAAAAACTTATCCAAGGCAGAGTTTACAAATAGGGGAATTTAGACTTGAGTTGAATAATTATCACACAGATCACTACATCAATGTGAAGTATTGATATTTTTAAGTATGGCTGAGTCCAAACTCTGGTCGGTCTTTAATCACCACATTTGAGGCCACAAATGAAACAAGGCCATGGGCTTGGCAAGAAGCACAAATTAAGGTAATCAGGTTAGGTGGGAATAGGGAAAATGGGAGAACATATAAATGTAACAGTATGGACTTTGTTCCAGGTAATTATTCTGTGTAAATTCAGGTAAAGGAGGACTACATTCCACAATTTTATTTGAAATCTTTTAAGTTTTCAAATGTTCGACTCTTTGAGACCCCATGGACTATACAGTCCATGGAATTCTCCAGGCCAGAACCCTGGAGTGGGTAGCCTCTCCCTTCTCCAGGGGATCTTCTCAACCCAGAGATAGAATCCAGGTCTTCCACATTGCAGGCAGATTCTTTACCATCTGAGGCACAAGGGAAGCCCTTTTAAGTTTTAACTTCTGATAAATAACCAATGTAAAAAGAAAGTATATCTGTGAAAGTCAGAAAATCTCAAAATCTGTGCTCATGATGGAGTCTGTGAGAGCCACCATTTTTGTAAAATGGAATCAACAATGCCCATATTAATTTTATGGTTGCTCTAAAAAAGTATCATAAACAAGGAGGCTCAAAACTGAGATTTAGTCTCTTACACTTTTGGATCCTGTCTGAAGCCAAAGCGCCAGAAGAGCCATGCTCTCCCTGACAGCTTCTGGGTGTTTATGATAGCCCTTGGTGTTCCTTGGTTTACAGGTGCATGATGCTAATCTTTGCTTTCAGTATGTTACTTCTGCCTCCTCTCTGTGTATCTCTATTTTCATGTGTTCTGTCTATCTCTGTCCCTGAGTCTCCTTTCTTTTTAAAAGTCACTAGTCATATTGAATTAAATGCCCACCTTAATCCAATATGATTTCATGTTAACTACATACGTTGGCAGAAATACTTTTTCCAAATGAAAGCACCCACCTTCTGTCGGTTAGAACTGCAATATATATTTCTTTGATATACCATTCAACCCATAAGCCTAGTTTACAGGGTTGTCATAAGGTCATAAACAGTTATTCTTTGGATTTATCCAGTCTGAGGCATGTCACATTTCCTCATCCAGTGGATTCATTTGTCCTTCATTCTGAAAAAAATATTTTTAAATATCTTCTTTCTTCCATTTATTCAATTATGACTTTCTAGGATTTTAATCATATATATATATATATATATATATATATGTAAGAATTTCTCATTCAATGCTTCTTATCTCTGAATCCTTATTTAAAATTTTCTAGCTCCTCCTCTCTTTCTATTGTATTCTGAATAAACTGTGTGTCTCCAGATCATTTATATTTTCATGAATTTTGTATGTCTTCCTTTTAAACTATCTATTATTAATTGTAATTGATACATGGCTCATATATATTTCATTTTAATGAAATTTTTCTGATTTATTGTTGTTCAGTCACCAAGTTGTGTCCAACTATTCATGACCCTGTGGGCTATAGCATGCCAGGCTTCCCTGTCTCCCACCATCTCCTGGAGTTTGCCCAAGTTCATGTCCATGAACTCTGATGCTTTCAAACTGTGGTGCGGGAGAAGACCCTTGAGAGTAAGGAGATCAAACCAGTAAATCTAAATGTAAATCAACCCTGAAGACTCATTGGAATGACTGATGCTGAAGCTGAAGCTCCAATACTTTGGCCACCTGATGCAAACAGTCAACTCATTGGAAAGACCCTCATGCTGGGAAAGATTAAAGGCAGAAGGAGAAAAGGGCAACAGAGCATGAGAAGGTTGAATGGCATCACCAGTTGTTCAGATTATTCCTTATTATAAAATAATCACTTTCCCCACCTTTATCTGTTTGCCTCATACACTTCCATTCTGTGCTCTCTATATATTAGTCCAGCATCTTCATATTCTTATGAACATACATTTGCAGTTTCTTGTATCTGCTGATATATAGTCTCACAGTGACTTGCTTTTTGGTGAGTTTATAAACTTCACCTGTCAGTATACTTCCTATTTTGAATAGACAATTTGATGGCCAAACTTGGAAAAGAATTCCTTCTACTTTTGCTGTCATGTGATAAAATCATTTATAAGGCCTCATACATTCCTCCTCAAAGATTTGGCCCTTGGGTACCTTGTAGAGGTTCTATAAGTCAGTATTTTCATATACTGTTGAAATAGAAATCTGATACAAGAAGACCACACTCATGTTTGTTGCCAGTCCAGGCAAGCACTTTGGTGTTCCACTCCACTTCACATTTACAGCTTCTTTTCACAGCCAAACCTAACTCCCAGGTTTTCCCATCCCAACTCATGGCATGAATGCCGTGGCTACTCAAGGCCCATCTTCTGATTCATATGTGAGCAGCAATGTCTCAAAAAACAGGTACCACTAAATTCTTAATGCTGTAAAATGTGGGGGTCTCAGAGAGTTTCTATTTATTTTTGATACTAGATTAGGACATTGAGTAGTGCTATCCAATAGAGGATATATATCAAAATCATCTAGGATTATTTTTATATGTTCATAACTCTGAGCCTCACTCTTAGAGATTTTGATTCAATAATATGAAGTAAACTTGAATATCAGTATTTTCAAGAGTCTTCACTAGTAGAACCAATGTAGATTAAGTACCCATTCCAAATTTATTTCTCCTTAAGTATTCAATACAGAATAACTACTTTGGAGGTGTGCTTATGTGACTCTCTTACTCAACAAGTTACATTGGCTCTCTATTGCCTATCACATGAGTTTAAATTCCGCATTGAGGCTGAGTGTTATAAATCATCATATCTAGATTCAGCCTATTTCTCAAAATACACTTCATGCTTATCAAAAAAAAAAAACAAACTTTGATTCATACAAATTTTTTGAAAAAAATTCCCTTCTTTCTTGATTTTGGACTTGAAATTTTATTTATGTTTTTCTCCTCATTGGGTTGGGCTTCCCTGGTGGTGCAGATGGTAAAGAATCTGCCTGCAAAGCAGGAAACCCGGGTTTGACCCCTGCGTGAGGAAGATGCCTTGGAGAAGGGAATGGCCACCAGCTTCAGTATTCCTGCCTGGAAAATTCCATGGACAGAGGGAATTGGTGCACTACAGTCCATGGGGTTGCAGAATCAGACATGACTGAATGACTAACATTCCTCTCTTCTTTGGATTTCCCTGTTTTCACATTTCTACTCTTTATAGTTTTTCGAAAAAAATCATGGACTTCAGAGTTAAAAAATCAAATTAACTTGTTACTCATGGGCTCTGCTATTGACAAGATATCTATCTACTCAGAACATCAGTTTCTGATCTTTAAAATTGGCAATAATTTTTCAGTATTGTTCAACATTTGAAAGGACCTACCTTGGTACCTGAAACACAGTAATGTCTTAATAAATAAGCTATTTATTCTCTCTCCTCCATTACCAATCTGAAAACTCTCTCTCTCCAGCCTGTGCACTCTGCCCTGAATGTTCTAGGCCATATATAATTGACTCTTTTTTGATACAGCCAAGTATTTTAACTTATGCCCTCATTTATTATCACTTATCAGTGATAATTTAATCTCCCATAATTATCTTCAGTCCCATAAGAATAAGGTCATAGTTCTATCCTCTGCTTTTATAGTCCATATTTCCCAAGGAGTCCAGGTTAGAGCAAAATACATCACATAGAGCAAGTATTGAATGGGAAGGAAAGCTGGCTCGTCACTCAAGTTCTACAATTTATTGTCAAGTCTCTGAATCAACTGTTTACATGATTTTCTTGTTTATAGAATAGAGTCAATGCTTATTTAACCTAACTTATACAGTTGCTATGACAGGCTATAAAATAAAGCATGTGAATAATTTAGTGTATTTTGACATTACTTTGCTTTTGATATATAGTTCATGACTACTGTAGATGAGAGGTATTGTGGCATAGTTTTTACACATACTATGCTATCATACAAAATACTAATAATTATGAACATCTCTATACATATGAGAAAACCGAAGATAAAAAGTATTACATAAATATCCAAGATTGACAGCTAATAAATAGAAGTTGATTCCAAGGCTAATGAATCTCAATAAGCTATATAGAAGGGAAAGTTTTAGGCAAAGAATAAATAAAATAACATGTTATGTTGATTACTGGTCTAATATGTATTAATCACAAGGTCCTAGAAATATAAAGAAAAGAGAAAGATAAACTGAGAGGGAAAATGGATTTCTAAGGGATAAAAATGGCACAACCAGAACACAAGCACAGGGATCTTCTGTCTTCTGTGTAGACGCTTCTTGTGTTAACTAGTTTTATTAAAATGATACTGTTGCACATGCTATCACAGGAGAATTTTAAAATCAATATGCTTCCTTTAAAACACTACTTACAACTAGACTGCTATATGAATTTATTTTAAGATGATTTTATATATTTAAAATTCTATGCATTCCAGTGCTCTTGCCTGGAAAATCCCATGGACGGAGAACCCTGGCAGGCTGCAGTCCATGGGGTCACGAAGAGTTGGACACGACTGAGAGACTTCACTTTCACTTTTCACTTTCACGCATTGCAGAAGGAAATGGCAACCCACTCTAGTATTCTTGTCTGGAGAATCCCAGGGATGGGGGAGCCTGGTGGGCTGCCGTCCATGGGGTCGCACAGAGTCGGACATGACTGAAGTGGCTTAGCAGCAGCAGAAGCATTGCTATTATCTAGGAACATATCCTAGTTTCTAAATTGATCATCTCTAGAAATTATTCCCATGAATTATTTCCTTTCTGTCTACAAATCCTAATCCAATTGTAGATAATTCCATTTCAGTCAGTATAGGAACCTCTTTCTTTTCCCAGTTTTTTTTTTTTTTTCCTACTTTTGTGGAGCGTGATAGAGTATGTCCAGAAAAACAAGAAAAGAAAATGTTTTCTAGTCTATCATTACAACAACTGATTTCAGTTTTTAGAATTCATTTTTTTGCAGTACAATTTATATAAAAATAAAGTATATCTCTTTTAATTACACTCTTTAAGTGTGATTGTTAATGACAAATATATATTATAGTATATAACACCATCCCAATCAAGATGCAAAACATTTCCATCCATTGCCCTATAAAGTCGACTTACGCCCTTTGCACTCAGTTTCCTTCCACCCCATCCTCAGGCAATTAGTGATTTGATTTCTATTACAGCAAATTAGTTTTCTCTATTCTAGAACTTTATGTGATTGAAATCATAGGTATATATTATATTATATAATTATATATATATAATTATATTTTCATTCATGGTTCTGCATGTATCAGTAATTTATTATTTTTTTGTTGTTGAGTAGTATACCAGTATTTGCATAAAATGCAATTTGTTTACTCAGACATGTTCCTATAATGGGCATTTGAGGCATTTCGATTTTTTTGAATCTTCCTTTTTGAGACAACAGTGGATCCATGTTATGTGAGTCAATGGAATCATCAAATAGATTATGTTCTAAGAGTTCTACATTATCAAGCATATCTGAGAATATCTACATTCTCAAGAGTATCTGTGGCTTGGATGCTACATCAGCATGCTTCCACTCAGTGACGTGTGTCCCTGGCTTGTGAAGAAACCCTTGTGTTAAACCCTTTAGGTAATTAAGAAATAACTAAACAAATAAATACAAATGTTGACTAGAATAAATGTTCATGCAATTTCTGCTTACTACTCGGCAACATGTCTCCCTATGTCAAGGAGCACAAGATTGTGCTGCAATTAGATTGAATAAGAAAGCAAAGTAGAAAAAATAAAAATTACACTGAGGAAACCCTGGATTAAAATCTACATGGTGAATTTTATTCTAATAAAATGTTTGATACAGCCTAGACTAAAGGGAGCAAAACTGGTGCCCACATGTTAAAAAGCAAGTTTGTTTTTAATTGTACAGAGCTTTAAAACAATAGTGATAAAGTTATCAATATTCACTTTTGATATTACATGCATAGGCACAGACACACTGAACGTTTTGGTAACTCTGGGTCATTATTTTAGTAAGATAATAATTCCAAGAGTATCTCATTTAAATTTGAATCTAATTTTATTTTATACTGAAGTTACAGTTCAGTTCAGTTCAGTTCATTTCAGTCGCTCAGTCTTTGCGACCACATGAATTGTGGTACGCCAGATCTCCCTGTCCATCACCAACTCCCGGAGTTCACTCAAACTCATTTCCATTGAGTCGGTGATGCCATCCAGCCATCTCATTCTCTGTCATCCCCTTCTCCTCCTGCCTCCAACCCCTCCAGCATCAGAGTTTTTTACAATGAGTCAACTCTTTGCATGAGGTGGCCAAAGTATTGGAATTTAAGATTTCACATCAGTCCTTCCAAAAAACACCCAGGACTGATCTCCTTTAGAATGGACTGATTGGATCTCCTTGCAGTCCAATGGACTCTCAAGAGTCTTTTCCAACACCACAGTTCAAAAGCATCAATTCTTCTGCACTCAGCTTTCTTCACAATCCAACTCTCACATCCATACATGACCACTGGAGAAACCATAGCCTTGACTAGATGGACCTTTGTTGGCAAAGTAATGTATCTGCTTTTGATATGCTATCTAGGTTGGTCATAACTTTCCTTCCAAGGAGTAAGTGTCTTTTAATTTCATGGCTGCAATAACCATCTACAGTGATTTTGGAGCCCCCAAAAATAAAGTCTGACACTGTTTCCACTGTTTCCCCATCTATTTCCCATGAAGTGATGGAACCAGATGCCATGATCTTAGTTTTCTGAATGTTGAGCTTTAAGCCAATTTTTTCACTTTCCTCTTTCACTTTCATCAAGAGGGTTTTTAATTCCTCTTCACTTCCTGCCATAAGGGTGGTGTCATCTGCATGTCTGAGGTTATTGACATTTCTCCCAGCAGTCTTGATTCCAGCTTGTGCTTCTTCCAGCCCAGCGTTTCTCATGATGTACGCGGCATAGAAGTTAAATAAGCAGGATGACAATATACAGCCTTGATGTACTCCTTTTCCTATTTGGAATCAGTCTGTTATTCCATGTTCAGTTCTAATTTTGCTTCCTGACCTGCATATAGGTTTCTCAAGAGGCAGGTTAAGTGGTCTGGTATTCCCATCTCTTTCAGGATTTTCCACAGTTTATTGTGATCCACAACAGTCAAAGGCTTTGGCATAGTCAAAAGAGCAGAAATAGATGTTTTGCTGGAACTCTCTTGTTTTTCCAATGATCCAGCGGATGTTGGCAATTTGATCTCTGGTTCCTCTGCCTTTTCTAAAACCAGCTTGAACATCTGGAAGTTCACAGTTCACGTATTGCTGAAGTCTGGCTTGGAGAATTTTGAGCATTACTTTACTAGAATGTGAGATGAGTGCAATTGTGCAGTAGTTTGAGCATTCTTTGGCATTGCCTTTCTTTGGGACTGGAATGAAAGCTGACCTTTTCCAGTCCTGTGGCCACTGGTGAATTTTCCAAATTTGCTGGCATATTGAGTGCAGCACTTTCATGGCATCATTTTCCAGGATTTGAAATAACTCAACTGGAATTCCATCACCTCCACTAGCTTTGTTCATAGTGATGCGTTCTAAAGCCCATTTGACTTCACATTCCAGGATGTCTGGCTCTAGATGAATGATCACACTATCGTGATTATCTTAGTCATGAAGATCTTTTTTGTACAGTTCTTCTGTGTATTCTTGCCACCTCTTCTTAATATAGTCTGCTTCTATTAGGTCCATACCATTTCTGTCCTTTATCAAGCCCATATTTGCATGAAATGCTCCTTTGGTAGCTCTAATTTTCTTGAAGAGATCTCTAGTCTTTCACATTCTGTTGTTTTCCTCTATTTCTTTGCATTGATCACTGAGGAAGGCTTTCTTATCTCTCCTTGCTATTCTTGGAACTCTGCATTCAGATGCTTATATCTTTCCTTTTCTCCTTTGCTTTTCACTTCTCTTCTTTTCACAGCTACTTGTAAGGCCTCCCCAGACAGCCGTTTTGCTTTTTTGCATTTCTTTTCCATGGGGATGGTCTTGATCCCTGTCTCTTGTACAATGTCACAAACCTCAAAATGTCATAGTTCATCAAGAACACTATCTATCAGATCTAGTCCCTTAAATCTATTTCTCACTTCCACTGTATAATCATAAGGGATTTGATTTAGGTCATACCTGAATCGTCTAATGGTTTTCGTTACTTTCTTCTATTTAAGTCTGAATTTGGCAATAAGGATTTCATGATCTGAGCCACAGTCAGCTCCCAGTCTTGTTTTTGCTGACTGTATAGAGCTTCTTCATCTTTTGCTGCAAAGAATATAATCAATCTGATTTCGATGTTGACCATCTGGTGATGTCCATGTGTAGGGTCTTTTGTGTTGTTGGAAGAGGGTGTTTGCTATGACCAGTGCATTATCTTGGCAAAACTCTATTACCTTTTGCCCTGCTTCATTCCGTATTCCAAGGCCAAATTTGCCTGTTACTCCAGGTGTTTCTTGACTTCTTACTTTTGCATTCCAGTCCCCTATAAAGAAAATGATATCTTTTTTGGGTGTTAATTCTAAAAGGTGTTGTAGGTCTTCATAGAACCATTCAACTTCAGCTTCTTCAGCATTACTGGTTGGGGCATAGGCTTGGATTACTGTGATATTGAATGGTTTGCCTTGGAAACGAACAGAGATCATTCTGTCATTTTTGAGATTGCATCCAAGTACTGCATTTAGGACTCTTTTGTTGAGCATGGTGGCTACTCCATTTCTTCTAAGGGATTCTTGCCCACAGTAGTAGATATAATTGTCATCTGAGTTAAATTTACTCGTTCCAGTCCATTGTAGTTTGCTGATTCCTAGAATGTCAACATTCACTCTTGCCATCTCCTGCTTGACCACTTCCAATTTGCTTTGATTCATGGACCTGACATTCCAGGTTCCTATGCAATATTGCTCTTTACAGCATCGGACCTTGCTTCTATCACCAGTCACATCCACAACTCAGTATTGTTTTTGCTTTGACTCCATCCCTTCATTCTTTCTGGAGTTATTTCTCCACTGATTTCCAGTAGCATATTGGGTACCTACCTACCTGGGGAGTTCCTCTTTCAGTATTCTATCATTTTGCCTCTTCATACTGTTCATGGGGTTCTCAAGGCAAGAATACTGAAATGGTTTGCCATTCCCTTCTCCAGTGAACCACATTCTGTCAGACCTCTCCACCACGACCTGCCAGTCTTGGGTGGCCCCACACGGCATGGCTTAGTTACATTGAGTTAGACAAGGCTGTGGTCCATGTGATTAGATTGACTAGTTGTCTGTGATTATGATTTCAGTGTGTCTGCCCTCTGATGCCTCTCGCAACAGCTACCGTCTTACTTGGGTTTCTCTTACCTTGGACGTGGGCTGTCTTTCAGGGCTGCTCTAGCAAAGCACAGCTGCTGCTCCTTACCTTGGACAAGGGTATCCTCTCACAGTCACCCCTACTGACCTTGAATGTAGAGTAGCTACTCTCGGCCCTCCTGCGCCCGTGCAGCTACCGCTCCTTGGACGTGGGGTTGCTCCTCTTGGCTGCTGCCCCTGACCTCGGATGTGGGATAGCTCTTCTTGGCCGCTCCAAAAAGGCTTGTGGACCAGGAGGACGCAGCCTGGGAGATATGCTGCTTCAGATTCTGCTTTAGCCAGGAGCCCGAAGCCGAGGCCCTGCCTGGCCCCTGGCCCTGTTTGCAGCTGCTGAGCTGGGTGGCTGTACTCTTTCCTGTGCTCTGGCCTGGTGGCTTTCAGGCGCACTACAGCGGTGAGTGGGCCTGGTGCCCTCGGCAGTGGTGCAGGGACATGACGCAGCGCTCCCCTGCTAGGTGGGTCGATGGCCCCTTGGCCTCGGCCTTGGTGGCGCCTGCGAGAGTTTTCTCTGGCAGCTCTCCAGGTGGATATTGGAGTATAGTTATTTAAATGTTGCATTCGTTTCAGGTGATTTAGTTATACATAAACATGTATCTCAGAGAAGGCAATGACACCCCACTCCAGTACTCTTGCCTGGAAACTCCCATGGACAGAGAAGCCTGGTAGGCTGCCGTCCACGGGGTCGCTAAGAGTCAGACACGGGACACGACTGAGCGACTTCACTTTTCACTTTCCTGCATTGGAGAAGGAAATGGCAACCTACTCCAGTGTTCTTGCCTGGAGAAGCCCAGGGACTGGGGAGCCTGGTGGGCTGCCGTTTATGCAGTTGCACAGAGTCGGACACGACTGAAGCGACTTAGCATCAGCAGCAGCAGCAGCAGCATACATATATCTGGGATTCCCTGGTGGCTCAAAAGGTAAAGAAGCTGCCAAATCTGCCGGCAATGCTGAAGACCTTGTTCAATCCCTGGGCCTGGAAGAATCCCTGGAGAAGGGGATGGCAAACCACTTGAGTATTCTTGCCTGGAGAATTCTATGGACAGAAGAGCCTGGGAAGCTACAGTCCATGGAGTAGCAAAGAGTCAGACACGACTGAGCAGCTTTCACACGCACATACACACACACAAACACACACATACATATAACAGCAGATTCCTAATTTATCCTTGCACCTCATATTTCCCCTTTGATAAACAATAAGTTTACTTTCCAAGCTGTTTCTGTTTTGGAAATGTTTATTTGTATCAGTTTTAAATTCCACATATCAGTTCAGTTCAGTTCAGTTGCTCAGTCATGTGTGACTCTTTGCGACACCATGGACTGCAGCACGTTAGGCTTCCCTGTCCATCACCAACTCAAGGGGTTTACTCAAACTCGTGTGCATCGAGTTGGTGATGCCAAACAACCATCTCATCCTCTGTTGTCCCCTTCTCCTCCTGCCTTCAATCTTTCCCAGCATCAGGGTCTTTTCCAAGGAGTCAGTTCTTTACATCAGGTGGCCAAATATTGGAGTTTCAGCTTAAGCATCAGGCTATACAATGTATATTCAGGAGTGATTTCCTTTAGGATTGACAGATTGGACCTCCTTGCAGTCCAAGGGCTTCTCAAGCATCTTGTCCAATACTACAGTTCAAAAGCATCAATTCTTCAGTGTTCAGCTTTCTGCATTGGTAATTTCATTCAGCCATCTCATCCTCTGTCATCCACTTCTCCCTCTGCCCTCAATCTTTCTCAGCATCAGGATCTTTTCAAGTGAGTCAGCTCTTTGCATCAGGTGGCCAAAGTATTGGAGTTTCAGCTTCAATATCAGTCCTTCCAATGAACATCCAGGACTGATCTCCTTTAGGATGGACTGGTTGGATCTCCTTGCAGTCCAAGGGACTCTGAAGAGTCTTCCCTAATACCACAGTTCAAAAGCATCAATTCTTCAGCATTCAGCTTTCTTTATAGTCCAACTCTTACATCCATACATGACAATTGGAAAAACCATAGCCTTGACTAGATGGACCTTTGTTGGCAACGTTATGTCTCTCCTTTTTAATATACTGTTCAGGTTGGTCATAACTTTCCTTCCAAGGAGTCAGCATCTTTTAATTTCATGGCTGCAATCACCGTGTGCAGTGATTTTGAAGCCCAGAAAAATAAAGTCTTCCACTGTTTCCCCATCTATTTCCCATGAAGTGATGAGACAGGATGCCATGATCTTATTTTTCTGAATGTTGAGCTTTAAGCCAACTTTTTCACTCTCCTCTTTCACTTTCCTCAAGAGGGTCTTTAGTTCTTCTTCACTTTCTGCCATAAGGGTGCTATCATCTGCATATCTGAGGTTATTGATATTTCTCCTGGCAATCTTGATTCCAGCTTGTGCTTCTTCCAGCCCAGGGTTTCTCATGATGTACTCTGCATAGAAGTTAAATAAGCAGGGTGAAAGTATAGAGCCTTGATGTACTCCTTTCCTGATTTGGAACCAGTCTGTTGTTCCATATCTAGTTAACTATTTCTTCCTGACCTGCATACAGATTTCTCAGGAGGCAGGCAGGGTAGTCTGATATTCCCATCTCTTTAAGAATTTTCCACAGTTCGTTGTGAATCATACAGTCAAAGTCATCGGCATAGTCAATAAAGCAGAAGTAGATGTTTTTCTGGAACTCTCTTGTTTTATCTATGATCCATCAAATGTTGGCAATTTGATCTCTGGTTTCTCTGCCTTTTCTAAATCCAGCTTGAATGTCTGGAACCTCATGGTTCACGAACTGTTGAAGGCTGGCTTGGAGAATTTTGAGCATTACTTTGCTAGCATGTGAGATGAGTGCAATTGTGCAGTAGTTTGAACATTCTTTGTCATTGCCTTTCTTGGGATTGGAATGAAAACTGACCTTTTCCAGTCCCGCGGCATCTGTTAAGTTTTTCAAATTTGCTGGCTTATTGAGTGCAGCACTTTAAAACATCATCTTTTAGGATTTAAAATAACTCAGCTGAATTCCATCTGCTCCACTAGCTTTGTTTGCAGCGATGCTTCCTAAGGCCCATTACGGATTCCACACATAAGTAGTATCAAATGATATTTGTCTTTCTCTGTCTGATTTCCTTTACATAGTATGATAACTTCTAGGTCCATCCCTGTTGCTGCAAATGTCACTATATCATTCCTTTTATGGTTGAGTGATATTTCATCACCTTTGTACCACATCTTTATCCATTTCTTGTTTAGGTTGTCTGCATGTCTTTATATGTATCACATCTTCTTTATCCATCCTTTTTTTTTTTTCCCCCCCTTAGGTTGTTTACATATCTTAGCTATTGTGAATAGCACTGCAATGAACATTGGAGTGCAGGTAACTTTTTAAATTGTGGTTTTCTCTGGATATACGCCCAGGACTGTATGCCAAATCATATGGTAGTTCTAGTTTAAGTTTTATTAAGAATCCCCATACTGTTCTCCATAGTGGTTCTACCGATTTATATTCCCTGAAAGTATTTTCAGTAAGTAAAGTGATAAGCATGAAGGCTTAATATCTGTGTATTGTTACTAGCCCTTTTTTCATCAAATATATATAAAACAAACTGGCCACATTGAGTTTATTTCTGGGATAATTATTTGTACATGTGTTTACAAAAGCAATGACTTCTTGTGCCTTTCCAGACTCCACTGTTTTCAGTATTGATTAGTTTTCCAAAACTCATAACCTACTTCCCTAATTAATTTATCCTCTTTAGTACTTACTGCATCTAACATTCTGAACATCCTAGTTACACATGTTGAGTTTCATGTTTGTCTTTTCATATTCAATGTGAGGACATAGGGGCAAGGGACCATCGTCTGTTTTGTCTCAACTCTGGCAGCTATGACAGTTTGATATGAAGGCCATCCATATATATTTTCTAAATGGATGAATAAGTGAGATGTACAAAAGACAAAATTAAAAGGAAAACCTGCAGATAATTAAGCTTGGCTATTTTTCTAGTGTGAAATACATTAAAAAGAATAACACCACTTATTGTCTGCTTATCATGTGTCAGGAAATGTCATATGAAGTTTCCACACTTTCATTCAGTTAATGCTCAAATCCATGTAGGCATTCACTATTAATTAAAGTATTTTACAAATAAAGGAAATAAGGCATGAAAAAGTTCAATACCTTACCCAAGAACAGAGAGTTAAAATGCCAAGTCTCAGATTCTAAGTGCAGAGCTTGTGCTTTTATCTCTACAGTGTTCTTAAAAACAGAGGCTCTTAAAAAGGAAGAGTGTTACATTTGATTCCAGTGAAAAATATTTCCTTCCTAAAAGCAGAACATGTAGGGAATTCTTTCATTAGAACTTTTAGGAAGCTTCCTTCCTAAAAGCTCATAGGGACACATAGCCCCCAGGACACAATCCAGAGCCATGGAGTGGGGGGAATGGGTCATAGTAGTTTAACTTCTCCAGAGACTATATAATGAATGTGCAAAATCCCCATGTTCAAAACCTAATGCCCAAGCTGATGGCATTAGGAGGCAGGATCTTTAGATGTTGAATTGATCATAAGGGCAGAACCTTCATGGCAAGACCAGTGCACTGTCAGAGATCAGAGAGAGACACTTTGTCCTTTCTGCCATGTGAGGATATGGTGAGAAGTTAGCAGTCTGCAACCCAAGTAAGGAACTTCACCACTATCCAACCCTGCTGGCACCCTGATCTTTTACTTCTAGCCTCTGAAAGTGGGAGAAATAGATTTCTCTTGTTTATATGATATCCAGTCTGTGACTTTTTGTTACAGCAGCCTAAATGAATGACGATACCAAAGGATGAGTTAGCTTTGCAGATTACACTTAATTATTGTGTGAATTTAATTGTATATATATACTTCTTCATTATATTCTTATTCCGTAAGCCTCATTTCCCGCCTACCCTGACCTGATTCAAATTGTGGTGAAGGAAATTTCCCAGGGATACAATCCCTGATGTGATCTAAGTTGGAGTTATCTGATAATCTCTTTAGAACAAAAATAAATGCATATATATATAAATGCGTCATGGGTATTTCACAATATGTACACACCCTGTTGAAAAGGAAGGTGGAACAAGATTTCAGTTTCATAACACACCAAGGCTAAGAAGGGGAAGCCATGGCCGGTGAGTTTTTTTTTTTTTTTTTTACTGAAAACAGCTTCTTGAAAGAATAGTTTTGGAAGGGGCTGGCTCTTACAGAAACCATAATTAAGTTCTGTGAGTGTGCAAAGAAGGAGTGTTTGTGCAAAGAGAGGGACGGGTAGGGGCAAAGAGAATGAAAGGGGTGCGGAACAGTAAGGGACAGAAAGGAACCAAACTTCACTGGCTGCTCTCTGGCTGTCATTTTGCAATCTTAACTGAATTCTGACAGAGGGTGCAGAATTGGCACAGAATGGGTTCCAGCAGCTCTCCCCAAAGGAAATGGAAAATCACTGTTTCATTATTTTATTATGCACAGTTGTATCAACATGAAGCATGTTAACATAGGATTTTCAAGTACTATCTTGACGGTAGTAAATCTCATTCTTTGGGCCACTCTGTCAGCACACGGATGATACTGAAGGAGGAATGAGGTGTGAGCGTCCTCAGGATTACCACACTGTGTGGGAAGGCACATTTTATTGATTAAATCTGAACGAGGCTATTCTGAGTTGCTGAGATGAAAGGAAAGTGAGGTTGTTTTCATGACTTGAGGCATTCTTTTGTTTCCAACAGACAAGCTTCTGAAAGAGAAGAGGAAGCTGTTTGTTCATTCAGTGAGCAAGGGTACAATAAATGGCTTGCTGGATGAGCTATTAGAAAAAAGAGTGCTGAACCAGGAGGAGATGGAAAAAGTAAGAGATGAAAATGATACAGCTATGGATAGAGCCCGAGTTTTGATAGACACTGTTATTCGTAAAGGACCTCAGGCATGCCAAATCTGCATCAGCCATATTTGTGAAGAAGACTCCCACCTGGCAGGAATACTGGGGCTCACTTCAGGTAAGGGTCTGTGACTCAGACTGAAGTTCATGTAAGCCCTGTGTCATTAGACCTAATATCTGACTTCTTCATTGGTCATATTAGCTAGCAGACCACTTCCTTACCTCTGGCTTCAGGTATTTCAGTGCTCATATTGCATGCCCCCTGTCTCTTTTCTTCTTTGGTCCTGTTTTTTGGCCTTAGTGTCTCTCTTTTGATTAAAGCTTATTTCCTATCCTGAGTATGTTGTAGCTCATTTGTTGAAATTCATGAGAACAACCTTGAAAAGTTTCATACTGTATTCTCCAGTCATCCTTGCAAGGTACTCTATTGATTTATCTAGTAAGTTAGTTATAGTCTAAAGGTCCCTAGAAAAAAAAATAAAATAAAATAAAGGTCCCTAGAAACCTATGTGTAGTCATTTGACAGGTTTAAACTCTGTAATCAAATACTTTGCATAATGTCGCTCCAAAATTTTGCTCTCCAAGAGAAATAAAATATATTTCAGGGAGAATGGAACACTCAGAGAATAAATTAATTGCTTACAGAAAAGTAGAGATTTTAAGTGGACTCTTGCTTTTCACTGCCCCCTTGCATTTTCTTTCAAGTAGGATTGTGCACTCTACTGTGCACCATTCTGGGAGGCTCATCGCCTCTCTTTCTGTCTCCTGAAGACTCAGTCCAGGCTCAGCCATCTGAGCTGCCCCTTCTATGGTTCCCTAGCTTCTCCACACAAAAAAAGACTGCAGCTCTGATGGGCTTCTAGTTATTGGCTTCTTTTGAGCTGCTCAGAGTCCCTGGAGAAGGGAAAATCTACCCACTGTATAGTCCATGGAGTTGCAAGGAGTCGGACATGACTGAGCAACTTTCACTTTTGTGCTTCTAAAATCATTCAAGGAAAGTAGACGTTATTTGAAAACAAGACATCACTTGTCCCTCAGGAACTGAGAGGAGCCTGTGCCCCTCTCAGTAACAGCAAACGTGTTTCTTTTGTTGTTGTTGATTTTTTTTTAAACATTTTTTAGATTAACTCCCACCTCCAAGAATTAAAGACAGTCAATAAAAATAAGGGTTTAGAATATCTATATAATTGTCAAAACTTTTTCTTCCTTATCATATTTAACTCACAGTCCTTGAACCCTAGAAGCACTTGTGCAACTCATTGTGATAACTCTAATTCCTGGAATCTGTTTCTCCAGATGTTGGATGATACCTCCTCAGTCAAGGTTGTAAAGGCTTTGGTTCCTCCTCATCTATTTGGCAGTTGCTTCAGGACCCAAGTGTATGATAATTGGATATAATATTTAAATTTGCTCTAAGAGGACACACCTAAAAACATTTCTTGACATATAAACTATGGCAATAACAAGCCCTCCTCCAGAAAATGTTCTTGAATTTATCAATGGTTAATTTAGTCCAGCAGTCTAGATGGGAAGGATGGGACAAATTTTAGCCTATGTCTTGGACTTGCAGTATTGTGGGATGCCTAAGGCTCTCCTCCATTCACAGGAGAGACATGGCCCATTATTTGTCTATGGAAATCTTGTCTTTAGTAGGTACTATGACTTGGAGTAGTATTGGTTCATGCTGATACTTAAGTTTCTAGAATATGTTTCTGAGGTGGGTTGTGCTACATTGAGATATTTATAAAACCTTACATAAAGTTAATTTCAATTCTTGTGCTTGAAATTGACAATCATAATGTCTAGCAACCTCAGACAACATATTGATAGATTTGATTGAGTAAGACAAGTGCAGATTACAGGTTGTGGTCAGGGCTCCAGTCATATGCATAATTGTATAAAACCCTTTGTGGGCTAGAGAGTAGCTTAGTGATTAAGAGGCCAGTATTGATAATCAAGACATTTTTGTATTCAAATCTTGGCTCTACCACCTTCTTGTTATATGACTTAGGAAATTCACTTAACACTGATTGGGGATAGGCCTCAATTTCCTTCTCATTTTGTTGTGATAAATCTTGGCATGGCTAAGTGTCCAAGCACAGATGCCTTTTAGTGTTAGTTTTCTCCAAAGTCCAGGTCAACTCTGAATTAGACAACTTCACTTTGAATACACATTCATTAGGCAGTACTGATTACCTCAGGAGCCACCTTAAGATATATGTGATTCTATAGCTGATGCTGTTTCAATTTTATTTTCATCATAGAAAGTATAAATTAAAGAAGTCACTTCCAGACACTTTTGTTCTACCACTACTTAAGTTAACAAGTCCAGTCGTTCATGTGTAGAAGCTTTTGTTTCCCAGTGATAAGTATGGCTCCAGGTGAGTCACATCTTGCGCAGGATTAAAACCTATAGAAGGTATCTTTAGTAATGAGCAGCCAGTACACTGGGGTAAGAATCTTTAGAGATTGTAACTATTTTAATGTCCTTTGTCTTTCCTCAGGTTCACAGTCTGAAAATTATCTTAGACAAAAACCCCAAGCAGTGGTCCCTCCTTTTCCAGGTAATGGTACTCTCAAGGTAATAGCATTCTTTGAATGCCACCTTCCTTGACGTCAACTACAGATTAATGGGATGAATCAGGATGAGAGGACCATGGGTTTATTTACAGATTTATTCTATACATTTTTCTCTTCTTTATCTATTCTGCTTTAGCAGGAGTTGTTTCTACAGCTTCACTATCATGTTAACAGTTCTGAATCTGTATCTCAAATCCTGAATAACCACTTGAGTGCCACATTTTGCTATTCAAGCATCCACTGAACATGTGCATTCATCTCCTGCAGTCAGTTTCAATCATGTGAACTGAGATAGCTTGCCATGTGTCCCCGACCTCGGCTCTCCTCCACTTTCCTCTGTCTTGATTAATGGTACCACTAGCACAGAGTTATTCAAACCAGAAACCTGAAATTATCTTAGACCATTTCTTCTCCCTGACTTCCAACATTTAAGCGGCACCCAGATTTTATTTTCCTCTCACAAATTCTGATTGGTTTCTGCATTTCTACTTCTACTATTAGATTTCAGAGCCCCTATTCCAAGAGTGTTTCATAATTCTCCAGTCATAACTTCACTATATTTTTCTTGTAATTTTAAAAATAAATGCATTATTTTCCCTCATAGCACTTTCAGCTTTATGAGGAAATTGAACATACATGTTTGCTTATAGATCACCTCTAATAGAATTTCACCTGTAAACCTGTAATATATATGCAACTAATATTTGTTAAGACTATTTCACTGAATAATTTGGGCAGAATCATTAGAAAATATTTGCATGTGTCAATTGTGCTACAGACCCTGTTCTATGGACTATTTAGAAAGTAATGAATAAAACAAGCAAGATTTCTTCTTTTCTTAAAACTACTTGAATATATGAATAGTGAGTGGATAGGCATTTAAGAAACTCCACCATCAAAATAAAGCCAGCCAAAAATTTGGGGATGAAAATGACACTACACATATCTCTGGCAGTGACATGATATTATAACAGAGATAAATATTTATAATAGCTAGATATGATAGAAACTTTTGTTCCAATTCAAGGAATTTCTAAAATGGGCATTTGTTTTTCTTCAGATTTAGCTTTCCTTCAGGTGGTAATTAGATATCTAGGTCTCTTTCAGGCTATGGCTCTGATATCTGCAGCATACAATGCCAAAATGATTGAGGTAATAACAATCAAATTAATGGCATTGGAAGGAATATGTAGGATCATTTGTAAGAGATTTTGTTAGGCTTGGTCTGGATGAATAACATAGTATATCAGCTTTCATCCTATAATCTAGAACTTAGTTATATGGCCATACCTAATCACTGGACTTGTTAGCTATATAGATTAGCTGTGTTTTCAGGAAAAAGAATGAATTGTCTTATTGAAGATTTAACCAGTCTCAGCCACAAAATTTAAACACAAAACTTTTCATTCAACATAGCACTGAAGGTAGCACAAGGAATGCCTTGGTCGCAGATGACAAGAAAGTTCTTGTCATCTGGGACACTCATTATATAACCAAATGCTATAATATAGTCTAATATATATAATATAATATAGCTCTGCTGCTGTGTCACTTCAGTCGTGTCTGACTCTGTGCAACCTCATGGACTGCAGCCTACCAGGCTTCTCCATCCATGGGATTCTCCAGGCAAGAACACTGGAGTGGGTTGCCATTTCCTTCTCCAATAATATAGCTCTAATATAGTCCAAATATTTATATAATTTTTCTATTGTTCTTCAGGCTCCTTTTTTAAGAAATGCAATATTTTTTCCACGTGATAATGATTTCTATAGTTTTTTTCCCAACTATATCCATTCTAATTATCTCTTACTTTCTCCGTAGTCAATGAACTTCATGCTACATCAGTTTACCTAACTGAATATACTACAGTTTCTACAAGTTCTTTGTCAAAATTGAATATAATTTTCTTGTTTGACAGTTTAGCTTCTAAAATATCTCAACATAAATAAAAATTATTTCTATTTTGAAGCAAAGATTACATTAATTTATTTAGAAAATGTGTAACATTATTGGATGATGTTGAATTTGTGATCAAATAAACTCCCAAGTCTTTTCTCACATAAGCCACTGTGAGAATTCTTCCTCATATATTTGTGCAATCAATATTTAGTGCTATGGATTCCTCTAGGTGTACACCTTGATTTATTACTCTATTTCATATTCATTTTTGTCCATGTATCAATATCTTCTTTTTCTCCCTATATGTACACACAGTAATGAGATCCTAAAGTATAGGACAAAGGCTTTTCCTTCTTACCTTCCTTCATTCCTTGCAGTCTCTAATGACTACTTTCTCAACTGTTAAGAAAATAAATAGATATATAAACATGAATTTTCAAATCATTGAAATATATTCATTAAGGCCAGCTTCAATTATCTCAGATTTCAATTATTTGAAATATATTTATAGCTTAATTCTTTTATCTAACATACTGTTTTCTGGGAGTGTTATAATGCATGGTCTTGAAAAACTCCCTTTTGCTTTTTAATTAAAAGCATTTGTAAAATGCTAATTCTAAGTGATGAAGGGATGTGATGCCTGTATCACACCCTGGAAATCTCCGACTTGGAATATATTTCTTTAGCAGAGTTGCTTTCAATGGTGTAAGGAGTAACCAGGATCATCTTCTTAAGGATTAATGCCTTCCTCCATGGCTTCATGCACAGGTGATTCTGGGAGGTACGCTAAATGGGATACTCAGGAATGCCATTATTCATAATGTTTTTTGTCTCTTGCAGCTCCTCAGGCAATGCTGGATAACCCAGTTAAGCTTGCATCTTCAGGACCAAGAGGGAACCTCAAGCTTTGCCCCCCAGAAACAGCCCAAAGAATACGGAAAGAAAAATCAGGAGAGGTGCTATGCTTGGAACATAAGGATCTGGGTGAAAGACACACTGGAGAAAATTCTAAACTGCAGTGGTTCTTTCTTAGAGCTAATTTCTTTGACAGGTTCTGGAAAACCATCCTGCTTCTTCCCTTACATAAAGAATTCCTATTTCCCTGGTTTATTTAGAGATTTTCAAGTTTAGTCTGATCCCCTGAGAAAATAGTTATAATAGTAAAAACAAAACAGTTAAAATAATAAAAACAGCTACTTAATATGAGGCAGGCACTGTTCGGAGGATATTGCATATAATAACACCTTGAACCCTCAAAATAGCCCATTTTAAAGATCATAACACTGAGGCAATAGTTGTGAAATAATGTGTCTTAAGCAGTAAGTCAAGGAATCAGTTTTAAAATTGAGTCATTGTAGCCCTAATTCTGCTCATTTCCCTCAGTCCTACCTCTCAAAAGTAATTAAAATCAAGTGCTCAGCTGACATCTGGACATTCGCAGATTTCATTCCACTCCTATGGTAGGACTCATTCTCCCCTCTTTATTTTTACCTATGGTTCAAGAGCTTGGGTTTCTGTAGCGAAATAAGGGAAGAGAAGCTGTTAAATCCTCAAGATGAATATTTAATTAGAGAGGACAAGGCTATTTGTTCAACCTGTGTTTCTTACAGATTTACCCAATAATGGAAAGGTCGAACCGCACACGTCTTGCCCTTATTATCTGCAACACAGAGTTTGAAAATCTTACCAGAAGAGATGGAGCTGATGTTGATACCAGAAATATGAAGGTGCTACTAGAAGGTCTGGGATACAAGGTGGATGTGAAAGAAAATCTCACTGCTTCGGTAAATTTTGTCATAATGTAGAGACAGTGGTCATGGCCTTTACTCCTAAAGAATGTTAGAAAGATTGGTTGTAGCACCAGAAATTTAATCTCTTGATAGTCTAAAATTCAAATTTGTTCTTGTAGGGTATTTCATGCTTCTATCCTAGAATCTTTTAGCAAGAGTCTGGTGAAACCTTTACCTGGAAAATGTTCCATTAATTCAATTATATGTCTATGGCCACAAAAATAAATAAATAAGCAATGTCCCTTTCTCTGCACTAGAAATCCCTTAATTACACCCCGAAACTCTTTTTTCACCTTTCCATGAATTGAAAATTAAATGTTCCTTTTGTATTCCATCGATTTTCATATCATTCAGGAGTGTCTCTTTTTTGGATTCCAAGCTGCCATGATAACCAGTCACATAGTTCAACACCAGTGGTATTAATATGTCTCTTCCAGGAAATGATTTTAGAACTGAAGGCATTTGCTGCTCACTCAGAGCACCGGACCTCTGACAGTACTTTTCTGGTATTCATGTCTCATGGAATTCGGGCTGGCATTTGTGGGAAGAAATACTCTGAAGAAGTCCCAGACATATTAAAAGTTGATGACATCTTTCACATTTTGAACACCGGGAACTGCCCAGCTTTGAAGGACAAACCCAAGGTGATCATTATCCAGGCCTGCCGTGGTGGTGAGTGCTGATGTCTGTCAGAACACAGGGCC
Organism: Bos indicus; assembly: GCF_029378745.1. NCBI lineage: Eukaryota > Metazoa > Chordata > Mammalia > Artiodactyla > Bovidae > Bos > Bos indicus. The sequence goes on from NC_091774.1 coordinate 3,626,391, forward strand.
CTGAAGTATTGATTTCATTATCTGTGTGTGTGTCCAGTATTTTTCCATTCCTTTGAGTTTACTCTTCAATGTCAAAGAAAAGCTACCATCCTGTTTGGTAAAAGTAGATATTCTTTGACATTACAAAAGGGATTATAGCTTCTGTGAATTATATGACTGGTTGGTAGATGTTTGTTCCTTTTTCAACTGAAATATCACTTTTAATCTTAAGACTTTGATGTTGTAAGAATTAATTTGAGGGTTAGGAGAGACAAGAGTTGTTAAGATAGTTTTTGAGATATATATGTGCATCTGTATCTGAATTACAGTTATTGACAAATCAGTAAATGGTTCAACAGATGTTTAGTGGAGAAAGTTTTCTTGGCTATTGGCAGTAACAAGAAACCAAATCTTGTCTTTTCAGAGAAGCAAGGGATGGTATGGGTAAACGATTCAGTAGCAGCTTCTGGAAACTGTTCCTTAGTGGCCCCAGAAGATTTTGAGTCTGATGCCATTAAGAAAGCCCACATAGAGAAGGATTTTATTGCTTTCTGCTCTTCAACACCAGGTAATGAGTATCTGTGTAAAACACCTTTATGAGCATTACCAATGCAGAAATTTGCATCAATACATTAGAGAATGGATATCTGTGTTAAATTTTTCTTTTTTTAAATTAATATATTTATTTTATTTTTTAACTTTACAATATTGTATTGGTTTTGCCATATATCAACATGAATCCACCACAGGTAAAATTTTCATAAGACTTTTGAAGACTAATTCAAGTCTTCTCTCAGTTACACCTTCATTTCTCCTTATCCATGGAAACCAAGTAAATATACATTTATTTTAGTAAACTCCCATGTTGCAAAATTATTTTTGTACTCTGTGGAATAAATAGATAGGTCCACATGTTGATATCACTTAACATTTCAATTTTCCTAGACATGTATTTATAGAAGAATATTTATAAAAGGGGAGAGGCAGGAAAGCAAACCAAGTATACTGAGTCCCTGTGGTAAAGGTATTTTAAACAGAAGTGTGGAGTTTATGAAACAGGAAAAAACTGAATGATTCTAAACCTAGATTTTGGATTATCAGTTCAGTTAAGTTCAGTCGCTCTGCAACCCCATGAATTGCAGCATGCCAGGCTTCCTGGTCCAACACCAACTCCCGGAGTTCACTCAAACTCATTTCCATCAAGTCAGTGATGCCATCCAGCCATTTCATCCTCTGTTGTTCCCTTGTCCTCCTACTGCCAATCCCTCCCAGCATCAGAGTCTTTTCCAGTGAGTCAACTCTTCTCATGAGGTGGCCAAAGTACTGGACTTTCAGCTTTAGCATCAGTCCTTCCAATGAACACCCAGGACCGATCTCCTTTAGAATGGACTTGTTGGATCTCCTTGCAGTCCAGGGGACTCTCAAGAGTCTTCTCCAACACCACAGTTCAAAAGCATCAATTCTTCGGTGCTCAGCTTTCTTCACAGTCCAACTCTCACACCCATACATGACCACTGGAAAAACCATAGCCTTGACTAGACGGACCTTTGTTGGCAAAGTAATGTCTCTGCTTTTCAATATGCTATCTAGGTTGGTCATAACTTCCCTTCCAAAGAGTAAGCATCTTCTAATTTCATGGCTGCTATCACCATCTGCAGGGATTTTGGAGCCCAGAAAAATAAAGTCTGACACTGTTTCCATTGTTTCCCCATCTATTTGCCATGAAGTGATGGGACCAGATACCATGATATTCGTTTTCTGAATGTTGAGCTTTAAGCCAACTTTTTCACTCTCCTCTTTCACTTTCATCAAGAGGCTTTTTAGTTCCTCTTCACTTTCTGCCATAAGGGTGGTATCATCTGTGTATCTGAGATTATTGATATTTCTCCTGGCAATCTTGATTCCAGATTGTGCTTCTTCCAGCCCAGTGTTTCTCATGATGTACTCTGCATATAAGTTAAATAAGCAGGGTGACAATATACAGCCTTGACGTACTCCTTTTCCTATTTGGAACCTGTCTGTTGTTCCATGTCCAGTTCTAACTGTTGCTTCCTGACCTGCATATAGGTTTCTCAAGAGGCAGGTCAGGTGGTCTGGTATTCCCATCTCTTTCAGAATTTTCCACAGTTTATTATAATCCACACAGTCAAAGGCTTTGGCATAGTCAATGAAGCAGAAATAGATGTTTTTCTGGAACTCTCTTGCTTTTTCCATGATGCAGCAGATGTTGACAATTTGATCTCTGGTTCCTCTGCCTTTTCTAAAACCAACTTGAACATCTGGAAGTTCACGGTTCACATATTGCTGAAGCCTAGCTTGGAGAAGTTTTTGGATTATGAGTACTGTCAATTATATCATGAATCTGTCCCTTAGTACTTTGTAAATTAGTTCCAATTATTTAGCTTCTCTGGGCTTTCTTTGAATTCCTCACTAATATATATGAATACATGTGTCATTGTCATAAGTCTGAAAGCATTTTAATAATAAATACAGAATGTTAAGTAAGCATGACATAGAATAAAGCACACTTTAAATTATTGCCACTATTAATGATGTTTTATTAATAGTTGTAGCTTAAATTCAAGCTTTTACCTTGAGTTACTTTCCATATCCAGGTTTGAATAAAAGTCATCCACTATAGTTTGGAATTTCTTGGACATTAAGATTCTCTTGATTACTTCCAGCCTAAAGATTTGCCCCTGATAAAATAGTTTAACCTACAGATTTTTTTCTATAATGAGTTACCATCTCTCAGGAGACAGCATGCTTTTGCATTGTGTTGACCATATATTGATATAGAAATCAATTTTTCATGAAAAAGAAATCAATGTTCATCGCAGCACTGTTTATAATAGTCAGGACATGGAAGCAACCTAGATGTCCATCAGCAGATGAATGGATAAGAAAGCTTTGGTACATATACACAATGGAGTATTACTCAGCCATTAAAAAGAATACATTTGAATCAGTTCTAATGAAGTGGATGAAACTGGAGCCTATTATACAGAATGAAGTAAGCCAGAAGGAAGAACACCAATACAGTATACTAACGCATATATATGGAATTTAGAAAGATGGTAATGATAACCCTGTATGCAAGACAGCAAAAGAGACACTGATGTATAGAACAGTCTTATGGACTCTGTGGGAGAGGGAGAGGGTGGGAAGATTTGGGAGAATGGCATTGAAACATGTAAAATATCATGTATGAAACGAGATGCCAGTCCAGGTTCAATGCACGATACTGGATGCTTGGGGCAGGTGCACTGGGACGACCCAGAGGGATGGTATGGGGTGGGAGGAGGGAGGAGGGTTCAGGATGGGGAACACATGTATACCTGTGGTGGATTCATTTTAAAATTAGAATTAAAATTAAAAAAAAAAGAAAAGAATAGAAATCAATTTTTTTTTCAAAAGTGAAAACAATGACACTAGGGAAAGCCTCCATACATTTATAATTTGAGTGTATTTAACAGACTTTTTTTTAAATATAAATTTATTTATTTTAATTGGAGGTTAATTACTTTGCAATATTGTATTGATTTTGCCATACATCGACGTGAATCCACCACAGGTATACACATGTTCCCCATTCCGAACCCTCCTCCCTCCTCCCTCCTCGTACCATCCCTCTGGGTTGTCCCAGTGCACCAAGCCCAAGCAACCAGTATCATGCATTGAACTTGGACTGGCGATTCTTTTCATATATGATATTATACATGTTTCAATGCCATTCTCTCAAATCATCCCACCCTCTCCCTCTCCCACAGAGTCCAAAAAACTGTTCTATACATCTGTGTCTCTTTTGTTGTCTCACATACAGGGTTATCGTTACTAGATGTAGCTATTAAAAAAAAAATGATCCCAGTCTTCCACAGAGATTTACATCTAGGTGTTATAATCTTTATAGGCCCCTTGGCTTCTTGACATCTATCTTGTTGATTTTTGTCTCACTTTCTTTCACTTTCCTCATACTCCTTTCCACATGATTCATAGAAACTCCAGTTAATTTCCTTGAGTTTCTATGAGTAAATCTAGCTTTTTATCCTCTGGTATTAATTCCAATTACATTGTAGTACTCTTATGAAGAAAAGTAACCATTCTCTAACTAATTTCACTAAGAACTTGAAGATATATTGGCCTGCAATTCTCTCCCACCTACTTCCTTTAATTGAAGCCATCTTCATTAAGACAGCTGTAGTTTTAGATAGGATTTTAATCTATTACTATTATGCATTTTATTACCATTTCTATTGGCTAAAATGTTTTGATAATTTTCCTATATGTTCCTTTGCATAATTTAAAAATGGCTTTATAACATCTAAGTCCTACTATTTTGTATAACTATTTTTTTAATATATCTTTTCTTTTTTTTTAATATATCTTTTCTATGAGAGTGTTTTGTCTTATGATCTTTCCCTCTTAAACCTTTTCTCAGTATGGACTTCTTTTCTGTTGGTAACATTTTCATATTTAATTAGTAATTTCTTTGTCTAAATGCTTTATGACCAATATTATTTGATTTTAATTAAATCACAAGGTAGATAAATTTAAAGAAATTTTATTAATATGAATTCCTTGTATAAACTGGGTACTGCTGCTGCTGCTGCTAAGTCGCTTCAGTTGTGTCCGACTCTGTGCGACTCCATAGACAGCAGCCCACCAGGCTCCCCCATCCCTGGGATTCTCCAGGCAAGAACACTGGAGTGGGTTGCCATTTCCTTCTCCAATGCATGAAAGTGAAAAGTGAGAGTGACGTCGCTCAGTCATGTCCGACTCTTAGCGACCCCATGGACTACAGCCTACCAGGCTCCTCTGTCCATGGGATTTTCCAGGCAAGAGTACTGGAGTGGAGTGCCATTGCCTTCTCCGAAACTGGGTACTACATTTGTATATTCTTCCAGATCCTTGTAATGCATATTACATCTAATATGCAAATGTATGTTGGGGGCAGAAATTATTACCTTCCCTATTACAGTTGAGGCCTGCATTTCAGAGTGTATAATTAACTTAAATCAAGTATGTCAGTGGCACTCTTGGGGTCCACACTCTGGTATTTGTTCCTCAAGGCCCAGTCACTCCCTTCCATTCCAACCTGCCTTTCTCTCCTTCTCTACTATATTTGTGGTTCTTTGAACCTCAAAGATTATCCTGCATAACGTCTGTACCATATACAGCATTCTTCATATGGCTTTAAAAACTGTCAAGTGTCACTGAAAATATACACACTGAATGTTGAATAGAGTCACTTAATGATGGCATACAGCCTGTAAGAAATAGCATAAACTCAACAGTCTGCTTTAGCTGAAACAGAAATCCTAGGACTCCATTTCTGTAGCCAAGTGAGAGAGCTTGCATGAAATGTGAAATGTGTTTTCTTCATAGATAATGTTTCCTGGAGACATCCCATATTCGGCTCTCTTTTTATTATTAAACTCATCGAAACTTTTCAAGAATATGCCTGGTCCTGTGACCTGGAGGAAATTTTCCGAAAGGTATGTGCTAGATACTTCTGAAATGCTACCTCCCTATCTATTCTAACAGGCAACCTAAGGAGCAGCTCTGGATATGTTTTCTTCTAAAAATGTCCTTCTTTTCAAATGAGTTTTGAGGTTTTCTTTGGTGAGTCAGCCAACCTGGAAGCCAGTTCCAAGCTATTATGATCTAGAAAACAACCCCTAGAAAATCATTTATTTTAACATCTCTTTTTCCTGAATAGACAAATGAGTGGACTCTAATTTACTAATGTCCAAAACTATTAGATTTAGTAGATTTTAAAGCATGTCAGTCCATCCTTTGACATGCATATTACTGGTTTGTATAAAGGAAAATCTTTTTGTTTTAATCATTTATTTTGCTACTATTTTTCCAACGTAAGTGAAAATCCTTTCACTCGGGGCGGGGGCGGGGGAGAGGTGGAATCTATAGAACTTATTTTCCTTTTAGGTTCGATTTTCATTTGAGCTGCCAGATGGTAAGGTACAGATGCCCACTGCTGAAAGAGTGACTTTGACAAGATGTTTCTACCTCTTTCCAGGATATTAAAGTAAGTAAGTTGTAAGGATAGATGTGTATGTGGTAGGGGTGGGGCAAAATTGCGGGATGAGTGCTGAACTACCCCCTAGTGAAGATCTCAAGGTCTAGTATAATAAACAGGGGATAATGGAAGGATATTGAAAGCCTTTCTGCTGGTTAGTACAGGGCACACTGCACTTCCCTCAAGGTTCTGCAGAGGTAGATGGCCATTTCTCAAGGTTAGTTGATATAGATTGAGATTTGGCCAGAAGATGATGAAAGCTCAGTTTTAGACATTCCTCTCCTTTGCCTCAGCAGGGCAATATTGAGACATAACATGGGCTCTTCATTCTTAGGAGTGTGTGTAATCACTTGGTGGAGTCATTTTATAACTTGCATTTATTTTAGCAGAATTCTTTTTTAATGCTTGTTTTACTTTCTCTTCCTTTTCCATAGGAAGCCAGGAGTTCTGTCATTCTATAACTGCTTCGGAATCCTGTTGGCAGAAAACAGACATTTCTTTAAACATTTCAATAAATTAGAAATAGAAATGAAAGGTCATCAGTTTCTTTTTTACCACTCTGAGAAGGTAGGGAGGTGGAATTTGGAGAAAGTAATAGATTTGAAGTCTTCAGATTTCATAAGAATTGAACTTGCTACTCACATCATTCTTTCTAGAAAACATTTGCTAGATCTTCTGCTTTAGGGATACAGATATAAATTACAGTATGTACCTGACCTCAACAAATTTTGAGCTTAACAGGAGATATTCAGAGAAGGTAATGTGATAAGTAACTTATCCAAAATCTCAGAGTTTATCACTGACAAAGTCATGACTACTGTACACAATTCTAGCCCTTCCTTAAGGCATTTCATAACACAAAATAATTGTATATCTAGGTACCTAGTAGTTTACAGTCTCATTGAGAAGACAAGACAGTCAACAAACATGAAACAATCAGCATGTAGTGCATGACACCCTATAAATAAATGCTAGGGTGAGATGCATGCAAAAGTATTCCTATGAGTTTGGGATAATATTTTCACTTAGCAAGGTTATACCCACAAATGACTGGAAAAACTACTCTTTCACTTGCAAATATGAGCCCTTTCTAATCCTAACCCATTAAAAGTGAAGATTAATTTCTGACCATTTGTTTTATTTGGACTTGTCAAATATATACTTAATGGGATTTTTTTTTCCAACTTTTATTAGTATGCCATGCTATGCTATGCTAAGTCACTTCAGTCGTGTCCGACTCTGTGTGACCCCATAGACAGCAGCCCACCAGGCTCCCCCGTCCCTGGGATTCTCCAGGCAAGAACACTGGAGTGGGTTGCCATTTCCTTCTCCAACGCATGAAAGTGAAAAGTGAAAGTGAAGTCGCTCAGTCGTGTCCGACTCTTAGCGACCCCATGGACTGCAGCCTAACAGGCTCCACATATATATGGAGTATAGTTGACTTACAATGTTCTGTCAGTTTCAGGTGTACAGCAAAATTAATCAGTTATACACATAATATAGTTACTCTTTTTAGATTATTTTCCCACATAGGTTATTACAGAATATTGCATAGAGTTCCCTGTGCTATAAAAAGGTTTGTACTAATTATCTATTTTTTGTATAGTTATGTATATGTTAATCTCAGTCTCCTAATTTTCCCTCCCCCCACTTGCTTTTGGTAAGCATAAGTTTATTTTCTACATCTGTGACTCTGTTTCTGTTTCATAAAAAAATTTGTTTCTATCACTGTCTTTCAATTCCAAATATTAGTGTTATCACATGATATTTGTATTTCTTATCTGACTTATTTCTGTAGTATGATTTGCAGCAACATGGATGGGCCTAGAACTTCTGACCTTTTAAAAATCTTCAAAGTTGAGCACGTCACAATTTTTCTTTTCTTTCACTAACTGAATCTATCTCTTTTGTGTCATCACAGGATCATTGTACTACATCTTGGCAGTGCTTCTGTGGTCAGTCTTTGTTCACATATAACAAAAAGAGGAACTCTCACTTTCAGTAAAAATTAAATGTTAGGGAAGCTTAGGCAGTAAAAAAAAAGCATGAAATCAAGACAAGCATTCAGAATTTATTTCCAATAAATGCTTAAAAGGAAAGGGAGACAGAGAGGAGATGATATTGCCATTATTAGCACAGTTAAAAAGGAAGCAAAAGTTATTCAGATAATCCTTATCCTGAAACGAAATGGGACTTGTTAGTTTTAAGTCCTTTAAACACTGAGATATCTGAGAGAGAAAAACAAAGAAAACAAGATGTAGGGGACTGAGGAAAGGGAAAACAAAACAAAACAGAGGTGCCAACATAGGTCAGAAAATGTTTGGTCATTTCAATTTTTTTCTTCCAAAATGAATAAACATTTCTTCCCAAAGGGTTGGGAGATTCATTTGCTGACTACAGGGGATTTCCCGACAGTGAACCCGGAAGTTCCGAACAAGAATTTCTCAATCTGTGGTTATAAGTCCCAGCCCCTTGTACTGAGGAAATGCCCAGTAACTTTCATTTTCGAGACTGTGCTCCTTCAAGGCAGTAGGAAGATACTAAGCTTATTATCTATGGCTGGTGAGTAGGGGTCTTTTTCCTAGCTAGGGGTCAGACACTTGAGTCTTAGAAAACACTTTATTAATTGCTCTGTGACAGACAGAAATATACAAAAGAGAAGTGAGCAGATTCCGTGAAAGTTACATTCTTCCTGTTAGGTCTGTGTAGCTTAAACTGGGAACTCTGCCTCAGAGACAGAAGGAGAGTATGATCTCCAGATAGCCCAGAGCCAGGAAGCAGTTAATTCTGTTTTTACAGCTTCTGATAATCAAAATGAGGGGTGGGAAAAGACAAATACAGTACATTTTTATATGTGAGAAAACTCTGAAAATTCTTAAACACTTTATGATATTTTCTAGGCTTCCTCTTGATTCCATAAAACTCTCTCCATGATCAGATAAGTGAGTCTTTGAATTCCCACCTTCCCTTGCCATCTCCTATATTGAATTATGCTCTTGGTCTTTATTAAGTGACTCAATTTTTTCCTCATTTCTAGCTCTGGTGCTAACTACTCTAGCACACTATTTCTTGGACTGTTATCACAGTTTTTAACTGGTCTCCTTCTCTCCAGAATTTAATCTTCTAATCCGTCTTGCATATTGCTTTCAGGTCACATATCTTACACACAGAAGCTGGAGAGTGTAAGAAATGGAGACTATCTATGAAGCTATTATTTATGCTATTTATGCAGCTAATATTCAAGTACTTTAAATCATTTCTTTGCTTTATTTTCTTCATTTGAAAAGGAAGAGGTTCAATTAATTCAATGATTTCTAAACTTTACAATAAATCTAAATAATCTGTAGACATTAACACATTTAGATTATCCCCCCCCAACCTTGAATTACTCAATCATGAATAGGCTGTAATTTATAATATTTTAAAGATCTACAAATGATTCTTATGTATCTGCATTAGGTTTGTCTGCAGATTAGCATTGTTAGGAAAGAACAGATCATTATCTTTCAGTTCTTATGCTCTAGATATCTAAACTTAGATTTTCTTACTCAGTTAATTGCAATGATCCTTACTACCATTAAAACAAACAAACAAACAAAAATGTCTGAACTTGTCAGGCAGGTTTTCGTACCTTTCAAAATATATTAATATTTATTCACCCTTCCATTAATCTCTCTAAAGCAAGATTTCAGTTTCCTTAAAAAATGTTTATTGCATTCACCCCACTCATACTTTCTTGCTACTGTGTTTCTTTATTTCTTTCATTTTCCCTGTAGGGTAATTATTTCCAGGTTTCTGTCTCATTTCACATGTTTAATTTAAGCTCCTAAAATGTGAGAATTGACTGTTTTCTAGTATCTTCTTAGTGTCTTCTTCAGGATACTAATACAGCATTTGGCTGGGGAGTAGTATTTTAAATTCACGCTCATGGCTGCATCTTTAGCTAGGCAGGATGACTTCACTGGATATTGAATTGGAATCAGGACATCATTAGATAATAGACATGAGAAACTGAAAAAAAAACTAGTAGAGTGATTCAATACACTAATGAGTTTGGTTGCCATTGTTAAATAGTACACAACTATAGGGGAAAAATATGCTACTTTAAGTTGAAACAAGTTTCTCTGGGAGCATATAGCTCTGACACTCCATCTAGTTTGAAGCATTAGGGAGAATTTCCAAAAGGAAATGGCATGTCATTTGAGACCTGAAGATAAAAAGAAAGGAATAAGGAATGTTGGGTGTGAGAAACTGTACATAACTTTCTAGAACCTGAATGAAGAGCAAAGTGTTCAAAATATAATGAGCAAGTTGGGTATGGTCGCAGAGGATGAGGCTGAACAAGAAAACCTAGATTACATTAAGCTGAGACATTTCACAGTGAAATCTATTCAAATGATCTTTAGAACTTTGACTCTGCTTCATTGTGAAGAACTGATTAGAAAGGTCCAAGAGTAGACTTATCTGATTCTTAGAGTAATTTAAAAAGAAAAGATATTGGCCTGAACTGGAGTACTGAACTATTAGAAAAGGAAAAGCCATCAGATTCTTCAAATACTTAGTACATAAAATCAATACAGTTTGATGTGAGATGGAAAATAAAATACAGATGGTAGAAGAGGTTCAATATCACCAGTTTTTACTGATTTGGTATACTGGACTGTAAGATATCATTTACTAGTATGTATAGGTGATGAAAAATGAACAGTTCAGCTTTTAAAAGTTGAAGTTATGAGTTTGTGGTATACAGAGAAAAAATAACTATATGAGCCTTAATATTGAGATCCATCTTTGGGCTGGTCTATAAATTCAGAAATTATTTATTTGAATAATTAATTTATTATTTAAAGCCAATAACTGAAGCCATGAGTACTTGTAGATAATAAGTGGATGTAATGCCAAAATTATACAAATCTTTAATCGTTTACTGTATTTCTCCTAGTACCACTCATTCAGTCAACATTCAACCTTGTTGAGGGCAGAAATAAATGAAATAGAATCCCAGAAACCCATCAGAGTAAACATCTCATACATTAATTGTATGTTGTTTGTAATTCTTCAAATTCTCTGTTATGACCTGTCTGCTGTACTCTAAGACCAATGTTACTGTGACTTTTTCTGAGAAGCAGCCTTTTGCGCCCTCACCTGAAGAAATTTGTCCAGTCTTTTCTGAGTCCCTGAATTACTTTCTGTTCTCTTAAATACCTCTTTACCAAGTTCAATCCAGGGTTGGGAAGATCCCCTGGAGAAGGAAAGGCTACCCACTCCAGTGTTCTGGCCTGGAGAATTCCATGTACTATACAGTCTATGGGGTCGCAAAGAGTCAGACACTGGACATGACTGAGTAACTTTCACTTTCACTTTCCCAAGTACCATGTAAAGTAGTTTGATGATTTAAGAGTGGTGATTCTGGATTCTGAACCTCTGAGTTTTGAATCCCTCTCTGCCCTCTTACTAACATGGCTACTCTTCACACAATTTTGGTCAAATATTTAACTAACTGCTCTGTGCTTGTTTCTTTTACCATATAATATAAATTTTAAAATATTTATTACATGAAATTTTTATTACCTTTGAGAAGATTCATATGAAGCACTTGAGACCAATGGGACTTAATTAATATCAATTGTATTTATTGAAGCTGTGCTATGGTTAAATTTATAGAATATGGCATAAGAACAGAAATGTGATCCAGCATTTTATTTAAATGATCTGTAAAATAGGGAAAGTATTAACCATCTCTTTGGATGATTATGAGTGTCTATCATATTCATATTCATAAATTACTTAGTATACTTGTAAATAATATTTTCTATTGCTTTATACTTATCTTTTAAGAGATGTTAGCTATTATTAAATGAACAGATTTTAGGAAACTTTTTATTCATGTTTTGTTAATTTCCATGTTTCTTTCTCATAAAAGTTGTCCAATATACATTTATTGAAAGAATACCTGAAGCTAACATAAACAATGAGGCTGATGCTTCTGGGCCAAAGTTCTTGTTCAATGTCTTGGTGAATTTTTTTAGACTATGTCATTTTGTGTCAAGGTTAGCTTTATTTCTAGATGGATTGTATAACTCTCTTGTAGGTTTAATTAAGGATTGGTGAGATATCCTGTCTTCCTATACACTACATGTTCGAATAATATCTATGGTGTTACAACAAAATATTTAGTAATTTGACTTCTTTATTTCCCGACAAAAATTCAAATTATCCCAGACAGTAATAAATTAACCTGGTGTCAGGCTAATCTATAATATTGAAAGATCAACCACCAGATTGTTTTCAGTTCTGAATATTTTGAGACAAGATCAAGTTGAAGCTTTGTATTTCTAACAGAAGACAAACACAACAAAAACCCACTTAAGATGTTGGAATCTTTGGGCAAAGAACTCATTTCTGGCCTTTTGGATGACTTTGTGGAAAAAAATGTCCTGAAATTGGAGGAAGAGGAGAAGAAAAAAATTTATGATGCCAAACTTCAAGACAAAGCCCGGGTCTTGGTTGATTCTATACGACAGAAAAACCAAGAGGCAGGTCAAGTCTTTGTTCAAACTTTCCTAAACATAGACAAAAATTCCACCAGTATAAAAGGTAAGACTGAAATTCTTTACAAAGGATATCTTAATTTTTTTAGAATCTACTTGACTCTAAGGCTGTTCCACTGTCGTTTATAGTTCCCTCATCCTCCTATTACTAACGTATAATTTTCATTAAATCTATCATTGCCCTTTTAGAGGCCACTTTGTCACTTGTGGGAGGGCGTCCAATTTCCAATTAGCTGGGAAGCTGAGTCTTCTGTTTAGGTTGTTCATTGAGATAGCTACAGAGACTTTATAATAAGGAATATCTGAACCTGAACTTAGGTTTCTGTCACTTTGGACACTATGTGTCTTCATTCAAGTTTCTTATCCTTCATAAACATCAATATGAGTATCTGTGAAATGGGAAGAATTTCACTAACCTTGTCACAGATTTTGTAAGGCCAGGAACATAATGGCAGGTATGGGCTGACAATTCCTAATATTTTAGCTCCCATCTGGAATTCTCCTCTGAGCTCCAGATATGATTAGCTCTAGCTTCATATTCAACATTTCCACTTGACTGCTCCATGGACTTCACAAGCTAAGATACAAAAAATGAAATACTTAATTCTCCCCATCAAATCTGTTCCACTTCCATCCCCTATCTCATTAAATAAGACTACAATCCACTGAGTTTCTTAATCCAGCTCACTTTTTTTTTTTTTTCACCAATGAATAATAGCTCCTAGCAGAGTACCAAGGATATACCATATATATAAAGCATATTATAAGGCATATAATAAAAGTTGGATTCATCCATGTAATAAATAGTAATTATCATAATTATTCTCTAGCTTATAATGTTTATACCTTTACAAGGCTTATGTATTCCTGTGAGTATACAAAATAGAATGTCTATAAAGTGTCCAATATCTTAACCTCTTTCAAAACTTCACTTTAGTTGAATTCTAAATATCGCTAGAGTCTAAACATCCTCAGGTCCAAGTTCACCAGTGATGGACTCAATTTGGTATAATTTAACCTGAAATTCCAGCCCAGAATACTGGAGCTTATCAATAATATCAAGATGTAATAAATGAAATGCCACACAATTGTAGAGACCTCACTAGAGAAACTAAGTATTTTTAATAAGCCCTTCCCTGGTGGCTCAGAGGTTAAAGTGTCTGCCTGCAATGCGGGAGACCTGGGTTCTATCCCTGGGTTGGGAAGATCCCCTGGAGATGGAAATGGCAACCCACTCCAGTATTCTTGCCTGGAGAATTCCATTGACGGAGGAGCCTGGTGGGCTACAGTCCACCTGGTCGCAAAGAGTTGGACGTGACTGAGCGACCTAACTTAACTTTTCACTGTGTAGAAGGGATGCTACCACCAGCAGGAAGTACATACTATTCTAATAGATATCCAAGATGTTATCATTAATATTTAAGTTGGTCCTTGTGCAAGTTTATTATTTTCTCTTAAACTGGGATGGGATAAAAATGATTTGGATTTAGAAACAAAATCAGAGAGCAGACTTGTAATTTCCAAGGGGGAGAGGTGTGGGAGAAGGATTGACTGGGATTTTGGGGTTAAGTAGATACAAACCATTACATATAGAATGGATAAACAAGGACCTACTGTATAGCACAGGGAACTATACTCAAATCCTGTAATAAGCCAGGATGGAAAAGAATAGAAAATATAAGATAAAATAAGGCAACACAAAATCAGAGATAATTCAACAAATACGAATCAGAGTTGAAATAATGGGAACTTCAAAATGATTTTAGCAATCCCAGAAACAAGAATGAATCTTAAATTGAAATAACCTGTCAGCAGAATCCGTGGCAGGCAGGAGGCAGGTGCAGACCCTTTCATGAAGTATCCAGTCATCCCCTGAGTTCTATCTGTACATGGAACCTCCAGAAGAGTCCTAGGACACCTAGAGTACCCTGGTCTAGGAGATCAGGAAGCTGGGTAAGTTGGGCAATTAGAATGTGCAATATTAGAATATTAGGCCTTTGGGGCATGGAGGGTTCTTAGCATAGTATTGAGGAAACAGGTTGGGAGATAAGAAGAATCCAAGCTATTTGTTTTAACAAATAGGTCTATACTTGCCTCCTGTCTGCCACAGACTTTTCTGAGAGGATATGTTATTTCAGTTGAAGATTTGTTCTGGATCCTGCAATTGCTAAAATTATCTTGAAGTTCCCATTACTTCAATTCTGATTTCCATTTGTTGAATTATCTCCTATTTTGTTTTATTTTATTTTATCTTAATCTGCCTGCAATGCAGGAGACCTGGGGTTTGATCCCTGGATCAGGAAGATCCCCTGGAGAAGAGAATGGCTACCTACTCTAATTTTCTTTTCTGGAGAATTCCATGGACAGAGGAGCCTTGTGGGCTACAGTCCATGGGGTAGTAAAGAGTTGGACACAACTGAGTGACACTTTCACTTTCATACAGACTAAGTACCAGGAACTGCTATTTAGTCAGGAAGATAATTATTCAGATTCTTTTTTTTTTTTTCAAATTCTTAACTTGCCAAGGGAGATGGCCTTGTCTTATCTAGTATCAGTATCTTTATTTTTGTTTAAGTTTAAGAGATTTCCTCAGCACACCATTAGATAACAGATAAAACTGAGATATTAAAATTTTTTATCTAAACTCCTAATTTTTTTTTTCTTTTTCTTTTTTTTTTTTGCTGTTCTGTCAGGCCCATGGGCTTTGGACAGCAGGCTACACTATATTTATTACACTGTATTGAAATGATTCATGCTAATTTTACTATTAGATATAAGAAAGTCTAATTTTCAGTTTTATTTGTAAATGCTGCCTCTATATGTAGACACATAATGGCCATTAGGAGATAACATTTGTTAAATTCGAGAGTACACCAAACCTGTAAGTTACCTGAAAACAGGAGACTTTCAATGACAAAACATGCCTTCTGACCAGAGACTATCCCAGGACCCCAGACATCTTCACATTGGCAGAATCTTCTGAAATAGGTAGATATGTTCACATAATCTATGAAAATAAATGTTCAGAGAGTTTGGTACCCTTTGCTTCCTCTCCAGAGCTTAGATTTTTAGCATACTTTTTAGAAAGACATTTTAAAAAACAGTATTTAAAAAGTAATGGAAAAAATAAATGAAATAATTATAGAAGATGATATTGGCTTTCTAATGTAAATCAAATTAATAAGAAAAAAATTGATTAGTTCATGTATATGAACATAGAGGTTTATTCCTTTCATAGACAAAAACCTTGTTATATTAGTTCTTGATAAATTTCTCTTCGGGTTTTTGCTTATGAGGACACTCTTCCTTCCCTCTCAAAGGAAGGGCTTTGGACTTTCCCAGTCTCTTGCACAATCTTAGTCAAATGAGGCCAACCAGTTTCCGAAAATATTACATTTCTCAAAGGATTAAGGCAGAATGAGTCAGAAACAAACATTTCCAAGAGGGAGAAGTTATTTCCTCTATATGGGTTGAAAACCTAGTGCTGGTTATTCAGCATTTGGAGGCAGACATTCAGAGTATGTAGAATGTAGAATCTCTGACAAATTTGTCCTTTTGACACTGGGTACAGTACTATGGTTAATAGACAGCATTTCTCTTTTAAATAGTTGAATTCACAGCTTGATGAGGAATCCTTGAGGCTCACTTTCTCTGGAAAGGTTAAGAACTCATGCTGAGGTTGAAAAAAAAATACCTGGGTGATACAAGATTCAAGATTCCTTTAAGTATTTGGGGGTGTATGTGTCTCTATTTGTTGTGTGAATTAGGAATGGACTTGGGATATCGGACTTAGCTTTTATGTGCATAAATTGTGTCTAGTAACACATTAAAATGATAAAATGTTGATATATTATGTTAATTTTTAAATTAATTGATACTATATTTATTTAATGTGGGCATTAGAAAATTTAAAATTGCACATGTGATTCAATTATATTTATAATAGATAATACTGATGCATATTTAGTCAATGTGCTCTTGCTCAGAGACAACAGAAAGTCCACATAGATAATTAATACCTTAGAATAAAACTATTTGAAAAATAAAATTGTTTTGTTCAGTAAGGAACAAAGTTATTTGATCCCAAATCATCAAGGTTATTTTTTTCACAATATCAGAATATGTTATTGCATTTGTTAGTAGCTCTGCTTTTACTACCAAGTATTTCTCCTTTCTTTTCCAGTGATAATACATCTATCTCCTATCACCAAATGTGTTAAAATCTTTTCCCCAGACTGTCCCCTCTCTGTCAGTCTTCTTTGGTGATAACTGGGTCACAAGGACATATATTACCAATTATATCATGTGATGTATCCTGCAGCTCCTGAGGAAACTGTGGCTGGACCAGATGAGTCAGTGGGATCTGCAGCTACCCTCAAGCTTTGCCCTCATGAAGAATTCCTGAAACTGTGTAAAGAAAGGGCTGGAGAGGTGCTGTGTTCTGTACATGAAAGGGAGGAAGAGAAGCAACTGCTTTCACTAATTACATAATTTCTTAAAGCGCTAGTTACAGAACAGCAGGGTGGGGACAGTGGTAATTTTGTTTATAAATACTTTGAGCAGGAGGAAATCACATGGCCTCACACAAATTCCAGTTCTCTTTCCCTATGATAAAATATGTCTGTCATTTTTTCATTTATTTGTTGTCAAATATATTTGGGATTTATTAGAATTTTAGCTGTAGTCACAGAATCAAAATATTTATGAAATAACATGACTGAGTAATAATTGGTTGCATTCTAGTTAAAAAAAATGTTAACATCTGCAAAACATAATAAATTAGTATTAAAAATAGTAACAAAATAATGTTACCTAAGGCAAATAATCTCTGGTGTATTTATTTTTAGCTGGAGCCAATGGCAAATATCTCCTAGTTTTTACAAAATTTGACCTGAATCTTGAACGTTTAGAAAGATTTGACTAGGTGTAGAAGAAAGACGAGAAGGAGAGGGTAGGAGTTGTTCTAGTCTCCTCAAGATTCTTGAGTAAACATTACAAATATGTTTGGATCCTGTTCTGGGCTTTTGAAAGACAATTCACTTCCAATTTGTACTTTTTTCTATTGTCAATTTAATCCATTAAGTAAGAAAGAGGAAGGACAGTGTCTTCTGGTATAGGATAGGAGAGGAGACAACTATGCAAGCCCTTAATAGCAACAGTGATTGGTATATGAAGGTTTAAGAGAGATTTAGGTAAATCAAACTCATTGCATATCAATTTTCTGTAGATCTATCCAATAAAGGAGAGAAAGGACCGCACTCGTCTGGCTCTCATCATATGCAACACAGAGTTTGATCATATGCCTCCCAGGAATGGGGCTGCCCTTGACATCCTTGGAATGAAGCAGCTGCTTGAGGGTCTTGGCTACACTGTGGAAGTGGAAGAGAAACTCACAGCCAGGGTAAGGGTCCCTCACCTACCCTGACACACACATATTCAACACATATCCAATACATATGGATCCTCCTACTAGCAAGGGAACTTTACAATACAAGCAAATGCTTTAATAATCATAGGTCTCATTTATGTGCATGTGTGTGTCTAAGTATGTGAATGTGTGTTGTAAAGTAAATATTAAGACAGGTGAAATCTGTGTCTCTTTAGAGTTTCAAATATCCTTAATTCCATAAAACCTGACAAAAAAACTGATGGGCATGTATACCCACACAATTCTGAAGTGTGAAGGTTGAGATTCAGCCCTAGTATTTCCCAGAAAATTCTAGAGTAAAGAATGCTAGCAGGAGTGAACTGCTATTTACAGCATTCACATAAATGCTGAATCCTGACTCTGGCAAAGGCTATGCTGGCATGGGGGATGGGTCAGTAAATGAGACAGAAGGTTCCCAGCTCACACTGATGGAGGTTAACTTGCTGGGTGGCAGGGAATGATCAAACCATAAGCAAAACAGAACACTTCAGAAATTTGATGTATCTGTATGTCTTTGAGATTGAAAAGAAAGTGAAAAGGAAAAAAAGGAAACAAAATAATACATTGGTGAATGGGGAGTAATAATGTTTGATTGTTTTATTGATAACATAATAATAAGTAATAATGTTTCCATCTTGACCAAGAAAAACATCTGTGAAGAGATAATATGCTGTTGGACACATGACTATCAGAGACAAGATAGCTCTAGAAAGATGTGAATTAAATATATTCCAAGAAGGCATGACTACAAATGAAAAGTCTGAACTGAATTTGAAACTGTTACATGAAAAGTAGGAAAAGATCAGTGTAACCAGAGGAGGAGGAAGAATGTCAGAAGGAGAAGTATGCTCATGTCAGAAGTTTTATTTTATTCTAAGTATGATGGGGAGTGTTTTAGAAGGAAAATGGTTTGATACATTTATTATTCAAGTTTCTTATTAAGTAGTGAGAGAAAGGAAAGAGTTGAAAGGGAAAGTATATAGTGACAATAAACAAATGTAAAATGTATTAAGAGGACAGGTTATATCAGGACCAAAATTTGAATCTACTGATCCATTATAGAAACAAAAATAAAATTATCATTGAGTATCCACTATGTAAAGGTACTGTGACTGAAATGTTGCAGACCTTTCTTATACTGATCATAATAAATAGGAGGTCAGTTTAATTTTAATGCTTGTCCCATTGAAATAAGACTTTGTGGTCTTTTCAGGACATGGAATCAGTGCTGTGGAAATTTGCTGCACGTGAAGAGCACAAATCCTCAGACAGTACATTCTTGGTGTTCATGTCTCATGGCATCCTGGATGGGATCTGTGGGACTATGCACAGTGAGGAAGAACCAGATGTGTTACCTTATGATACCATCTTCCGGACATTCAACAACCGTAATTGCCTCAGTCTAAAGGACAAACCTAAAGTCATCATTGTCCAGGCCTGCAGAGGTGGTGAGTTGTGAGATGAAAATCCAAAGTTCATAAAGATCATAAAGGTGTTTGTAGTGCATGTTTTATTTCTAGGGGAAATAATCTTAAACTAAATTGAATTATTAGGAAATTCCATTTAGGGGGTTGATCTCATGAGACTTGTTGGATGATAAATTTCTGATAAATTAACTGATAAATTCAATCTAAAGTAAGTGATTAAGGAGATCACTAGAATCCTCAAAAAATTAGACATAAATATTCTAACCTTGGAATGAAATCATTTAAATGATTGCTTTGCTTGTAAATTTTTACAGACATTTTGATGTTCTCTGGCTTGAGAGGAACTTCATTTGAAAGTTGGGATATTAATAATAGCAATATATTTTTCTTTTTTTCCTCATAGATTATTGAAATGGAAATGACTTGGGAGATGAGGGAACTTGGGATTTCAGGGAAATGTTTTTGTTTTCTTCTTCTTCTTTTTTTCTGACTCCCAATTGCCATTTTAACTTTTAGAGCAGTTTTTAAAGATGAAAAGTAGAAATAATTTAGCTATAAAATGATAAATATGCTCTGAGATTATGCAGATAAGGCTTTAACTCCTCTGTTACTCTCAGCAAATGTATTCCTCCAGTTTTACCATGTTTTTACTATTAATTGGCACATTGCTCAATGACATAAGAAAAAGACAGTGTTGGGTAGAGATGCACTCACTTGTGTGTATTTGTGTGTGTACTTCTGTGTATAATACTAGTTAGAATAAACATTGTAAAATAATGAGGTAATTGCAGTAGTCACACTGAGGGAGACAGTGTGAAGAAAGTTGATGTCTCTACAGCAAATCGTGGGGAATTGTGGGTCAGTGACTCTCCACCAGCCTTGGCAGACAGCTTTTCACAGTCATCCGAGAACCTGGAAGAGGATGCTGTTTACAAGACCCATGTAGAGAAGGACTTCATTGCTTTCTGTTCCTCAACTCCACGTATGTATCTTTCAGTTGCAGACAGGGATTTGTGGGTCTAAGGCTATCTCTGAATGATTCCTAAAAAAAAAAAAAAAAAGAGTAAGAATGATTTGATACAAATTTTGAATACTGTCAATATGTTTTACTTTTTCTTCACTTTTAAAAATTTATTTTTATTATCTGTTGTACTTTATAGCCAAAAGTATCATAACCATTAGAACAACCTAATACAAAATAATCCCATTACTATCACACTGGTTACAAACAGATTATTGATTCAGTTTTCTATTAAATTCGTGTAACATTTTGAGTATAGTGTTTTTGGGATCTAAGGACTGACTGCCCTTTCTGAAAAACTATCAACTCCAACTCATGTTCTCTATTATTTCTCATCTGGTGCTTCTTAGAACAGCACCATAAACATGCACTAGCAAGTAGGTGCATATCCTTTTAGAGGAAGAAGCAAATGATAAAATGGGGCTTATTACTAGTAAGAGAAGAGCGTTTATTTCTTCAAATCTACATAATCATCTTGAGAGGCCTTGTATCTGAGCATTTCTAACTTGAAGATTTTAATCATTCATCACTTTATTGAAGCATAATTAACATACAAAAAACTGTACATGTTTAATGTATATAGTTTAATGAGTTAGGAGATAAGTATATACCACTATCTATACCACTATCTGTTACCGCTATCTATACCAAAAACATATTCCTCCCTTCCAAAAGTTTCATTAGATCTATTGATTTATTTAGGAGAAGGCAATGGCAACCCACTCCAGTACTCTTGCCTGGAAAATCCCATGGATGGAGGAGCCTGGTAGGCTGCAGTCCATGGGGTCGCTAAGAGTCGGGCATGACAGAGCGACTTCACTTTCACTTTTCACTTTCATGCATTGGAGAAAGAAATGGCAACCCACTCCAGTGTTCTTGCCTGGAGAATCCCAGGGATGGGGCAGCCTGGTGGGCTGCCGTCTATGGGGTCACAGAGTCGGACACGACTGAAGTGACTTAGCAGCAGCAGCAGCATTCATTTATTTTGTTCACTATATTGTGAAAGACATCATGATTTATAATCTGTAAACAACCACCTGTATGAATATGGAGAAATTCTTCCTTCTGAACCTGTATTCCTTCCTCTGTAAAATAGGATAATTACAATCATCTCTCAAGCCTCTTTTCAAAGCCAAGTGGATAAACATAAACACATAGTAGAGAGTCAGTCTCCAAAAGACAATGCAATCTCTATGAAATGAACTTCAGTTGTGATGATCTGCTTCTTTAGTTGAACTTCTTTTGGAAAATGAGTTAATGGAAAGTTGTGAGTTCTTCTCCTAAATATGTCAGGATAATTCCCAAGATACATTTTTGTTTTAAAAGAAAAAAAAAATTATGAACACCACAGCCCAAGGCTTACCACTTCTTATCATCATAGATAATGTGTCCTGGAGAGACATAAAAAAAGGTTCTCTCTTCATTACACGACTCATCACATGCTTCCAAAAATATGCTTGGTGCTGTCATCTTGAGGAAGTATTTAGGAAGGTAAGTTCATCTTTTCTAATCATTAATTCGTTAAGGAAAACTTAAATATTATTTGCCTTTCAAGTGACAATAAAAGATTTTTTCAGGCACACAAAAGTAGAGTAGCACTTGGTTTCTGTAATTCAGGTATTTAATATACAATTTACAAAAAGACTGCATTAATGCACCACAGAAGAACAAAATGCTACAAAATATGAGCTTTTATCTTATGGGCTATAAGTTTCTTATAATTCAAAGAATGGAAAGTATATTGGATTAATTTTCACTGCTTCATTTAAATATATATTATATATATAATATATATGTAGTATATATATATATATATATATATATATATATATAGTGGTTTACTTAGTAATGGGTTATATCTTTGTGACACAGGTGTAAGTGAGACTCATGTGATATAAGGCTACCTAGAACTTACATTCTTATGAGAGAGATGGGCGTTAAAAAATATTCCAACAAACACACTGTGTAATGCAAGTGTGATAGGATCCATGAGGAGAAGGTCCTAGGAAATGTGAACACATTGCAAAGAATATCAATGACTTAGTGACTGAACATTAAGGACATTTGAAAGAGAACAGAGGTGAAAAAAATTATTTGAATATAGTGGTCCAAAAGGGAACGCTTGATACTCATTCCCCAACTCAGGACATTCCCTATTTCCTCCCTCCTTCCTAACTTATTTTTCTCCATAACTCTTACCACCACCCAAATAATATATATTTGTTTGTTTGCTATCTTAATTTACTTACTTGAATGCAAGCTCATGAAATCTGGGATTTATTGAATACTCAACATGCTAGCAGGTAGGAATTAATAGTCATTGAAGAAATAAATGCATGAGTGTGTGAATAAATGTTCCTCTTTTTTCAGTAAGAAAGTTATTGGTACAAACATGGGAAACTGTGGTTGTTTTTAAACTAAAACCATAGAGAATAATAATACTTCTGTGGGGAAAAAAAAAAGAATATACCTTTCATGAATTGGAGAAAATTGTAACATAAAATGAGTTAGGGTCTCAGTGAATAGGAACATAGGAAGTTAAGTCCTATTGAAAGAATAAGATTTAAACAGTACATTTTCAAGGGAATTCCTTAGAAAAGATTAGAAATAGTGGATCTAAGTAAGTAGGATTTCACTGATAAATCTATTGGGGAAAAAAAAAGGCTCAAATATCAACTTAGTGTTCAGACTGTGAATCTTGCTCATCATTCAGACCTTAAGGACAAAACCCTGCAATATTAAATTGAAGAGTTAGACTTATTGGAGGTAGAAGATAGAGGATCTCTGAGCTTCAGTTCTCATGAAAAAAACACCAAGGGATAATTAATCATCAAATCTATAGATCAGAAATGGAAAGTAGAGAAAATTAAATTTGAAAATACTTAGGTTAGGCATAGGGCTTCCTTGATGGCTCAGAGGGTAAAGAATCTGCTTGCAATGCAGGAGACCCAGGTTCCATCCCTAGGTCAGGAAGATCCCCTGGAGAAGGGAATAGCACTTCTCACATTCTCCCTTAGCAAATTCCATGGACAAAAATTTTGTGGGGCCACCAAGAGTCTGACATGACTGAGAGACTTAGGTATGTATTTTGAGATAAAGAGACTATTCTGACATTGGGTGTCATATCTAAGAGGTAGAATAGCAGCAACAAGGAGTTAAAATATCCAAGGGCTTGGTTCCATCAATCCTAGGAGCACCCTTCATTCCAAAAAAATCTTTGGCTTATTTTGCAAAACATTTTCTGGGATGCATAAGAGATAGGTATCATCTAGAATCTCTTTTTGTTTTTAGGTACAACAATCATTTGAAAAACCAAATGTTAAAGCCCAGATGCCCACTGTTGAACGACTCTCTATGACAAGATATTTCTACCTCTTTCCTGGCAACTGAAAATAGTAAGTGTCAAGAGATGTTGTTGGCAGGCAAAAGAAATAGGAGAATGATATTAATAGTGAGGACCAAAGACAGCTCATTGCTTTAGTTGCCAATTAGTAAGTTGGTATTCCTTGTTGATGTAATTTGGTAACATGTTGTTATTTGTTTACTCTCTATATATGCATTTGGATCCTCCTCTCATAGACAACAAAAAGAGTCCAAAATCCAGTATTGGGTGCAATCACAAAAATGATAGAATGATCTATATATGCTTCCAAGGCAAACAATTCAATATCACAGTAATCCAAGTCTATGCTCCAATCACTAATGCCAAAGAAGGTGAAGTTGAAGTGTTAGTTAGTTACACTTCTAGAACTAACACACGAAAAAAAGATGTCATTTTCATCAGAGGGGACTGGAATGCAAAAGTAGGGAGTCAAGAGATCCCTGGAGTAACAGGCAAGTTTGACCTTGGAGCACAAAATGAAGCAGGGCAAAGGCTAACAGAGTTTTGCCAAGAGAATGCACTGGTCATAGAAAACACCCTCTTCTAGCAACACAAGAGACTCTACATGTGGACATCACCAGATGGTCAATACCAAAATCAGATTGATTATATTCGTTGCAGCCAAAGATGGAGAAGCTCTATACAGTCAGCAAAAACAAGACTAGGAGTTGACTGTACCTCAGATCATGAGCCTCTTATTGCAAAATTCAGAGTTAAACTGAAGAAATTAGGGAAAACCACTATATAAATGGTATATATGTTCATGGATTGGAAGAATAAATATAGTGAAAATGAGCATACTACCTGAAGCAATCTACAGATTCAGTGCAATCCCTATCAAGCTACAGAAATAGAACAAATGATGTCACAGTTTGTATGGTAACACCAAAAAACCTCAAGTAGCCAAAGTAATCTTGAGAAAGAAGAATGGAACTGGAGGAATCAATCTGCCTGACTTCATACTATACTACAAAGCTACAGGTATCAAGAGAGTATGGTACTGGCACGAAGTCAGAAATATAGATCAATAGAACAAAATAGAAATCCCACAGATAAGTCCACTCATCTGTGAAGACCTTATCTTTGATAAAGGAGGCAAAAATATACAATTGAGAAAAGACAATCTCTTTAACAAGTGGTGCTGGGAAAACTGACCAACCATATGTAAAAGAATGAAACTAGGACACTTGCTAACACCATACATAAAAATAAACTCAAAATGGATTGAAGATCTAAAGGTAAGACTGGAAACTATAAAACTCTTAGAGGAAAACATAGGCGAACACTCTCTGATATAAATCACATCAAGATCCTCTATGATTCACCTCCAAGAGTAATGGAAATAAAAATAAACAAATGGGACCTAAATAAACTTAAAAGTTTTTGCACAATAAAGGAATGAATAAGCAAGGTGAAAAGGCAGCCATCAGAGTGGGAGAAAATAATAGCAAATGAAGCAACTGACAAAGAAATAACCTCCAAAATATACAAGCAGCTCATGAAGCTATATACCAGAAAAATAAATGACGCAATCAAAAAATATGCCAAAGAATTAAACAGACATCTCCCCAAAGAAGCCATACAGATAGATAAAAAACACATGAAAAGATGCTCAACATCACTCATTATCAGAGAAATGCAAATCTAAACCACAATGAGGTATCATCTTGCGCCAGTCAGAATGGTCATCATCAAAAGGCTACAAACAATAAATGCTGGAGAGGGTGTGGAGAAAAGGGAACCCTCTTACACTGTTAGTGGGAATGCAAACTAGTACAGCCACTATGGAGAACAGTGTTGATATTCCTTAAAAAAACTGGAAATAGAAGTGCCATGTGACTCAGCAATCCCACTTTTGGGTTTATACGGCAAGGAAACCAGAATTGAAAGAGACATGCACCCCAATGTTCATCACAGCACTGTTTATAGTAGCCAGGACATGGAAGCAACCTAGATGTCCATCAGCAGACAAATGGATAAGCAAGTTGTGGTACATGTGCACAATGGAATATTACTCAGCTATAAAAAAGGACACATTTGAGTCAGGTCTAATGAGGTGGATGAAACTGGATCCTATTATACAGAATGAAGTAAGTCAGAAAAAGAAACACCAATACAGTGTGTTAATGCAGATAAATGGAATTATAAATATGGTAATGATGACCCTAAATGCAAACAGCAAAAGAGACACAGTTGTAAAGAACAGATATTTGGCCTCTGTGGGAAAAGGCAAGGGTGGGATGATAAGAGAGAATAGCATTGAGACATGCACATTACCATAGGTAAAAAGGATGACCAATGTAACTTTAATACATGAAGCAGAACACTCAAAACTCATGCTCTGGGACAACTCTGGGGTGGGGTGGGGAGGTAAGTGAGAGGATGGTTCAGGATTGGGGGACACTTGTACACCTGTCGCTGATTCATCTCAATGTATGGCAAAAACCACCACAATATCGCAAAATAATTAGCCTCCAATTAAAATAAATAAATAAAGTTTTAAAAAGCTTGTATTTTATTGTAAACTTCATCTCAATGCTAGAAATATTTACCTACCATCTTCTACTCCTGGTTTCTGACATTCTGGTTACATAAATCCATGGATACTTCAGCAGAATAACTTTTAGTTTCTAATTAGCCTTTAGGAACCACATTTGGGGATTGAATTATTTATTTGACTAATATTTATCAAGCACTTACTATGTTCCAAGTTCTATTATAGATGCTTAGAATATACCAGTGAACAAGATAAATGGGATCCTTGTTCTCAGAAAGCTCATACTCTAGTGAGTGGAGACAGACTCTAAATACACAAGCAAGTAGATATATGTCAGAGAGTGATATGAGCTAAGGGAAAATAAATAAATAAAAAAGGCTAAAAAGACATAAAAAGATAGATCCTGTACTGTTATAGATAGGTCATTTTGAAAAGGCTGGTTTGGAGTGATGAAATGATTTGAAATCAGAACGAATAGAGTAGGGGACGAACCTCATGGTTCTATGTGGAAAATGCGTCCCAACAGCAGAAACAGGAAGCAAGCTCCTGAGGCAGATATGTGCTTAAGCTGGTTAGATGCTGCAAAAAGACAGCTGGCTAGAGAACGTGAGTGGGAGAAATGGCAGAGTGAAATTCAGGAAAATGGTAAAATCTCACTCAGACTTTACAAAGATCACTCTGATTGCTTATTGCTAAATAGCTACAAAGGTCACCAACAGAAAGTAGGGGAAATAGCAAAAGCATATGGAAGAAAATAAGAGAAAGAATCACAGTAAGAATTCAATTGAAGGCTTCCAGGGATTACTATATTGATTTTCTGTTCTTTTTCTCTTTTCCAGAAAATCACAGGAAATTCAACCATTTATCAGCTTCAAGAAGCATTTTTATCAGCACAGCATCCATGTTTAACCTTTTGTCTTTCAATTAAAGTGAAAACATATGAACTGTTCTTTGGGGTCCTCTAAGAAAGAATAGAATTTCAATTAAAACAATGGATGGATGGAAATAAAGTAGAAGAAGAAAACTGGATTTTCTTGTTATATTGCATATAATGCCTGCACTTTACTGAGTGAAGAGAACTAGTCATGACTTGCCCTCAGCAGCAGGGTGAAAGGAGATGGTGCACATCTGGAGACAAGGACCAAAAACTGGGTCACCTGCTCCTTTGATCACTCATCAAACCTTGCAACTAGAATTATTTGGAAGAATATTTCTAATTTATTATTTAACCAACATCATAGGTCAAGTTCAATTTTTTTTCAGAAAGTTGTTATGGTACCTATGCATCTTTCTTCTTATCCATAAATTAATTTGCTTTCTTGTTGATGATTTTTCATTCCAGATTTCCAAGCTTCAGGAAAATTTTGTTATTTAGCAAACACTTGGTAATTGTCTAAAATAAATTGGGCCTTTGATTTAAGATGGTATAATTGGGTGTGCTTGTATAGAAAGACAGACATTATTAGATACAGAACATCCAAGAGTGTGGGAAATGTCAGCAATGGGAAAGAAAATGTTAAATTTTCTGGAAAGTGAATGTCAGTAGAGGAATTTTAGCAACATGGCCATCTGAGCCACTGACTAAGGAGATGTACCACTTCAATTACATACATGCAGAATGCTGAATAGATATATCAGGACATGCTGAACTGTATTACAAATAAAATGATTCTCTAGATATCAAATACTACCATGATAAGTAATATTTGTTATTGTTTGTCAGAATTATTTGAAAGATTTTGATTATTGTAAGGCATATTGTATATTTAAGTCACTACTTTAATCCTCACAACCATCTTATGAAGTAATCACTATTAATATTTCTATTTTATAAATAATGAAACAAAAGAAAATAGAGCCTAAATGATGTCCCTAAAGTGACACATAAAGTAGGTGGCCACACCAGGATTTGAGTGCAACCAGATTTATTCTGAAATCTGGATTGTTAACCACTGCACCACACTACCTCTCTAAAAAAGGAGAGACTGAAATTGTACAGGTTTTCAGTTATAAGGGTTAACTGAAATTTGAATTGTAATGGTTAACTAACAGTACAAAGACTTGTGATGTATATATTTCTGTCCCTCACTTCTCCACTTGGAACCAAAGACCCAAAAACATACAAAAACGCATCACAATGATCCAAAAATATACAGAGACAAACTTTCTTCTCTGACTACTCCATGATGATGTTAAAACCCCAGTAACATAAAGACTGCAACAAATTTCTACATAATTAGAAATAAAAACACATGCACATAGTATATGCATATATAAACATAAATATACATACAGATGTAAAATAAGAAAGGAAAAAGTATGAACTAAGTACTCAACTTGAGAAGTCAGAAAAATGCTGAACCATTAAGAAAATAGAAGAGTAAATTATAAAGATTAAAAAGAAAAATATATATATAATGAGACAGTAACAGAACAAAACACAAATTTTGAGCAGATTCTTAGAAAAGAAAGAAAAAAACTTTTCCTTTAAAAATGAAGTAAAAGTGTTAATCACTCAGTCCTATTCAACTCTTTGTGACCCCATGGACAGTAGCTTGCAAGTCTCCTCTGTCCATGGAATTTTCCAGGCAAGAATACTGGAATGTACTTCCATTTCCTTCTCTAGGGAATCTTCCTGATCCAGGGATTGAACACGGGTCCCTGCATTGCAGGAAGATTGTTACAATCTGAGCCACTAAGCACACCTCTTCCTTTAAAATGGACTCATTAAATAGCAGACATTCACCAGGATTGAGTATGAAAAAATAGAATAAGCACAAAGACAGTATTAGTGATAAAGAGATATAATAAATAGGGATCAACATAAACACAGAAAAATCACAAGAAAATATAGTACATAACAGTGATGGAATTCTAGAAAAAGTAAATTAGCAAATGAAGACATAAAGAAATGAAAAGACAAATAAATCAATAAATAATAAATTCAGTGAATTTTCTTTGCTATATCTACTGGAAAAAAAAAAAAAGAAGAAGAACAGACCCAAAGGATTGTAGAGAAGTGTCTTACAAAGCTTTTAAGAATTGATAAGCTCAATTTTATATAAATACTTCCAAATAATAAAAAGAGAAATAAACTTCTTAAGTTTTTTTCAGAGCTAGTACAAAATTGACTGGAGAAGGAAATGGCAACCCACTCCAATATTCTTGCCTGAAGAATCCCATAGACAGAGGAGCCTGACAGGCTACAGTCTATAGGGTCCAAAGAGTCGGACACAACTTAGCAACTAAACTAACTAACTAACAAAACTGATACAAAACCAGAGAAGTAGAGGCAAACTTAGAAAAATACAAGCTGATTTTTCAGGTGCATTGATGTAAATATTATAAACAACATGTTAGCAAAGCAATTCCAGTCAAATAGGAAACATTGCTGATATTTTTTTAATAAGCTAGTAATTACTCTGGGAATGAAGTTATAGTTTAATAAAAATATATATGGAAGCATTCATCAAAATAAGAGATTAAAAAATTCTATTCAATTTTGCACTAGATTTCAAGATAATAAAATGCAAGCTAAAAATATAAACTAAAACTTTTTGAAGCTCAAGAAACAAAGCCATCACTGTTTCTGAAAATATGATTTTATTCATTGAAAATGTTTTAAAGGAATAATATAAACCTCTAATTTGCAAGAACTGAGATCAATATACAACATTTAATAGCAATCTTGTTTTCAAAACACAACCAAATACTTTTTAAAATTAATTTGTTTATTTTAATTGGAGGATAATTACTTTACAATATTGTGATGGTTTTTGCTATACATAAACATGAATCAGCCATAGGTATACATGTGTCCCTCTCATCTTGAACCCCTTTCCCACCTCTCTACCCACCTTTTCCCTTTAAGTTGCCACAGTATACCAGCTTTGGCTGCTCTACTTCATGCATCAAACTCACACTGGTCATCTATTTTACATATGGTACTGTTTATGTTTCAATACTATTCTCTCAAATCATTCCAACCTCACCTTCTCCAGTTGAGTCCAAAAATCCGTTCTTTTTATCTATGTCTCCTCTGCTGCCCTGAATGTGGAATCAGTAGTATCATCTTTCTAAATTCCATTTATATGTGTTAATATACAGTATTTGTCTTTTCCTTTCTGACCTGCTTTACTGTGTATAATAGGCTACAGATTCATCCAACTTATTAGAATTGACTCAAATACACTTATTTTTGTATCTGAGTGATATTCCATTGTGTATTTGTACCATAACTTCCTTATCCACTCAACTGCTGATAGACATCGAGGTTGCTTCCATGTCGTAACTTTTGTAAACAGTACTGCAATGAACATTGAGGTACATGTGTTTCTTTTTTTTTTTTTAATTTTATTTTATTTTTAAACTTTACATAATTGTATTAGTTTTGCCAAACATCAAAATGAGTCTGCCACAGAACTCATGTGTTCCCCATCCTGAACCCTCCTCCCTCCTCCCTCCCCATACCATCCCTCTGGGTCGTCCCAGTGCACCAGCCCCAAGCATCCAGTATCGTGCATCGAACCTGGACTGGCAACTCGTTTCTTACATGATATTTTACATGTTTCAATGTCATTCTCCCAAATCTTCCCACCCTCTCCCTCTCCCACAGAGTCCATAAGACTGTTCTATACATCAGTGTCTCTTTTGCTGTCTCGTACACCAGGTTATTGTTACATCTTAAAAATCCTTAACAAAATTCTAGCAATCAGAATCCAACAACACATTAAAAAGATCATACACCATGATCAAGTGGGCTTTATCCCAGGGATGCAAGGATTCTTCAATATCTGCAAATCAATCAATGTAATACACCACATTAACAAATTGAAAAATAAAAACCATATGA
Organism: Bos indicus; assembly: GCF_029378745.1. Classification (NCBI taxonomy): domain Eukaryota; kingdom Metazoa; phylum Chordata; class Mammalia; order Artiodactyla; family Bovidae; genus Bos; species Bos indicus. Next base: position 3,657,565 of record NC_091774.1, read on the forward strand.
TTATCTCAATAGATGCAGAGAAAGCCTTTGACAAAATTCAACATCCATTTATGATAAAAACTCTCCAGAAAGCAGGAATAGAAGGAACATGTGTTTCTTTTAATTCAGGTTTCCTCAGGGTATATGCCCAGCAGTGTGATTGCTGGGTCATATGGCAGTTCTATTCCCAGTTTTTTAAAAGCAACTTTCACACTGTTCTCCATAGTGGCTGCACCAATTTGCATTCCCACCAACAGTGTAAGAGGGTTCCCTTTTCTCCACACCCTCTCCAGCATTTATTGTTTGTAGACTTTTTGATGAGATAGCAGCCATTCTGACTGATGCAAGATGATACCTCACTGGAGTTTTGATTTACATTTCTATAATAATGAGTGATATTGATAATTTTTTTGTGTCCCTATTAGTCACCTGTATTTCTTCTTTGGAGAAATGTCTGTTTAGGCCTTTTGCCCTTTTTTTGAGTGGGTTGTTTGCTTTTCTGGTATTTAGATGTACGAGCTGTTCATATATTTTGGAGATTAATGCTTTGTCAGCTGTTTTGTTTGCTATTATTTTCTCCCATTCCAAGGCCTGTTTTTTTCACCTTGCTTATAGTTGTGCAAAAATTTTATGTTTAATTAGGTCCTATTTACTTACTTTTGTTTTTATTTCCATTACTCTGGGAGGTAGATCATAGATGATAGTGATGTGATTTATTTCAGAGTGTTCTGCCTGTTTTTTCCTAACAATTATAGTTTTGGGTCATACATTTAAGTCCTTAATCCATTTTGAGTTTATTTTTGTGTATGGTTTTAGATAGTGTTCTAGTTTCATTCTTTTACACATGGTTGACTAGTTTGCCCAGCACCACTTGTTGAAGAGACTGTCTTTTCCCATTGAATATTTTTGCCTCTTTTGTGAAAGATAAAGTGTCCATAGGTGTTTGAACCTATCTCTGGGCTTTCTACTTTGTTCCGTTTGCCCATATTTTTTTGTCTTTGTGCCAGTAACATATGGTCTTGATGACCATAGCTTTGCATTATAGCCTGAAATAGGGAAGATTGTTTCCCTTCAGTTGCATTCTTCTTTTTCAAGATTATTTTGGCTATTCAGGGTCTGTTGTGTTTCCATATAAACTGTGAAACTATTTTTTCTAGTTCTGTGAAAAGTATCATTGATTATTTGATAGGGATTGCATTGAATTTATAAATCGCTTTGAGTAGAATACTCATTTTGCTTATTCTTCCAATCCAAGAAAATCGTATATTTCTCCATCTATTTGTGTCATCTTTGACTTCATTCATCAGCGTTTTATAGTTTTCTGATACAGATCTTTTGTTTCCATAGGTAAATTTATTCCAAAATATTTTATTCTTTTCTTTGCAATGGTGAATGTGATTGTTTCCTTAATTTCTCTTTCTGATATTTCATTGTTAGCATATAGAAATTCAAGGGATTTCTGTGTACTCATTTAATCCTGCAACTTTAATGTATTCATTGGTTTTCTTGTGGCATGTTTGGGGGTTTCTGTGTAAAGAATATCTCATCTGGAAACAGTGAGTTTTACTTCTTTTCCAATCTAGATTCATTTTACTATTTTTTTTTCTTCCCTGGTTAGGACATTTAAAACTATGTTGAACAGTAGTGGTGAGAATGGTCACCCTTGTCTTGTTCCTGATTTTGGAGGAAATGCTTTGAGTTTTTGCAATTGAGAATAATGTTTGCTGTTGGGTTTGTCATATATGGCTTTCATTACGTTGAGTTATGTTCCTTCTACACCTACTTTCTCATAGAATTTTGTATCATAAATGGGTGTTGGATTTTGTCAAAGGCTTTCTATGCATCTATTCAAATAATCACGGCTTTTATCCCTCAATTTGTTAACATGCAGTATCACATTGATTGATTTGTGAATATTGAAGAATCTTTGTATCCCTGGAATAAAGCTATTGGTCATGATATATGAGCTTTTTAATATGTACTTGGATTCTGTCTACTATAATTTTTTGACGTTTTGAATTTTTTGAGACATCTAAGTTCATGAGTGATATTGGCCTGCAGTTTTCCTTTTTTATAGCATTTTTGTCTGATTTAGGAATCAATATGATGATGGTCTCATAGAATGAGTTTAGGATTTTTCCTTAGTCTGCAATATTCTAGAAGAGTTTGAGTAGAATAGGTGTTAGCACTTTTCTAAATTTTTGGTAGGATTCACCTGTGAAGCCATCTGGTTCTGGGATTTTGTTTGTTGGAAAATTTTTGAGTATAGTTTTGATTCCCATGCTTGTGATTGGTCTGTTCACATATTCTATTTCTTCTTGTTTTAGTTCTGGAAAGTTATAATTTTCTAAGAATTTCTCCATTTCTCCCAAGTTGCCCATAATATTAGCATATAGTTGCCCATAGTAGTCTCTTATGATTGTATTTGTGTGTTGGCTGTTGTAATTTCTCCTTTTTCATTTCTAATTTTATTGATTTGAGTCTTCTCCCTTTTTCTTGTTGGTGATTCTGGCAGTTTGTCTATTTTGTTTAACTTCTCAAAGAACCATCTTTTAGCTTTACTGACCTTTGCTATAGTCTCCTTCATTTCTTGGTCATTGAATTCTGCTCTGATTTTTATTATTTCTTTCCTTCTACTAAGTTTATTTTTTGTTGTTGTTCTTTCTCTAGTTGCTTTTAATTTAAGGTTAGGTTTTCATTTGATGTTTCTCTTGTTTCTTGAGGTAGACATGTATTGCTATGAACTTCCCTCTTATGACTGCTTGTTGAATCCAACAGATTTGGGGTCATCTTGTTTTCATTATCATTTGTTTCCATGAATATTTTTTATTTTCTTTTTTGATTTCTTCAGTGATCTGTTGGTTATTCAGAATCGTGTTGTCTAGCTTTCATATGTTTGTGTTTATTACAGTATTTGTGTGTGTGTGTGTAGTTGATATCTAAGCTTACAGAATTCTTATCAGAATAGATGCTTGAAATTATTTCATTAAAAAAAAATACCATAGATTTATCAGAGATCAAATTGCCAACATCCTTTGGATAATAGAAAAAGCAAGATAATTCCAGAAAAACATCTACTTCTGCTTCATTGACTACACTAAAGCCTTTGACTGTGTGGATCAGAACAAATTGTGGAAAAATTTTAGAGATGAGACTACCAGGATGCCTTATTTGCCTTCTGAGAAATCTGTATACAGGTCAAAAAGCAACAGTTACAACCAGGCATGGAAAAAAGGACTGGTTCCAAATTGGGAAAGGAGTATGTAAAATATGTATATTTTCATTCTGCTTATTTAATTTATATGCAGAGTACATCATGAGAAATGCCAGACTGTATAAAGCACAAGGGAATTAAGTTTGCCAGGAGACATATCAATAACCTCAGGTATGCAGATGACTCTAACCTTGTTTCAGAAAGGGAAGAGTAACTAAAGAGTCTCTTGATGAAGGTGAAAGAGGAGAATGAAAAAGCTGACTTAAAACTCAACATTCAAAAAGTGAAGATCATGGTTTCTGGTCCCATCACTCCATGGCAAATAGATGGTGAAACAATGGAAACAGTGACAGGCTTTATTTTCCTGGGCTTCAAAATCACTGTAGATGGTGATTGTATCCATGAAATTAAAAGATGCTTGTCCTTGGAAGAACAGCTATGATAAACCTAAACAGTATATTAAAAAGCAGAGATATCACTTTGCCAATAAAAGTCTGTATAGTCAAAGCTATAGTTTTTCAAGTTGTCATGTATGGATGTGGCAACTGGACCATAAAGAAGGTTGAGTGCCAAAGAATTGATGCTTTTGAACTGTGGTGTTGGAGAAGACTCTTGAGAGTCCCTTGGACAGCAAGGAGATTAAATTTGTCTATCTTAAAGGAAATCAGTCCTGAGTATTCTTTGGAAGGACTGATGCTAAAGCTAAAGCTCTAATGCTTAAGTCACAGTTTTCGAAAGCAAACTCGTTATAAAAGATCTGGATGCTGGGGAAGATTGAAGGCAAGCGGGGAAGGGGACACCTGAGTATGAGATGGTTGGATGGCATCACCAACTCAATGGACATGAGTTTGAGCACGCTCCAGGAGATGGTGAAGGACAGTGAAGCCTTGCATGCTGCAGTCCATGGGGTCTCAAGAGTTGGACATGACTGAGCAACTAAACAACAACAATGAAGGGTAGATTTGTGGCCTAGAATGTGATCTATTCTGGAGAATGTTCCATGTGTGCTTGAGAAAAATTGAAATCCATTATTTTTTGAAATGCCCAGAGATTTCAATTATGCCCAGGTCTAACTGGTTCAATATATTTTTTAAAACTTGTGTTTCATTGTTAATTTTCTGTCTGTATGATCTGTCCATTAATGTGAATGGTGTATTAAATAAAGCCCCCCACTATTATTGTATTACTGTCATTTTCCCTTTAATATTTGTTAGCACTTGCCTTACATACCTAGGTGCTCCTATGTTGGGTACGTATATGTTTATAATAGCTATCTTCTTGATTGATGTCTGGATTATTTTGTGTTTTTTCTTTGTCTCTTATAATGGTGTTTATTTTAAAGTCTATTTTATCTGATGAATACTGATACTCCAACTTTCTTTTGGTCTCCACTTGCATGAAATATCTTTTGCTAGCCATATTTTTAGGCTGTATGTGTCCCTAAGTCTGAGGTAGGTTGCTTGTAGACAGCATATATAGGAGCTTAGTTTTTGTATCCATTCACCCATTTTTTGTCTTATAGTTGGTGTGTTTATAGTTTAACCCATTTGTATTTAAAGTGATTATTGATATGTATAATCCTGTTACCATTTAATTTATTGTTTTGGATTCTTTTTATAAAACTTTTCTGTGTTTCCTGTCTAGAGAAGATTCTTTAGCATTTGGTGAAGAGCTGTTTTGGTAGTGCTTAATTCTCTTAGGTTTTGCTTGTCTATAAAGCTTTGGGTTTCTCCTTTGACTCTGAATGAGATCCTTGCTGGGTAGAGTAATCTTGATTGTTGGTTTTTCCCTTTCTTCACTTTTAGTGTATCTTGCCATTCCCTTCCGGGGAAGGCAATGGCACCCCACCCCAGTACTCTTGCCTGGAAAATCCCATGGACGGAGGAGCCTGGTAGGCTCCAGTCCATGGGGTCGCTAAGAGTCAGACACGACTGAGTGACCTCACTTTCACTTTTCACTTTCATGCATTGGAGAAGGAAATGGCAACCCACTCCAGTATTCTTGCCTGGAGAATCCCAGAGACAGAGGAGACTAGTGGGCTGCCGTCTATGGGATCACACAGAGTCGGACACGACTGAAGCAACGTAGCAGCAGCAGCAGCCATTCCCTTCTGGCCTGCAGGGTTTCTGTTGAAAGATCAGCTGTTTTCCCTATGGGGATCCCTATATATGTTATTTGTTACTATTCCCTTGCCGATTTTAATATTTGTTCTTTGTGTTTAATTTTTGCTATTTTGATTAATATGTGTTTTGGCATGTTTCTCCTTGGGTTTATCCTGTATGGGATTCTCTGGGCTTCTTGGATTTAGGCAGCTGTTTCCATCCCCATTTTAGGGAAAATTTTGACTATTATCTTCTCAAATATATTCTTATGCCTTTTCCTTTTGTCTTCTTCTTCTGGAATGCCTACAATTCGAATATTGGGGTGCTTAACATTGTCCCAGAAGTCTCTAAGGCTGTCCTCTTTTATTTTTATTCTTTTCTCCACTCTGCTTCATTTATTTCCACCATTTTATCTTCCAGCTCACTTATCCTTTTTCTGTCTCAGTTCCTCTACTATTGGTTCCCTCAAGAGTGTTTTTAATCTCAGTTATTGCATTGTTCATTACTGACTGACTATTCTTTATTTTTTCTGGATCCTTTTTAAACATTTCTTGCATCTTCTCAATCCATGATTCTAGTTCATTTATCTTTCTCTCCTTTTGTTTTCAAGATTTTAGATCATGTCTACTCTCATTGTTCTGAATACTGTTTTCAGGTAGACTCCCTATCTCCTCCTCTTTAGTTTGGTTTGGGGGGCTTTATCATGTTCCTTCACATGCTGGGTATTTCTCTACCTTTTCATTTTGTTTAGTTTTCTATGCTTAGAGTCTCCTTTCTGCAGGCTAGAAGCTTGTAGTTCCTCTTAATTGTAGAGGCTGTTCCCTGTGTTTAGCGTTTGACCAGTGGCTTGTTAAGGGGAACTTGTTTCTGTGTTCTGGTGGACGGAGCTGGATCTCATCTCTTTGCAGGGAAGTGTAGAGTCCAGTAGAGAGTTTTGGAGTGTCTCTGGGTTTGCTGTGGTTTTGGGAATCCTTTCTTTTAATGTCCAGGGTTGTGTTTCTCTTTTTACTGGAGGATTAGCATGGGGTGTTTTGCACTGGAGCTTGCTGGCTCTTGGATGGTGTTTGGTCTCAGTGTAGGCATGGAGGATTTTGGATTGGCTCTTGTATATGTTAATATTCCCTGGGTCAGGAGTTCTGTAATTATATGAAGTTCTGGAGTTGAGCTTCCTGTACCTGAGTTTCAGTTCAAACCACTTACAGTTCCATCAAGACTTCTCCATCCACACAACACAGAAGACAAAACCCATAGGTTAATGGTGAAATAACTCTTCATAGCCAGGAATGCCTAAAAAGATTCATACAGTTATATAGAGATGAGAAGAAGGAGGAAGGGGATAGAGGTGACCAGGAGGAGAAAAGGGAGAGTCAAAAGTGAAGACAACAATCAAGCCAGTAATCAAATCCCTAAGTAAAAAAAGATAATAAAAATTAAACTCTTAAAGATACAAAATTAATAACAGAAGATAAAAAAGCAAAAATTAAAAACCTACAATGAAAATTAGACTCTCAGAAGTACAATATAAAATAACTTGGACACAAAAATAAATATATATATATATATGAAATTTACTTAAAAATAGTAAGAAAGATAAAAGTAGGCTATAAAAATAAAAGTTAAAGGAGTAATAGAAAACCATATTAGAACAGTATGAGGGAAAAAAGAAAAAGTGGAGGTGAAAAAGGGGAAAAAAGCAAAGAGAAAAAATGGAATAAAAATTAAAAACAATAAAATTAAAAAATAATGATAATGAAATATATATACCTAAGAAAATCTCTGGAGCTATTGTGGGCAGTGTGGGGTCGGTTCAGTGTCAGATATATTCTTGTTCTGGCATGTACTTGTTCTCAGTGTCTACAGTTGCTCCTCAAATGCACAGTCTCAGCTCAACTGAAGGATTTTAATCTGTTGCACCTGCTGCTTCTGGGGCCATTCCCCCTCCTCTTTTTCGGTTGGGTTGTCCTCTGCTTGCAAGTCTCCAGTTTCTGATCTGTGCCCTGATACCAAGGGGGGGTTGGGGGAATGATCACTTACTTGGGCTCACTTTCTCAGGTGTGCTGTGGAGAAGGAGAGAAACTGCAAACAAACACCTCTGGCATGTGTAGGAAGTGCCTGAAGTGGATGGAACACACAGGAGTGGCCACAGCCCAGGGCAGCATGAACCTCCCAGGTCCAAGCCCCTCAGGCTCCCAGGTATGCTAAAAGGGCACAGGTGGGCTGTGCATCTCCTCAAGGTCTCAGTCTGTGACACTCTCAGTAGATATAAACTGTCAAAGATCCCAATAAGATGTGGTTACAACTGGCAGCCTGCTCACAGTTTGGCGGGACATACAGTCTCTAGGGCTGAGTTTGTAGCAGCTCCTTGCCTTCCACCCCTGGGTGTTTCACGTCTGCCTCTCTGCCTCCAGGGAGGGCTGTAAATGGCAGCGGACTCACTCTCCTTTGGTATTTGCTAGGACATGACCCTTTGTTCTGTAAGTGTGCCAGGGGTCAGAGTGCTGTGTGAGAGCCTTCCCAGGGGGAAGGTCCTTTGCTCTTGTTTCTCTAGCATCCCCATAGCTTGGGTTTCTCCCGTTCTGCCTGTGATATGTTGTATTAGTCCCCTCAGAGTGTCCTCATGGCTTTCAACCCAGTCCTCTCCATAAGGACCACCAATGCAGCCATCACCTGGGCACTCAGCCCCTACTTGATGTGGGTTGCACGAGCATGTGAGCTAAATTTGTTTGCAAAACAGAAATAGACTCACAGACACAGAGGCAGGGGGGAAAATTATGGTTGCCATGAGGGAAACATGGGAAGAGATAGTTAGGGAGTTAGGGATGGGCAGGTACACACTGCTATATTTAAAATAGATAATTAACAAGATCCTACTGAATAGCACAAGGAATTCTGTTCAATGTTATTTGGTAGCCTGATTGGGAGGGCAGTTTGGGAGAGAATGGATACATATATATGTATGGTGGAGGCCCTTTGTTATCCACCTGAAACTATCACAACACTGTTAACTATATATATCCCAATATAAAACAAAAAGTTTAAAAACAAAATATTTGGGTATTTACCCAGCATTCAAATGGATACCTGCTGATACTGGCTATGTGATATTCAGGGAACAAGCATAGGCTGAACATCAAAATTTCTAGAGCTTTCCTATTTAAAATAGCAATGAAAACCAAGGCACTAGAGGAGGCTGCTAAATAAGTGAGAAAAAACAGAGCAAAGACTAAAGATATTAGTTAACTTTGCAAGGGTTACTAGGAAAAGTAGCCAGCCTGTGAAGTAGCAGGAGAATCAAGATAGGGTTGCTATTTGAAAGGTAAATGAATGAAGAGTTTCTAGAATATCTTCAAATGTTACTCTGAAATGCTTCTATAGGTTAAAAAAGCTACTGGGGATTAAACATTTAATTTGAAAAATCACTGGTTAAATTAACAGGAACTGTTTGGTAGGGAGCTAGAGACAAAAGGGTGATTGGAGTTGGTTCAAGATAGAATAAAGTACATTTGGAGATCTCAAAGACAGGCAATGTTTTTAGAGGAGCTATAGGCAATTAGGATCGAGAGGATTCTTTTTAATAAAAGATATTATAATGCATTTTTATAGATAGAGTGATGATGATTGGGCTTCCCAGGCAGTGCTACTGATAAGGAATATGCCTACTAAGGCAGAAGTGTAAGATATGAGGGTTCAATCCCTGGGTTAGGAAGATTCCCTGGAGGAGGGTATGGAACCCCACTCCATTATTCTTGCCTGGAAAATTCCATAGGCAGAGGAGTCTGGCAGGCTTTAGTCCATGAGGCCACAAAGAGTCAGACATGACTGAGAAATTCAGCACACATAGGTAATGATATGATTAAGTGGGAAAATCAATGATATAAGAAAGCAATGGCACTATTGTTAAACAATATACTTCAGTAGGTAAGAGTGAGAAAATAGAATGAAAAAAGTGATGGCTTAGCATTAGATAGAATTATAGAAGTAAAGGCCAAGTATAGAATACTAGGTAATTGTAAGTCAGTAGATCTTCATTCTTTGGGGTGAAATTATTTGGGAGATTGGGCCCAAAGAGAAGGAAATGTTGTTCTAGCATACCACTTTTCCAGATAGATTATAATGTGTATATAGCCAAAAATAATGCAAATATTTTTCATTGGTTCTTTAACATTAAGTTATTAATATCATATGGACAAAGCTCAGAAGATTTGGTTGTCGATGTTGAAGAAAATGAAAATATTAAGAAGTTGATAATATTAAATAAAAATCTGGGTTAAAGATACTGGTATGACTGGAGGTGAGAAAAGATGTAGGAAATTGTATGAGGGCAACTATCTTCAATTTACGTAGAAGAGAACGAAGTGGTACTGATGAAAGTGGAAGTGAGGGTTAATATATAATTTAATATAAAATGAATTAAAAGAACTGAAGTTATGGTATCATCACATATTCGGTAGAATAGACAATGAATGGGGAGGTATGAGTGAGCTGCATCTCAGTTTTCATGAGGAAATCTACATCATTTTTTGTATTTGATTTATAAGAAAACAGATGATAAAACAGATAAACAAAAATTCTCATGTTATAGAGAATTCTGAAGATTATCACTAGGAAATAACAAAACACATAATCTAAGAAAGTGACATATAGGATACAGATATAAGATGGGGAGAGATGAGAGATGTACTGGAGAATATAGTTTTTATTTAACCCTATACTACTGGGATAGTTGCCTTAGGTATTCTTTAATTTGATAAAACATTTTATAATGATAATTTATCCACACTTAAATACGGTATAGCCATAAAAAATGAGATAGTTCTTAATGAATTGACTTTTTTAAGGTTTTTTCATACACTGTCAAATTTTTAAAAAACAATTATTAATAATATGGAAAGGAAGTTATGGGTGAATATATGTTTGTCAGCTATCTATTGCTGAGTAACAAACTACCCCAAAACTCAGTGGCTTAAAACAATAAGCACTGACTATTATTCAAGAGTTGACCAGTTAACTGGGTGTTTCCAGTCTCTGGGATTATTCATGTGTCTGAAATCATTTGCACATAGTGCAAGCATGTCTACTGACACTGGTGGGACCACTTATATTTTTGGAAAGCATATGATTTTGGAAAGTTTAAAGTTGGTCTAACATGACCTTGGCTGAGACAAGTGTGTTCTCTGCCACATCATGTTTCTTATTCTCTACTAATCTAGGCCAGATTTATTCAAATGGAGGTTCAGGTATCCAAGATGGAGAAGTGCACAATGCTTCTGAAGACCTGGGCTCAGAATCGTACAGTGTCCCTCTGCTACATCATGCTGGCCAAAACCAAGTTACAAGGCCAGTCTGGAGTCAGAGCAAAAGACATGGATACAAAGAAGCCAATGATTGCAGCTATCAATAAAATTGGTATTGTATTATGTGTTTTTTAAAATTATAGAAAATATTCACAAAGATGCAAACTGAACATATTATTGTACTATATGTTTATAGTATTATATATTTGTAGCATGAAATTAAGAAAGTTGTATCTACTGCATTTCACAATATTTTTATTGCTTAATTTTCAAATAAACATCTATCAATTATTCTAAGAAATTTTAAAGGGTCCTTTGTGTATTTAGTAAATAAAAATATACACACGAATCTCATGGATAAACAATAACTAGAACTAACAAATAGCAGATGAGGAGAGAAGTAAAGAGATTCTTTATCTGAAGTTTTAAAACTGTTTGGCAGTTCAGTCAGTTTCTTGCCCGCCCACTCCCCTTCCCCCACAAAGTCTTCCAAATTCATACTTCACTTCTGGGGTTGAGCAGGCATCAGTAAAGTGAGGCATCCCTACCATTTAGTGGCAAAGAGGTGGCATAGTGACAAATAAGGGTTGATTTGACTTATTGTGTTAAAAGTAAACTGGAGGGCAGAATATAGAAACTTAAGTTTATGCCTCTGTGTGTGTATTTATGCCTGTTTGTAAATATGCATGTATATATTTCATTCTGGTAACTTTGTTACAGTAAGGAGAAAAGAAAGTATTCACTTTCTGTTTTCTAAAGGAGAGAAGCTAAATATGAGAGGAAAAAATCATATTTTATTCAAGCAAGGAGCAAGGGAATTTGAGCAGTTAAGTTTACTGCTATGTTAATATCAGCATACTAGTCCACTGAGAATAAAGAAAGCAACTGCTTTCATTTTCACTGCCCAGGAAGTTGCTGGGGAGTTGTTCCAGTTTTTCTGTTGTTTATGACTATGCTTCAGTAACAGCTCAGGAGGAAAGTGTAGCAGAAAAGAGAAGGAGCCATGAAAGAAGCACACATCAGAAATGACTAATTTACTCAGATCATAAAGGATGGCACCTTGGAGCACAGTAATGAGTATGCTAACAAAGTGCTTTTGGAGAAAATGGCAACCCACTCCAGTATTCTTGCCAGGAGAATCCCAGGGACAGAAGATCTTGGTGGGGTGCCATCTATGGGGTTGCATGGAGTAGGACACACTGAAGCAACTTAGCACCACCAGCAGTAACAAAGTGCTTTAGATAATATATTACAACTTATTGGAGAATGGGAAAATATAGAAAATCTGGACATATGATCTTAAGTTTCTTGGTGATTTTAGATTTTTCTTTGGATTTATAGTGACACTGAAGCAGAAGATATTAAGAAGTGGTGGCAGGAATACACAGAAGAATTACACAAAAAAGATTTTCATGACCCAAATAATCACGATGGTGTCATTACTCACCTAGAGCCAGACATCCTGTAATGTGAAGTCAAACTGCCTTAGGAAGCATCAATAAAAACAAAGCTACTGGACATAATGGAATTTCAGTTGAGCTATTTTAAGTCCTAAAAGATTATACTGTGAAAGTGCTGCACTCAGTATGCCAGCAAATTTGGAAAACTCAACAGCGGCCACAGAACTGGCAAAGGTCAGTTTTCATTTCAATCCCAAAATAAGACAATGCTAAAGAATGCTTGAACTACTATACAGTTGCACTCATCTCACACACTAGTAAAGTAATGCTCAAAATTTTCCAAGCCAGGCTTCAGCAATATGTGAACCGTGAACTCCCAGATGTTCAAGCTGCTTTTAGAAAAGGCAGAGGAACCAGAGATCAAATTGCCAACATCCAATGGATCATTGAAAAAGTGAAAGAGTTCCAAAAAAACATCTACTTCTGTTTTATTGACTATGCTAGAGCCTTTGACTGTGTGGACCACAACAAACTGGAAAATTCTTAAAGAGATGGGAATACCAGATCACCTTACCTGCCTCCTAAGAAATCTATATGCAGGTCAAGTAAAATTGTACATGGAAAAACAAATTGGTTCCAAATCAGGAAAGGAGCACATCAAGGCTGCATATTGTCACTCTGCTTATTTATGTGCAGAGTACATTATGTGAAATGCTGGGCTGAATGAAGCACAAGGTGGAATCAAGTTTGCAGACAGATATATAAATAACTTCAGATATGTAGATGACACCACCCTTAAGGCAGAAAGTGAAGAGGAACTGAAGAGCTTCTTGATGAAAGTGAAAGAGGAGAGTGAAAAAACTGGCTTAAAACTCAGCATTCAAAAAACTAAAATCATGGCATCCGGTCCCATCATTTCATGGCAAATGGACAAACAGTGGAAAAAGTGACAGACTATTTTGGGGGGGGCTCCAAAATCACTGCAGATTGTGATTGCAGCCATGACACTAAAAGACTCTTGCTCCTTGGAAGAAAAGTTATGACCAACCTAGACAGCATATTAAAAAGCAGAGACATTACTTTGCCAACAAAGGTCTGTCTAGTCAAGTCTATGGTTTTTCCAGTAGTCATGTATGAATGTGAGAGTTGGACTATAAACAAAGCTGAGTGCCAAAGAATTGATGCTTTTGAACTGTTGTGTTGGAGATGACTTTTGAGAGGCCCTTGGACTCCAAGGAGATCCAACGAGTCCATCCTAAAGGAAGTCAGTCCTAAATATTGATTGGAAGGGCTGATGTTGAAGCTGAAACTCCAATACTTTGGCCACCTCATTCAAAAAACTGATTCATTTGAAAAGACCCTGCTTCTGGGAAAGATTGAAGTTGGTAGGAGAAGGGGATAACAGAGGATGAAATGGTTGGATGACATCACCGACTCAATGGACATGAGTTTGGGTAAACTCCGGTAGTTTGTGATGGACAGGGAGGCCTGACATGCTGCAGTCCATGGGGTCTCAAAGAGTCAGACTTGACTGAGTGACTGAACTGAACAGTACTGATACATTATATATTTATATACTAAATGAAAATCTATAAAGTAGGTTTATAGCAGTAAGCAAGATAAATTTCCTGCTTTCATACAGTGTAGTGGATGTAGCTATCCAATCAACATGCAAAAGTAAACAGTATATTTTGAGGGAATGTACACAAGAAAGAGGATTAGACCATAGAAACAGATACTGTTGGGGGGAAGCACTCACATGAGTCAGAGTGAACAGTTATGAGAACTTTTTGGGGTGATATTTCAGTATATATACCTGAATAACAGAGAGGGAATTGTGTCAAGTTTTAAAGTAAAAGCATTCCGTGGAAAGAGAAAGCAAGAACAAAGGCTATGAGCCAGGAAAAGCTGGTTTTTCTGGAGACCAGGAAATGAGGGGGAACTGGGTGGAGGATCTGTTAAAAAGTCAGAGAAAGACTGCCATACTATTTGGGGCAAGGAAATGGCAACCCACTCCAGTGTTCTTGCCTGGAGAATCCCAAGGATGGGGGAGCCTCGTGGGCTGCCATCTACGGGGTCACACAGAGTCGGACACGACTGAAGCGACTTAGCAGCAGGAGCAGCACAGCAGAGAATGAGAAAGAATTTGGATTTTATTTGCAATAGAAATCCATTAAAATTATTTAAGCAAAGTAGTGATATGCATAGAATCAGAAAGTCTACTTCTAAGCTATTTAAATGTTTCAGTTAAGAGATAACAGCTTTTAGGTTGGGGTTGTAGTAATAAAGATGATAGCAAGTAGTTATTGGAGATAAGAGTGATATGCCATAATGGAATAGAAAGTGAAAAAAATATATAGATGTGTAACCGAATCACTTTGCTATGCAGCAGAAACTAAGACAACATTGTAAACCAACTATATTTCAGCTTAAAAAAATTAAAGAGAATATCTCCACCCCCCCCCCAAAAAAAAAGAGTCAATAGAAACTACAGATGGATTGGATGTGGGCTAACAAAGAGATGAAGGAATCAAGAATAATTCTAGGTTTTTGGCTTGGCAACTGGGTGAAATGTATTAATTACTGAGGCAGAGCAAACTTGTGGTGAGAGAAACCTTAGGAAAATCAGATTTATAGAAGATGATATCAGAAGTCCTTCTATGTATCTTTAGTTTAGAAAATGGTACATCCAAGAGAAAATGTTGAATAAACAAATGATATACAACTAGTGAAATCACAGAGGAATCAGCATGTAGGTAATATTAAGATGATGGTACCACCTAAAAGAGGCCACCTAAGGAGAGGTTGATAAAGAAAAACAGAGGCTCCAATATAAGTAATCTCACTTTTAGATGTCTGACAGAAGAGGAAAAGCCAGCAATGTAGACAGATTTAGAAAGAATGGCTTAAAAATGCAGCATCACAGAAGTGTATTTTGGTTGAAAAAAGAGAGCATTTTTCGAGAAAGATGTGTCCCACCATGTTAAATGCTAAGAAAGCAAAAAGTAGTCAGTGGTAACCTTTATAGCAAGTATTTTTATTTAACTGGTGAAGATAATGGTCATTCTTTTGCATTAAAAAAAAAAATAAGACTTGGAAAAACGAAAACTGTGAAAACAGAAAATGCCTTTAAGGACTTGTGTTAAGAAGAGGAGCAGAGCAATGGGAAATAACTGGAGGGAAAACATAGTCAAGGGAAAGTGCTTTCAAAGGATAAAATTAACACTAGAGCATGTTGATATGCCAATGGGAATGACACAGAAGGGAGAGAGAGAGAAACTGACACTGTAGAAAGCGTGGTGGAATAAATGCTTGAGTAAAATTTCTGTGTGTGAGACAGAATGGGACTCAGAGTGTAAGCGGTGGTATCACCCTCAGATCAGAGGAAGAATTACCTTTCTTTTCAGTAGGAGGGGACAAACAACTAGGTGGGTAGAGACATAGATAACTTGATGAATTTTTTGATTAAAAGAATGGAATCATTCTTTTTTGATGTGATATTAATTTATTATATATACATTTATCTATTCTTTTAAAAAAAATCTTTTCCCATTTTCTTTGTTGAGCAGAGTTCCCTCTCCTTTTTGGTTATCCACTTACAATATACCAATGTGTGCATGTTAGTCACAATCTCCCACCACCCTTCCCCTCAACTCCCATTAATCAAGAGTTCATTCTCTAATGTTTACTTGTTTATTTTTAACTTTGTGGAGTATAGTTGATTTGCAGTGTTGTGTTAGTTTCACTGTACAACAAGGTGAGTCAGTTATGCATTCATATATATCCACACTTTTTTAGATTCTATTCCCATATAGGTCATTACAGAATATTGAGTAGAGTTCCCTGTGCTGTATGCAGTATTATAGTTATTGCATTAGTTATCTCTTCTATATATAGTACTGTGTATATGTCAATCCCAATCTCCCAATTTATCACTCCCTACCTTTCCCTTCTGGGAATCACAAGTTTTTATATACATCTGTGATTCAATAACTGTTTTGTAAATAGGTTCATTTGTACCATGTCTTTAGATTGTACATATAAGTGATATCATATATGTGTCTATCTCTGTCTGACTTACTTCACTCAATATGACAATTTCTAGATATATCCATTGTCATTCAAAATTGAATTAATTCTTTTTTATGGCTGAGTAATATTCCATTCTATATATGTATCACAACTTCTTTATCCATACTCTATCCACAGACATTTAGGTTGCTTCCATGTTCTCACCATTGAAAATAGTGTTGCACTGAACACTTCTGAATTATTGTTTTCTCCAAATATATCTTCAGATTTGGGATTATTGGATCATATGACAGTTCTGTTTTTAGTGTTTGAAGAAATCTCAATACTATTCTCCATAGTGACTCTGCCAATGTACATTCCCACCAATGGTGTAGGAGGGTTCTCTTATCTCCACAACCTCTCCAGAATTTATTGTTTGTAGATTCTTTAATGATAGCCATCTCAACTGGTGTAAAGTGATATTTCATTGCAAATCAAAATCAAGTTTTGATTTGCCTTTCTATAGTGATATTGAACATCTTTTCATGTGTCTTTTGGCCATCTATATGTCTTCTTTGGAGAAGTGTCCATTAAAGTGTTCTGCTCACTTTCTGTTTTTTTTTTTTTTTTATTGAACTTCATCTGCTGTTTTTATATTTTGCAGATTAATCACTCAGTTGCTTCCTCTTCAAAGATTTTCTCTCATAATCTCTGGGTTTTCATTTTTTTTTCCTTTGTTGATGGTTTTGTTTACTGTACAAAAGCTAAGTTTAATTAGATCACACTTGTTTATTTTTTTTGTTATTTTCAGTCTCAAAGGGAATCAAAAAAAGATCTCATGATTTATGTCCAAGAGTGTTCTGCCTATATTTTTCTCTATGAGTTTTATAGTATCTGGTCTTGCATTTAGGTCTTTAATCCATTTGAATGTATTTTTGTGAATGGTGTCGGAGAATATTCTAATTGTATTCCTTTACATGTAACTATCCAATTTTCCCAGCACCACTTATTGAAGAGACTGTCATTTTCCTGTAATATGTTCTTGCCTCCTTGTCATAGATTAGGTGGCTGAATGTGCATGTGTTTATTTCTGAAATTTCTATCCTATTTTGCTGATCTATATTTCTATTTTTTATGCCAGTACCATACTACTTTGATTACAAAGATCTCTAGTATAGTCTGAAGTCAAGGGTTTGATTTATCCAGCTCTTTCTTTTTTTTTTTGTTTTTGTTTTTCCTTAAGATTGCCTTGGCCATGTCTTTTTTGTTTCCATATAAGTTGCAATTTTTGTTGTTGTTCTAATTCTGTGAAAAATGCTGTTGGTAATTTGATAGGGATTACATTGAATCTATAGATTACTTTGGGTAGTGTAGTCATTTTGACAATATTGATTCTTCCAATTCAAGAACATGGTCTGTCTCTCCATATGTGTGTGTTGTCTTTGATTTATTTCATTAGTGTCTATATTTTTCTGAGTTTAAGTATTTTGCCTCCTTAGATAGGATTATTCCTAGATATTTTACTCTTCTTGATTTGTCAGTAAATGGGATCATTTCCTTAATTTATCTTTCTAATCTTTTGTAGTTAGTGTGTAGAAATACAAGGGGTTTCTGTGTATAAATTTTGTATTCTAAAACTTTACCAAATTCATTGATGATGTCTAGTACCTTTCTTGGAGCATGTTTAGGATTTTCTCTATATAGTACCATATCATCTGCAAACAATGACACTTTTGCTTCTTTTCCAATTTGGATTTTTTTAAATTTATTTTTATTTTCTGATTGCTATGGCTAGGAACACCAAAACTATGTTAAACACAAGTGGAGACAGTGGATATTCATGCCTTGTTCCTGATCCTACAGGAAATGCTTTCAGTTTGTCATGATTGAGAATGATATTTTCCATGAGTTTTTCATATATGGCTTTTGTTTTGTTGTGGTAGGCTCCCTCTATGTCCATTTTCTTGAGAGTTTTTAATTCCTAGTGGGTTTGGATTTTCTCAAAAGATTTTCATACACCTATTGAGATGATTGTTTTTTATTCTTCAGTTTATTAATATGGTGGTGCACATTCATTGACTTATGTATGTTGAAGAATCCATGCATCCCGGGGATACATCTGAATTGGCCCCAGTGTATGATCATTTTAATGTGCTACTGGATTTGGTTCATTAGTATTATTTTTTGGAATTTTTTGGGTCCATGTTAATCAGTGATATTGGCTTGTAATTTTTTTTCTGTGTATGTGATATCTTTTTCTGGTTTTGAGATCAAGGTGATGGTAGCCTTGTTGAATAAGCTTGGGAGTGTTCTTTCTCCTGCAATTTTTGAAATAGTTTGAAGAAGTTAGGTGTTAACTCTTTTCTAAATGTTGATAGAATTCACCTATGAAGCCATCTGGTCCTGGATGTTAGTTTATTGGAAGTTTTTAATCACAATTTCAATTTCAGTATTTGTGATTTGTCTGATCCCACCTTCTGTTTCTTCCTGGTTGTCTTGAAAGGTTGTAACTTTCTAAGAATCTGTCAATTTCTTTGAATGCTTGGAAACAGCATAACAGCCCATGTTTTAGGAGCCCTGGTGGTGACGGTCACCTGAGGAGCCAGTGGTCATGGGCATGCAAGAGTCAACTCTGGTGTGGGCACTTCCTAGTGCCTGAGAAGTAACAGGCCAGTATGTGGAAAGACAGGCTGCAATGACAGTTATCTTCCTTATGTGTCATTCAATAATGGAACTTTGCATCTATGGTTGTCTGGGTTTTCTCCAGGAACATTCCTGGTTGTAGATTTCCTCACTTCTGTCACCTCAGACTGTATTCTTCCAGCCGACAGCAGTTCCTTTCCTGGGTTTAATCTCTAAACCACACATTCCAACACCCAGTCTTACATGCACAGGTAGACACGTCTAAAGGTTGGGGTGTGCAGGACTGTAGTGCAGACCATCTGTGTAGGTATCACTCTGTCCTGACTCCCAACCTAAGTTGTTTCCCTCTCTTCTGATAACCCTCAAAGCTCCCCTTTTGTCCCAACTGATCCGGTTAGGGGTTAAGGGCTTCTTCTGATGCAGGAAGCTGTCCTCACCTTCAGCTACCCTCCCTCTGCAGGGGTGCCATTTTGATCCTTCTTCATCTCCTCTTCTTTTCCCCTTCTTCCTTCTTTCATCCTACTGGGATTTTTTTTTTTTTTTCCTTTTAGGTGTCCAAGGTCCTCTACAAGTGTTTAGCTGGTCCTCTGTGAGAATTGTTCGATTAGTAGATGTATCTTTGTTGTATTTGTGGGCAGAAATGAGCTCCATGCCCCAGTTTTTCTACTCTTCCACCATTTTGATCTCCAATGATGAAATTCTTATGCAAAAATATTAGGAAGAGGAGAAGGTTGCTTGCCTAGGGGAAAATGTAAAACCAGAAAATAGTTGGCAGCTATCTTCAAGTATGTGAAAATATTCATTAATGAGGTGTTATGTATTTTAAATCTACCAGGTATCACTCTAGATATTGGGAATACAGAGATTAAAGACATCTTCCTGCTTAGTTATAATTCAGTGTGCATGTGTGTGTGCTCAGTAGTGTTCTGGCTCTTTGTGACTCATTGGACTGTAGCCTACCTGGCTTCTCTATCCATAGGATTTGCCCAGGAAAAATATTGGGGTGGGTTGTCATTAGTTCCTCCAGGACATCTTCCTGACCCAGGCATCAAATCCATGTCTTCTATGCCTCCTGCATTGGCAGAAAGATTCTGCACTATGTGGTAAGCTTTTGAGCAGGAAGATTCTTCACCACTGAGCCACCTGGGAAGCTTGGTGGCTCAGTGGTGAAGAATCTGCATGCAGTGAAGGAGACACAAGAAGGTGAATTCAATTCCTAGGTCAGGAAGATCCCCTGGAAGAGGAAACAGCAACCCATTCCAGTATTCTTGCCTGGAGAAATCCATGGACAGAAGAGTCTGGTGGGCTACAAAGAGCCCACAAAGAATTGGGATACTGCTGAGTGAGAAGTCCAAAATTACAACTCTTTGCTGAGCAACTGTAGAAAGGAGAATGTTGGATCCCACCAAAAAAAGATACCCCATATCCAAAGGCAAAGGAGAAGCCCCAGACAGATGGTAGGAGGGGCGAAATTGCATTTAGAATCAAAACCCATACATGCCAGAGATGCTTGGAGTGCTCAAACAAACCTTGTGTGCACCAGGATCCAGAGACCCAACAGAAACTGAGCAAGAACTGTGTCTGAATGTCTCCTGTGGAGGTACAGGCCAGTAGTGGACTGCTGCAGGGGCAAGGACTCTGGGTTCAGTAGACCTGGGTATGGCATAAGCCCTCTTGGAGGAGGTCGCCATTAACCCCACCATGAAGCCACCAACACAGGACTGGGAAAACAGACTCTTGGAGGGCACAAACAAAACTGTGTGTACACCAGGACCAAAGAGAAAGGAGAAGTAACCCCCAACAGAGACTGACCCAGACTTGTCCAGGAGTCTCCAGGAGAGGTGTGGGTCAGCAGTGGCCTGCTGCAGGTTTGGGTGCACTGAATGCAGCAGTGCATGCATGGGGCATTTTGAGGGAGATCACCATTATCTTCATTACCTGCACCATAGTTTGGCCCCAGGTCAAACAACAGGGAGGAAACACAGCCATGTGCATCAACAGAAAATTGGATTAAAGATACAGGCTAAAATTGGATTAAAGATACAGGCTAAAAAGCATATAAAAGAAAAAAAATAACATCACTAATTATTAGAGAAATGCAAAACAAAACTACAGTGAGGTATCATCTCCCATCATTCAGAAAGGCCATCATCAAAAAATCACCAAAGAATAAATGCTGTAAGGGGTGTGGAGAAAAGGGAACCCTCCTATACTCTTGGTGAGAACGTAAATTGGTATAGCCACTGTGGAGAACAGTATGGAGTTTCCTTAAAAAACACTAAAAATAGAACTACGTTCTGGCACATCTGTCCTTCTTCTGGGCATATACCTGGAGAAAACCATAATTGAAAAAGATACATGTGCCTCAGTGTTCATTACAGCACTACTTAAAGTAGCCAGGACATGTAAACCACCTAAATGTTCATCAGCAGATAAAGAATATGTGGTGCATATATATACAATGGAATATTACTCAGTCATAAAAAAGAGCAAAATAACACCATATGTCACAGCAGGGATGGACTTTAGAGATTTTCATACTGAGTGACATTCAGACACGAAAGATAAATATCATATGATGTCACTTAGATGTGAAATCTGAAAACAGGTACATAGTATTCATTTATAAAACAAAAGCAGAATTCTGGATGTAGAAAACAAACATGGTTACTGGAAGATAAGCATGGGGGAGGGATAAATTGGGAAATTGGGACTGACATACACACACTGCTGTAAATAAGTGATAGTGAAAGTGAAGTTGCTCAGTCGTGTCCAACTCTTTGCAACCCCAGGGACTGTAGCCTACCAGGCTCCTCCATCCATGGGATTCTCCAGGCAAGAGTACTGGAGTGAGTTGCTATTTCCTTCTACAAGTGTATATAAACCAGATAACTAATAAAATCCTGCTCTATAACATTGGGAACTCTAGTCAATACTCTGTAATGGGATATGTGGGAAAAGAATCTAAAATAAACAAACAAAAGCAGCAACAAAAATCATTGTAAAATGAACAGTATTCACTAGAGAATCAGGAAGTTCTGTTAAGGATTTTGTATTTCAATTTAAGATTACTCAGGCTATTATTTGAATAAGGAAAAGTTAGAAAGAAGGATGAGAGTAGGAAGAATGCAAAAAAAAGAAACAGGGCTATTTAACATGAGCTTAATATAGCAGGCCTTTTTAATTTTATCATTTTTAATCTTATGAAGATATTACATATGGCTTAATGAAGACTTAAATTTAAGAAAGTAGGGAAAACCACTAGACCATTCAGGTATGACCTAAATCAAATCCTTTATGATAATACAATGGAAGTGAGAAATAGATGTAAGGGCCTAGATCTGATAGATAGACTGCCTGATGAACTATGGAATGAGGTTTGTGACATTGTACAGGAGACAGGGATCAAGACCATTCCCATGGAAAAGAAATGCAAAAAAGCAAAATGGCTGTCTGGGGAGGCCTTACAAATAGCTGTGAAAAGAAGAGAAGCGAAAAGCAAAGGGGAAAAGGAAAGATATAAACATCTGAATGCAGAGATCCAAAGAATAGCAAGAAGAGATAAGAAAGCCTTCTTCAGCGATCAATGCAAAGAAATAGAGGAAAACAACAGAATGGGAAAGACTAGGGATCCCTTCAAGAAAATCAGATACCAAAGGAACATTTCATGCAAAGATGGGCTTGATAAAGGACAGAAATTGTATGGACCTAACAGAAGCAGAAGATATTAAGAAGAGATGGCAAGAATACACAGAATTGTACAAAAAAGATCTTCACGACCCAGATAATCATGATGGTGTGATCACTGACCTAGAGCCAGACATCGGGAGTGTGAGGTCAAGTGGGCCTTAGAAAGCATCACTAGGAACAAAGCTAGTGGAGGTGATGGAATTCCAGTTGAGCTATTTCAAATCCTGAAAGATGATACTGTGAAAGTACTGCACTCAATATGCTAGCAAATTTGGAAAACTCAGCAGTGGCCACAGGACTAAAAAAGGTCAGTTTTCATTCCAATCCCAAAGAAAGGCAATGCCAAAGAATGCTCAAACTACCGCACAATTGCACTCATCTCACATGCTAGTAAAGTAATGTTCAAAATTCTCCAAGCCAGTCTTCAGCAATACGTGAACCGTGAACTTCCTGATGTTCAAGCTGGTTTTAGAAAAGGCAGAGGAACCAGAGATCAAATTGCTAACATCCGCTGGATCACGGAAAATGCAAAAGAGTTCCAGAAAAACATCTATTTCTGCTTTATTGACTATGCCAAAGCCTTTGAATGTGTGGATTATAATAAACTGTGGAAAATTCTGAAAGAGATGGGAGTATCAGACCACCTGATCTGCCTCTTGAAAAACTTGTATGCAGGTCAGGAAGCAACAGGTAGAACTGGACATGGAACAACAGACTGGTTCCAAACAGGAAAAGGAGTATGTCAAGACTGTATATTGTCACCCTGCTTATTTAACTTATATGCAGAGTACATTATGAGAAACGCTGGACTGGAAGAATCACAAGCTGGAATCAAGATTGCCAGGAGAAATATCAATAACCTCAGATATGCAGATGACACCACCCTTATGGCAGAAGGTGATGAGGAACTAAAAAGCCTCTTGATGAAAGTGAAAGTGGAGAGTGAAAAAGTTGGCTTAAAGCTCAACATTCAGAAAACGAAGATCATGGCATCTGGTCCCATCACTTCATGGGAAATAGATGGGGAAACAGTGGAAACAGTGTCAGACTTTATTTTTCTGGGCTCCAAAATCACTGCAGATGGTGACTGCAGCCATGAAATTAAAAGACACTTACTGCTTGGAAGGAAAGTTAAGTCCAACCTAAACAGCATATTAAAAAGCAGAGACATTACTTTGCCAGAAAAGGTCCATCTAGTTAAAGCTATAGTTTTCCCAGTAGTCATATATGGATGTGAGAGTTGGACTATAAATAATGCTGAACACTGAGGAATCGATGCTTTTGAACTGTGGTGTTGGAGAAGACTCTTGAGAGTCCCTTGGACTGCAAGGAGATCCAACCAGTCCATTCTGAAGGAGATCAGCCCTGGAATTTCTTTGGAAGGAATGATGCTAAAGCTGAAACTCCAGTACTTTGGCCACCTCATGCAAAGAGTTGACTCATTGGAAAAGACTCTGATGCTGGGAGGGATTGGGGGCAAGAGGAGAAGGAGACGGCAGAGGATGAGATGGCTGGATAGCATCACTGACTCGATGGACGTGAGTCTGAGTGAACTCCAGGAGTTGGTGATGGACAGGGAGGCCTGGCGTGCTGCGATTCATGGGGTCGCAAAGAGCTGGACACGACTGAGCGACTGATCTGATCTGATCTGAATGAAGAAAGATCAGGAAAATTGTTCTGCTGGTTTATAATGCTCAGGGGCCATCTCTCTGTATAGTTTTCTTTAGATAGGTAAGACGATCGTTACTCTACTTTTCCAGTTCTAAAGTTTTTAGAAATTAGAGTGATTCTTCCTGAGATCTGTTATGTCAGACCAAAGATACATTCAAAGGTAGTAGAGGATTGAATACTTCTGAAATGAAAGGGCTATAGAAACATACCAAAACAAGACATAGTGGAAGATGAGAGAGGTGTTCTTCCTCCTCTGTATGTGTATGTGTATATGTGCACAGTACTTTAGGGAAACTACATATGTTCTATGCAAATATCACATATAATTTCTTTTTAATCTTCAAAACTTGGATCTTTTTTATTTATTTATTTTTAATTTAATTTAATTTCATTTTTTAACTTTACAGTATTGTATTGGTTTTGCCTTATATCAAAATGAATCCGCCACAGGTATACATGTGTTCCCCATCCTGAACCCTCCTCCCACCTCCCTTCCCATACCATCCCTCTGGGCCGTCCAAAGGTCTTCTTTAAAAGGTTTTTAGATCTTCTTTAATGAGAGCATTGCTCCTACTTGCCGTCCTTAAACTCTCAAAAGATCCCAGATTCCCTTTTCTTTTCTGGATCTTCCAAATTCTGGTGCCTCAGACTGATTGGATTGATGTTAATGGAGGCTTCTTCAGACTAAGGTTGGTTACTCTGATTAAAGGCAGGGGATCCACTCACTTCAACTAAGAAATCTTTTTCATTCTCTCCACCAGTAAAACTTAAAGATAAATTCTTCTCAGATTACTCAAGGGCAAACACATGAGATTTAAGTGTCTTAAATTTCCTCTAAAGAATATATGGGCTGAAGCTCCAATCCTTTGGTCACCTGTTGCAAATAATTGACTCATTGGAAAAGACCTTGATACTAGGAAAGATTGAAGGCAAGAAGAGAAGGGGACAACCGAGGATGAGATGGTTGGATGGCATCATCAACTCAAGGGACATGAGTCTGAGCAAGCTCCAAGAGATGGTGAAGGACAGGGAAGCCTGGCGTGCTGGAGTCCATGGGGTTGCAAGGAGTTGCATATGACTCAGTGACTGAACAACAACAACAACACTTACCTATTAAATGGATCCTCAGCTGATATGATAAATTAGCAGAGGAAATCAGAGAACCACATGATCCACAGATGGATTACAGATGTTAAAAATTATTTTCTTGAGTTTTCTAAGTAGGAGTGGAATTAGTATAATTGTGAATATATGCCTAAAATTATATTATATATGAGACATTATTTTTATATTTGAATCATTAAATGGTTAGCCAATAAAAAAAAAAAAAAAGAATATATGGGCTGTTTGTTTTTCTGGTATTGACCTACATGAGCTGCTTGTATATTTTGGAGATTAATCATTTGTCAGTTTTTTCATTTGCCATTATTTTCTCTCATTCTGAGGATTATCTTTTCACCTTATCATTTCCTTTATTGTGCCAAAGCTTTTAAGTGTACTTAGGCCCCATTTGTTTATTTTTCTTTTTATTTCAGTTACTCTAGAAGATGGATCATAGAGGATCTTGCTGTGATTTATGTTAAAGAATGTTCTGCTTGTTTTCCTCTAAGAATTTTATAGTTTCTGGTCTTACATTTGAAAACACATTTGAGTCATTTCTAAAGAAGTTGATGAACCAAGGCCTATTATACAGAGTGAAGTAAGTCAGAAACAGGAAAAAAAAATTTATATTAATGAATATATATGGAATCTGGAAAGATGCTACTAATGAACCTAATTGTAAGACAGTAGTGGGAATGCAGACATAGAGAGCAGTCTTGTGAACATAGTAGGGGAAGGAAAGGGTGGGATGAATTGAGAGAGTAGCATGGACATTTATACATTACCATTTGCAAAGTAGATAGCTGGGCTCAAACCAGTACTATGTGACAGCCTAGAGGGATGGGTTAGGATGTGGGAGATAGGTTCAAGAAAGAGGGGATGTATGTATACCTATGACAGATTCATGTTGATGTATGGCAGAAACCAAAACAATATTGTAAAGCAACTGTCCTCTAATTAAGAATAAATAAATAAATAAATACATGTGTTAGACTAACGAATGTGAATTTATCCATTTACTTTGATTTTGACCTAACTTGAAAATAATGATTGGACATGGAACAACAGACTGGTTCCAAATAGGAAAAGGAGTACGTCAAGGCTGTATATTGTCACCCGGCTTATTTAACTTATATGCAGAGTACATCATGAGAAATGATGGGCTGGATGAAGCACAAGCTGGAATCAAGATTGCCGGGAGAAATATCAATAACCTCAGATATGTACATGACACCACCTTTATGGCAGAAAGTGAAGAGGAACTAAAAAGCCTCTTGATGAAAGTGAAAGAGGAGAGTGAAAAGGATGGCTTAAAGCTCAACATTTAGAAAACGAAGATCATGGCATCTGGTCCCATCACTTCATGGGAAATAGATGGGGAAACAGTGGAAACAGTGTCGGACTTTATTTTTGGGGCTCCAAAATCACTGCAGATGGTGACTGCAGCCATGAAATTAAAAGACGCTTACTGCTTGGAAGGAAAGTTGTGACCAACCTAGATAGCATATTCAAAAGCAGAGACATTACTTTGTCAACAAAGGTCCAGCTAGTCAAGGTTATGGTTTTTCCTGTGGTCATGTATGGATGTGAGAGTTGGACTGTGAAGAAAGTTGAGCACCAAAGAATTGCTGCTTTTGAACTGTGGTGTTGGAGAAGAGTCTTGAGAGTCCCTTGGACTGCAAGGAGATCCAACCAGTCCACTGGAGCCTATTATACAGAGCGAAGTAAGCCAGAAAGAAAAACACCAATACAGTAAACTAACACATATATATGGAATTTAGAAAGATGGTAACAATAACCCTGTGTACGAGTCAGCAAAAGAGACACTGATGTATAGAACAGTCTTATGGACTCTGTGGGAGAGGGAGAGGGTGGGAAGATTTGGGAGAATGGCATTGAAACATTTAAAATATCATGTATGAAATGAGTTGCCAGTCCAGGTTCAATGCACGATACTGGATGTTTGGGGCTAGTGCACTGGGACGACCCAGAGGGATGGTATGGGGAGGGAGGAGGGAAGAGAGTTCAGGATGGGGAACACATGTATACCTGTGGCGGATTCATTTTGATATTTGGCAAAACTAATACAATTTTGTAAAGTTTAAAAATAAAAATAAATAAATAAATAAAATAAATAAAAAATAAAGGAGATCATCCCTGGGTGTTCTTTGGAAGTAATGATGCTAAAGCTGAAACTCCAGTACTTTGGCCACCTCATGCGAAGAGTTGACTCATTGGAAAAGATTCTGATGCTGGGAGGGATTGGGGACAAGAGGAGAAGGGGACGACAGAGGATGAGATGGCTGGATAGCATCACTGACTCGATGGACGTGAGTCTGAGTGAACTCCGGGAGTTGGTGATGGACAGGGAGGCCTGGCATGCTGCGATTCATGGGGTCTCAAAGAATCAGACACGACTGAGCGACTGAACTGAACTGAAATGACTGAAGAACTGGTAAAAAAAAAAAAAAAAAAAAAAAAAACACACACACACACACAAAGAAAATTTCCCTGAGGAACTGAACCTTCAATAAGAAAATATTTTTAAAATGTTTTCTGATATAAATATAATATTTAAAATGAATATTTCTCATGTGACTCATGCTGCCACTATTTTTGTTGCTACTACTGGTGCTATTACTCAAAATACTATAATGAGAAAAGACCAGAGATTAATAGATAAAGGTCTAGGGTTGGAGAATGTAGTTTTTCCAGAGAAGCAAGATTAATACCCAGAAAGGCATGTAGAGGCACATAGAATATGGCATGGAGACTTGTAAGTATATTCTAGCATAGCTGGGATTCAAAATAGAAGAGGAAAGCTGAAGGTAAGCACACAATAGAGTTTTCAAGTTATGATAATATGTTTGTATTTTTCTCTGAAAAGAATAGGAAACTGGTAAAATGATGAATGGCATTCATTTTAGAGCAATCTCTCTAATGATAGTCTAATATATTAGAGAAAGACAAATATGAATTTATGTTGGCCAGTATGCATCTAGGTGGTATTTCAAATGAAAAATAAAGAGGGTTTGACATGAACTGGTCAGAGTGACTACAGGAAGACAAAACAAATTTGGAAATGACACAGAAATTTGGCAGATTTTGTGACTAATTTCATGTCAGAAGAGGAAATAGAAGGAAATAACTTACAAAGCTAGGATTCTGGCAAGGGCAAGTGTGGTGATAGAAATGATTTATAGTTGAGTTTAGAACACGATATGCATTTTAACATTTGTGCTGCTGTAACAGGATACCACAGACTGGGTGACCTACAAACAAATGAACTTAAACTTCAAGTTGGAAGTGGTCAAACAGGAGATGGCAAGAGTGAATATTGACATGCTAGGAATCAGCGAACTAAAATGGACTGGAATGGGTGAATTTAATGCAGATGACCATTATATCTACTACTACGGGCAGGAATCCATCAGAAGAAAGGGAGTAGCCATCATGGTCAAAAAAAGAGTCCGAAATGCAGTATTTGGATGCAATCTAAAAAATGATAGAATGACCTGTGTTCATTACCAAGGCAAACCATTCAATATCACAGTAATCCAAGTCTATAAACGAATCATAAACACTGAAGAAGCTGAAGTTGAATGGTTCTATGAAGACCTACAAGACCTTTTAGAACTAACACACAAAAAAGATGTCATTTTCATTATAGGATACTGCAATGCAAAAGCAGGAAGTCAAGAAACATCTTGGGTAACAGGCAAATTTGGCCTTGGAATACGGAATGAAGCAGGGCAAAGTCTAATAGAGTTCTGCCAAGAGAACGCACTGGTCATAGCAAACACCCTCTTCCAACAACACAAGAGAAGACTATATACATGGACATCACCAGATGTCAACACTGAAATCAGATTGATTATATTCTTTGCAGCCAAAGATGGAGAAGCTCCATACAGTCAGCAAAAGCAAGACTGAGAGCTGACTGTGGCTCAGATCATGAGCTCCTTATTGCCAAATTCAGACTTAAATAGAAGATAGTAGGGAAAACCACTAGGCATTCAGGTATGACCAAAATCAAATTCCTTATGATTATACAGTGGAGTAAGAAACAGATTTAAGGGACTAGATTTGATAGAGTGCCTGATGAACTATGAACAGAGGTTCATGACATTGTACAGGAGACAGGGATCAAGACCATCCCAATGGAAAAGAAATGCCAAAAAGCAAAATGGCTGTCTGGGGAGGCCTTACAAATAGCTGGGAAAAGAAGAGAATCAAAAAGCAAAGGAGAAAAGGAAAGAGATAAACATCTGAATGCAGAGTTCCAAAGAATAGCAAGGAGAGATAAGAAAGCCTTCCTCAGTGATCAGTGCAAAGAAATAGAGGGAAACAACAGAATGGGAAAGACTAGAGATCTCTTCAAGAAAATTAGAGATATCAAGGGAATATTTCATGCAAAGATGGACTTGATAAAGGATCGAAATGGTATGGACCTAACAGAAGCAGAAGATATTAAGCAGATATGGCAAGAATACACAGAAGAACTGTACAAGAAATCTTCATGACCAAGATAATCACGATGGTGTGATCATTCACCTAGAGTCAGACATCCTGGAATGTGAAGTCAAGTGGGCTTTAGAAAGCATCACTACGAATAAAGCGAGTGGAGGTGATGGAATTTCAGTTGAGCTATTTCAAATCCTGGAAGATGATGCTGTCAAAGTGCTGCACTCAATATGCCAGCAAATTTGGAAAACTTAGCAGTGGTCACGGGACTGGAAAAGGTCAGTTTTCATTCCAATCCCAAAGAAAGGCAATGACAAAGAATGCTCCAACTACTGTACAATTGCACTCATCTCACAAGCTAGTAAAGTAATGCTCAAAATTTTCCAAGCCAGGCTTCAGCAATATGTGAACCGTGAACTTCCTGATGTTCAAGCTGGTTTCAGAAAAGGCAGAGGAACCAGAGATCAAATTGTCAACATCTGCTGCATCATGGAAAAAGCAAGAGAGTTCCAAAAAAAAAAAACCCATCTATTTCTGCTTGATTGACTATGCCAAAGCCTTTGACTGTGTGGATCACAATAAACTGTGGAAAATTCTGAAAGAGATGGGAATACCAGACCACCTGACCTGCCTCTTGAGAAACCTATATGCAGGTCAGGAAGCAACAGATAGAACTGGACATGGAAAAACAGACTGGTTCCAAATAGGAAAAGGAGTACGTCAAGGGTGTATATTGTCACCCTGCTTATTTAACTTATATGAAGAGTACATCATGAGAAACGCTGGGCAGGAAGAAGCACAAACTGGAATCAAGATTGCTGTGAGGAATATCAAAAACCTCAGATATGCAGATGATACCACCCTTATGGCTGAAAGTGAATAGGAACTAAAAAGCCTCTTGATGAAATCAAAAGAGGAGAGTGAAAAAGTTGGCTTAAAGCTCAACATTCAGAAAATGAAGATCATGGTATCTATTCCCGTCACTTCATGGGAAATAGGTGGGGAAACATTGGAAACAGAGTCAGACTTTATTTTTTGGGGCTCCAAAATCACTGCAGATGGTGATTGCACCCATGAAATTAAAAGACACTTACTCCTTGGAAGGGAAGTTATGACCAACCTACATAGCTTATTCAAAAGCAAAGACATTACTTTGCCAGCAAATGTCCATCTAGTCAAGGCTATGGTTTTTCCAGTGGTCATGTATGGATGTGAAAGTTGGACTGTGAAGAAAGCTGAGTGCCAAAGTATTGATGCTTTTGAACTGTGGTGTTGGAGAAGACTCTTAAAAGTCCCTTGGACTGCAAGGAGATCCAACCAGTCCATTCTAAAGGAGATCAGTCCTGGGGGTTCTTTGGAAGGACTGATGCGAAATCTGAAGCTCCAGTACTTTGGCCACCTCATGCGAAGAGTTGACTCATTGGAAAAGACTCTGATGCTGGGAAGGATTGTGGGCAGGAGGAGAAGGGGATGACAGAGGATGAGATGGCCTAATGGCATCACCGACTCAATGGACATGAGTTTGCGTGAATTCCAGGCGTTGGTGATGGGCAGGGAGGCCTGACGTGCTGCAATTCATGGCGTCGCAAAGAGTCAGACATGACTGAGTGACTGAACTGAACTGAAAGAAACAAAAGACCTGTATATAGAAAACTATAAAACACTGGTGAAGGAAATCAAAGATGACAGAAATAGATGGAGAAATATATCATGTTCATGAATTGGAAGAATCAATATAGTGAAAATGAGTATACTACCCAAAGCAATATATAGATTCAACACAATCCCTATCAAGCTACCAACAGTATTTTTCAAAGAATTAGAACAATAATTTCACAGTTCGTATGGAATTACAAAAAACCTCGAATAGCCAAAGCAATCCTGAGAAAGAAGAATGAAACTGAAGGAATCAACCTTCCTGACTTCAGGCTATACTACATAACAACAGTCCTCAAGACAGTATGGTACTGGCACAAAGACAGAAATATAGGTCAATGGAACAAAATAGAAAGCCCAGAGATTAGCCCACACACCTATGAATACCTTATCTTTGACAAAGGAAGAGGGAATATACAATGGAGAAAAAACTCTCTCTTTAACAAGTGGTGCTGGGAAAACTAATCAACCACTTGTGAAAGAATGAAACTAGAACACTTTCTAACACAATACACAAACATAAACTCAAAATAGATTAAAGATCTAAATGTAAGACCAAAAACCATAAAACTCCTAGAGGAAAACATAGGCAAAACACTCTCTGACATAAATCACAGCAGGATCCTCTATGACCCACCTCCCAGAGTAATGGAAATAAAAGCAAAAATAAACAAATGGGACCTAATTAAACTTATAAGCTTTTGCACAATGAAGAAAACTATAAGCAATGTGAAAAGATAGCCTTCAGAATGGGAGAAAATAATAGCAAAAGAAGCTAGTGACAAAGAATTAATCTCCAAAATATACAAGCAGCTCCTATAGCTCAATTCCAAAAAATAAATGACCCAATCAAAAAATGGGCCAAAGAACTAGACAGACATTTCTCCAAAGAAGACATACAGATGGCTAACAAACACATGAAAAGATGCTCAACATCACTCGTTATCAGAGAAATGCAAATCTAAACCACCATGACGTACCATCTCACACGGGTCAGAATGGCTGCAATCAAAATGTCTACAAACAATAAATGCTGGAGAGGGTGTGGAGAAAAGGAAACCCTCTTACAATGTTGTTGGGAAAGCAAACTAGTACAGCCACTATGGAGAACAGTGTGGAGATTCCTTTAAAAGCTGGAAATAGAACTGCCATATGACCCAGCAATCCCACTGCTGGGCATACACACCAAGGAAACCAGAATTGAAAGAGACACATGTACCCCAATATTCATAGCAGAACTGTTTACAATAGCCAGGACATGGAGGCAACCTCAATGTCCATTAGCAGATGATTGGAGAAGAAAGCTGTGGTACATATGCACAATGGAATATTACTCAGCTATTAAAAATAATGCATTTGAATCAGTTCTAATGAGGTGGATGAAACTGGAGCCTATTATACAGAGCAAAGTAAGTCAGAAAAAAAAACACCAATACAGTATATTAATGCATATATATGATTTTTAGAAAGATGGTAACAATGACCCTATATGCGACACAGCAAAAGAGACACAGATGTATAGAACAGACTGTTGGACTCTGTGGGAGAAAGCGAGGGTGGGATGATTTGAGAGAATAGCATTGAAACATGTATATTAACATATGTGAAATACATAGTCATTCCAGGTTCCATGCATGAGGCAGGGTGCTGAGGGCTGGTGCACTGGGATGACACTGAGAGATGTGATGGGGAGGGAGGTGGGAGGAAGGGTCAGGATGGGGAACACAGGTACACCCATGGTTGATTCATGTGAATGTATGACAAAACCACCACAATATTGTAAAGTAATTTGCCTCCAATTAAAATAAAAAGAAAAACAAAATGTCCACATGCCAACTTTTAAAAGTGTTATAATGGAATCATTTTCTCTAAGTCATTCCAAGGCATGGTTTTCAAATAACACTCTTGGTGTACCCTCAAAAAAATTATTATTATTATTACTAGTAACATTTTTTGTACAGTTCTTTAGTGTATTCTTGCCACCTCTTCTTAATCTCTTCTGTTCCTGTTTCTGTCTTTTATCATGCCTATTCTTGAATGAAATGTTCTCACGATATCTTCAATTTTCTTCAAGAGATCTCTAGTCTTTCACACTTTATTTTTTCTATCTGCTTCTTTGCATTGTTCATTAAAGAAGGTCTTCTTATCTCTCCTTGCTGTTCTCTGGAACTCTGCTTTCAGTTGATTGCTTCTTTCCCTTTCCCCATTGCTTTTCACTTCTGTGCTTTCCTTAGCTATTTGTAAAGCCTCCTCAGACTTTGCCTTCTTGCATTTTTTTGTCTTTGGAATGGTTTAGTTTTCCTGTACAATGTTATGAACCTCTGTAGTTCTTCAGGCACTCTACTTACCAGATCTAATCCCTTGAATCTATTTGTCACCTCCACTGTATAATAATGATTAAAAAAAAAAAAAAAAAAAAGAAGAAGAAGCAGAAACTTCAAGGGTCCATATAGTCAAAGCTACATTTTTTTCCCCAGTAATCAAGTATGGATGTGAGATTTGGACCATAAAGAAGACTGAGTGCCAAAGAATTGACATTTTCAATTTGTGGTGTTGAAAGACTCTTGAGAGTCCCTTGCACTACAAGGAGATGAATTCAGGAAATGAATCCAGATGAATAAAGGAAATCAACCCTGAATATTCATTGGAAGGAATGAAGCTGAAACTTCAATACTTTGGCCACTTGATGTGAAGAACAAACTCATTGGAAAAGAACCCAGTGCTGGAAAAGATTGAGAGCAGGAGCAGAAGGGGATGACAGAGGATGAGGTGGTTGGATGGCATCACCGACTCAATGAACATGAATGTGAGCAAGCTCTGGGAGGAAGTGAAAGACAAGGAAGCCTGATATGCTACCAGGGGGTCACAGTCAGACATGACTTGACAACTGAACAACAACCAAATAGTTTCCCACTAAAGATCAAAATCAGAAGTTTTTAAAGACAAGAAAGGGAGTGTCTAAATAATTTGCTTACAAATAATTTTGATTGGTGTTGCAGGCAGAAAGCTAGTCTTGGCCGAACATGATTGTTTGCCAAAGCTGCTGCTGCTAAGTCACTTCAGTCGTGTCCGACTCTGTGCAACCCCATAGACGGCAGCCCACCAGGCTCCGCCGTCCCTGGGATTCTCCAGGCAAAAACACTGGAGTGGGTTGCCATTTCCTTCTCCAATGCATGAAAGTGAAAAGTGAAAGTGAAGATGCTCAGTCGCGACCCCATGGACTGCAGCCCACCAGGCTCCTCCGTCCATGGGATTTTCCAGGCAAGAGTACTGGAGTGGGGTGCCATTGCCTTCTCTGAGTTATTCTCATAGAGTTCCTCAAATATTTGGAATATTTGAAGTTTGGTCCAGCTCAAAAGTTCATGTTTCAACTGGTAAGGATGTGTTTAAGGTTTACATTCTTAATAGTCTCTCACCTCCATTTTAAAACCCTATGACATAAGTGAATCCATTCGATTTTGTTTTTCATGTTATAAATGGTTCACTCCTTTGACTTCCAAATGTGAGTACAATGTTCTCCTTTAAAGTAGTCATCTCAGTTGACAATTATTATTTATTTCTTTTAAACATAATGGATATTTTCCCTCAATTAAATCTGTCTTTCTGGCCTAACTATATACTCTATAGTAATGTTCAGTAACCATGTTTGCACCTAATACAGTATCAGGACATAGTTACTAAAAATGTTGATGCAGGAATTTCACATATTACCCTTTATTTCTTCACATATTATACCTTATTTCTTCAATTAAACAGTCTCAGACTATGTATCAGGCTGTATATACTTTTTAAACTTCCTTTTTAGCTAAAAGCACAGAGGTCTTCTTTCAAATAAAATATTATTAAAATTCCAATATGTAAAACAAAAAGAAGTAGAACTATTCCAGTTGTGGAGTGGATGTTTCCTGCATGGCCGCCTTCCTATTTCCCCAAGCAGAGTCATAAGGTCCTCTAATTCCTTCCTGTTCACATATAGTCATGAACCAACAGCTGTGGCATCACCATGAAGCTTAAAAAATAAATAAAGCACCTCAGGCTCTGTTCCAGACATACCAAATCAGAAATCTACATTTTAATGAGATTTTCAATGATTTCTGTGCACATTAAAATTTGAAATTACTATACTTCAGCACTTAGAACTTGTATAAATTAGGTTTTTAATGACTTGCCTGCCAAAGGAGGGTTTTCAGTCACTGGCTACATGCTCATGAAGTTAGGCAGTTAAATATTAACCAATAACCTGAGACTAGATTCAAATAACAGACACAAGCAATCAATAGTGATTCTGGAGTCTATTGCTTGTGTTGAGCAAACCCTGCAGTTTTACTGGTTCGCTCATTTAGTTGTGATAGATTATCAGGTGGACCAAATCTGAGATAATACAATTCTGTGTCATTGTTATATCTAAAAGTAACTTATTTTTCACATAGTCTATTTGAGACTATTTTAAATCTGTATCCTCACCATAGTCCTGTATATTTTCTAAATTTCCCCCAGTATCAATATTTACAGAGTTCTTATTATGAAAATTTCAATATTTAAGTATCTTCTCTACTTAAGTAACTCATTAATTAGGAAATAAATGTTCTAATTGATAAGATATTATCATAACCAAGCCCAAGATTCAGAAACTAATAGGTTGCCTATATACTTACATGGAGTCAAAGATTTGAAAACAATGAATTCCTTCTCCACATGGCTCTTTTTAGTAGCAGCATCCCCGATGGGACATTACAAGAACTGGTCATACTTATATGCAGCGGTTTCTCCCGTGTCAGTCACCCAAACACCCAGCACCTTCTGAGAGACATCCATATCTTATAAAAGATGTCATATTAATATTAACATACATAAACACACATAAAATCGCTTTTGTGGTTATACTTTTGCTAGAATATATTAAAAATGCAAATATCTTGTTGTTGTCGTTTAGTTGCTCAGCAGTGACCATCTCTTTGTGATTTCATGGACTGTAGACCAACAGGCTTCTCTGTCATGGGATTCTCCAGACAAGAATACTGGAGTGGATCACTATTTCCTCCTTTCCTCCTCCAGGTGATCTTCCCAACCAAGGGATTAAACCCACATCTCTTGTGTCTCTTGCATTGGTAGGTGGATTCTTTACTACTGAGACACTGGGGAATGGAAAATCTGCCTCACTGACTAGGAAACATACATAGGTCACTTAAGTTTAGAATGACCATGTTGACAACCAAGTCCCAAATGATTGGAATATTCCTCATTATTCTAGGTTACTTATCATTTCTTTTAAAAAAAAAATGGTACAGGCTTAATGGAGTTTCTTCCTGGAGTGGACCCAAGAGTAGTACTGAAATGTTTTTCTCTTCCCATCCCTGGGAAAATGAAGGCTAGACACCAGACTAATAGAAAAGCTTACACAGCCACTCCCCAAGTTTCCTGAACTCGGACTCATTGCCTTGGCAGGCCTGCAAGATGATGACCTTGGGTTTGTCTTTTAGACTCTGGCAGTGATGGCTGTTGAAAATTTGGAAGATGGTATCACCATGAAGAGTATCTGGCTCTTTTTGTGTACGTTTTGTCCCACAGATTTCATCCAGGATACCATGTGACATAAATACTAGGAATATGCTATCTTAGGATTGGTGTTCTCACTGAGCAGCAAATTCCTTTAGTGCTGTATCTGTTTCCTGAAATAGACTCCAGAATCACTATTGAGGAACTCTCCTTTTATAGTTTACATTAAAATACTAGATGAAGTTCACAAAAAGGAGCAGTCACTAAAGAATAAGGTGATGTAGACTGAATGGAACTATAAGTGAAATTATATTCTGACAAATATAAGACGTGTTAAATACTAAAGTTAATAGAGATTTTGCATAGCATCTAGCTTAGTGGTTTTCAATAGAACTTTGCACTTAGGAAGATGGTGGGAGATGGAGTAAATGAGGGGCAAGTGAGATGATGTGTCTCCAATAGAACTTTGCTTTCATCTGTTTTACAAATTGGAGTTCCTGTAAGTTTTCATTTAAAAAAAGAATAAAGGAAAGAAAGAAAGAAAAAGGGAGAGAGGCAGAGAGAGAGAGAGAGAGAGAATTTTGAAAAAAAAAATAGAAACAAGAAAATTCCTTCATTATGTAACAGGAGAATGTTAGCCTTAAAATGGTTTGTCTAAAGCCATCTGGGATACTTTTATGAGGACCAGAATTACTTTTTCTTTATGTCTACGTGTATGTGTGCAATTTTGTTGTTGTTCTGCACACTTGATTTTACATTTATACATAAGGTATTGAAATTATGAAAGTCTAAAAAACCCATTCTGTAGATACCAATAAATTTCAGGGCTCAGAGCTTATGTCTCACCCAGACCACCAAGTAATAAATGACTTGCACTATTATAGATGCAATAGATGACTGATCACTTTAGAATATACAACATATTTAGTGAAATACTACATAGTGTGGTTCTAAGTATTTCCTCTGAGACTGCAAAGAAAGAGGCTAAAATTCAGGGGATCGATTCTGGAGCAAATATACATAATATAACATGTATTTTGTTCTTACAGCTGTTAAGGAAGATGTTCAAAACTGTTTAGGAGGGAAGGAAGCTTGTTCCAACTTTCCTAGTCCATTTCTAGAGCTCTGAGATTTTCTTTAAAAACTACTAACTATCCAAGGTTTTCAAGTAAATCTTGTATTCCCAAAAGGTCAACTTCAGAACCATATCGATTAGCATGTTTGAGTACTAAGTCCCTTCAGTCATGTCTGACTCTTTGCAACCTTATGAACTGTAGCTCGCCAGGCTCTTCTGTCCATGGGATTCTCCAGGCAATAATATTGAAGTGGGTTGCCATGCCCTCCTCCAGGGGATTTTCCCTCCCCAGGGATCAAACTGGAGCCTCCTATGTCTCCTACATTGCAGGTGGATTGTTTACCTACTGAGCCACAGGGGAAGCCTCATGTCATTTAGAAAGATAAACAAATTCTCTGTTGCAGATGAGGGTCAGGAGTGCCTGGCCCTCCTTCTCCATCACTGAATATGTCTGCAAAATAGATGAGTTAATACATTAATAACAGATATATAACAAAATGAGTTATCTCAGACATCTTAATTTTGTTTCCATAGTCCATACAAAACAGCCCTGTGAAATTATACAGTGGGTGACTGCTAGCTTGGAAGTGAAAATGTGTCCTATGGAGGAAAAAGACAATACATGAGACTGAAAATATATACTAGGTCTGAGTATACATTTTAGAAACTGGGCTTTGGTCTTTGATGAATAACAGTTCAGGATGTGATGGAACAGAGGGAAAATGAAATGTAAGTACCACTTAATTAGATAACATGACTAAGTGACATCTTATGCCTTTGTTCTGATCTTATGGCATTAGTAACAAGAACTTAAATTGAGTGAGATTTGAGTGGAAAGTCTTTCAAAACATATCACCTCACTTACCTTTGCTGTCTTCAGTTTATGTAAATGAACATGAGGACCAACTTTTCACTTCCAAGACTAAGAAGCTTGCTTTTTTTTGTGAAGCTAAAAGAGAGAAAAATAGCTCTTTAAACAGTAACATCCATTACCATGCAAATCTTTTGGCTGCATGGACATTCATTCGTCACAAATTCTTACTGCAAGACCACCACAAAGCTTAATATAATAAGAAAATAATTTCATATTTAAAATGACTAAAAGAAATTGAGTACTCTTCCTTTTACTTGTTGCTTTTTACTGACAAGATCGTACATTTCTGTTTTTGTTAGCGGTCACACATCGATTTCTTTCTCAGACCCAAAAAACCTAGTCTCATGTAAACACTGGGAAGGAAACCTAATGTGCAGTTAGTATGGTAAAGTCATTATTCAGATTATGAACTCCACTTACAATAGAAGTATCTCCATTAACAAGAAACTTAAAACATTCTAAATCTTTGTTGAAAGTTCTGAGTATGATAAACCGTGAACTTTTCAAGCATTGGTGTGTATTTTCCACATTGGAAACACTGGTCAGTTCAGTCACTCAGTCATGTCTGATTCTTTGTGACCCCATGGAACGTAGCATGCCAGGCTTCCCTGTCCATCATCAATTCCCGGAGCTTGCTCAAACTCATGTCCATCGAATCAGTGATGCCATCCAGCCATCTCATCCTCTGTTGTCCCCTTCTTCTCCTGCCTTCAATCTTTCCCAGCATCAGAGTCTTTTCTAATGAGTCAGGTCTCCACATCAGATCCAAAATACTGGAGTTTAAGCTTCAGCATCAGTTCTTCAAATGAATATTCAAGACTGATTTCCTTTAGGAATTACTGGCTTGATCTTCTTGCACTCTAAGGGACTCTCAAGAGTCTTCAACACCACAGTTCAAAAGCATCATTTCTTCGGCCTTCAGATTTCTTTGTAGTCCAACTATCACATCCATAGACGCCTTCTGGAAAAACCAAAGCTTTGACTAGAAGGGTTTTGTTGGCAAAGTAATGTCTCTGCTTTTTAATATGCTGGCTAGGTTGATCATAGCTTTCCTTCCAAGGAGAAAGGGTCTTTTAATTTCATATCTGCAGTCACCATCTGCAGTGATTTTGGAGCCCCCCAAAATAAAATCTCTCATTGTTTCCATTGTTTCCCAATCTATTTGCCATGAAGGGATGGAACCAGATGCCATGATCTTCATTTTCTGAATGTTGACTTTGAAGCCAACTTTTTCACTCTCCTCTTTCACTTTCATCAAAATACTTTTTAGTTCTTCTTCACTTTCTGTCATAAG
This sequence comes from Bos indicus, assembly GCF_029378745.1. Taxonomy (NCBI): domain Eukaryota; kingdom Metazoa; phylum Chordata; class Mammalia; order Artiodactyla; family Bovidae; genus Bos; species Bos indicus. The sequence continues at coordinate 3,697,529 of NC_091774.1, forward strand.
GGTGGTGTTATCTGCATATCTGCAGTTATTGATATTTCTCCTGGCAATCTTGATTCCAGCTTGTGTTCATTCAACCCAGAACTTCTCATGATATACTTGGCATATAAGTTAAATATTCAGGGTGACAATATACACTCTTGAAGAACTCCTTTCCCAATTTTGAACCAGTTTGTTGTTCCATGTCCAGTACAAACTGTTGCTTCTTCACCTGCAAACAGATTTCTCAGGATTTTCCACAGTTTGTTGTGAACCACACAGTCAGAGGATTTGGCATAGTCAATAAAGCAGAAGTAAATGTTTTTCTGGAACTCTCTTACTTTATTGATGATCCACCTTATGTTGAAAATCTGATCTCTGGCTATTCTGCCTTTTCTAAATCCACTTTGAACATTTGGAAGTTCAAGGTTCATGTACTGTTGAGGCCTGGCTTGGAGAATTTTGATTACTTTGCTAGCCTGTGACATGAGCACAATTGTGCAGTAGTTTGAGCATTCTTTGACATTGCCTTTCTTTGGGATTAGAATGAAAACTGAACTTTTCCAGTACTGTGGCCACCGCTGAGTTTTCCAAATTAGCTGGCATATTGAGTGCAGCACGTTCACAGCATCATCTTCCAAGATTTTAAATAGCTCAACTGGTATTCCATCACCTCCACTAGCTTTGTTCTTATTGATGCTTCCTAGGGTCCACTTGACTTTGCATTCCAGGATGTTTGTCTCTAGGTGAGTGATCACACCAATGTGGTTATCTGTGTCATGAAGCTCTTCTTTGTATAGTTCTTCTATGTATTGTTTCAACTCCTTCTTAATATCTTCTACTTCTGTTAGGTCCATACCATTTCTGTCCTTTATTGTGTCCATCTTTGCATGAAATGTTCTCTTGGTATCTCTAATTTTCTTCAAGAGATCTCTAGTCTTTTCCATTTCTACTGTTTTCCTTTATTTCTTTGCACTTATCACTGAAGAAGGCTTTCTTATCTTTCCTTGCTATTCTATGGAACTCTGCATTCAAATGGGTATATCTTTTCTTTTCTCCTTTGCCTTTTGCATCTTTTCTTTCTCAGCTATTTGTAAGACCTCCTCAGACAACCATTTTGCCTTTTGGCATTTCTTTTCCTTGGGGATGATCTTCATCCATGCCTTCTGTACAATGTCATGAACCTCTGTCCATACATCTTCAGGCACTCTGCCTATCAGATCTAATCCCTTGAATCTATTTGTCACTTCCACTGTATAACTGTAAGGGATTTGATTTAGGCCATACCTAAATGGTTTAGTAATTTTCCCTACTTTCTTCAACTTAAGTATGAATTTGGCAACAAGGAGTTCATGTTCTGAGCCACAGTTAGCTCCTGGTCTTTTTGCTGGTTCTATAAAGCAACTTCATCTTTGGCTGCAAAGAATATAATCAATCTGATTTCAGTGTTGACCATCTGGTGGTGTCCATGTGTAGAGTCTTCTCTTGTGTGGTTGGAAGAGGGTGTTTGCTATGACCAGTGTGTTCTCCTGGCAAAACTATTAGCCTTTGCCCTACTTTGTTTAGTAATCCAAGGACAAATTTGCCTGTTACTTCAGGTATCTCTTGACTTCCTAATTTTTCATTCCAGTCCCTTATAATGAAAAGGGAATATTTTGGGGGTGTTAGTTCTAGAAGGTCTTGTAGGTCTTCATAGAATGATTCAACATCAACTTCTTCAGCATTACTGGTCAGGGCATAAAATTGAATAACTGTGATATAGAATGGTTTGCCTTGGAAAAAAACAGAGATCATTCTGACATTTTTGAGATTACATCCAAGTACTCTATTTTGGACTCTTGTTGACTATGATGGCTACTCCATTTCTTCTACTGGATTCTTGCCCACACTAGTAGATAAAATGGTCATCTGAGTTAAATTCACCCATTATAGTCCATTTTGGAGAAGGCAATGGCACCCCACTCCAGTACTCTTGCCTGGAAAATCCCATAGATGAAGGAACCTGGAAGGCTGCAGTCCATGGGGTCGCTGAGGCTCGGACACGGCTAAGCGATTTCACTTTCACTTTTCACTTTCATGCATTGGAGAAGGAAATGGCAACCCACTCCAGTGTTCTTGCCTGGAGAATCCCAGGGACGGGGAAGCCTAGTGGGCTGCCGTCTATGGGGTCGCACAGAGTCGGACAAGACTGAAGCGACTTAGCATAGCACAGTCCATTTTAGTTCACTGATTCCAAAATATTGATGTTCACTCTTGCCATCTCCTGTTTGACCTCTTCCAATTTATGTTGATTCATGGACCTAAAATTCCAGTTTCCTATGCAATATTGCTCTTTATAGCATTGGACTTTACTTCCATCACCAGTCACATCCACAACTGGATTTTTCTTTTCTTTTCTTTTTTGCTTCGGCTCTGTCTCGTCATTCTTTCTGGAGTTATTTCTCCACTGATCTCCAGTAGCATATTGGGCACCACTGACCTAGGGAGTTCATCTTTCAGTGTCCTATCTTTTTGCCTTTTTATACTGTCCATGGGGTTCTCAAGGCAAGAATGCTGAAGTGGTTTGCCATTCGCTTCTCCAGTGGACCACATTTTGTCAGAACTATCCACCATAACCTGTCCATCTTGGATGGCCCTATATGGCATGGCTCATAGCTTCATTGATTTAGACAAGGCTGTGGTATGTGTGATCAGATTGGTTAGTTTCCTGTGATTGTGGTTTTCAGTCTGTCTGCCCTCTGATGGAGAAAGATAAGAGGTTTATGGAAGCTTCCTGCTGGGAAAGAATAAGTGAGGAGAAAACAGTCTTGTTCTGATGTGTGGGGCCATGCTCAGTAAAACTTCAATCCAGTTTTCTTAGTTGCTTTGTTTGCAAATATTTTCTCCCATACTGAGAATTATATTTCTGTTTTATTTATGATTTGCTTTTCTGTGCAAAAGCTTTTAAATTTAATTAGATCCCATTTGTTTATTTTTTTTTTAAACTTTACATAATTGTATTAGTTTTGATACATGTGTTCCCCATCCCGAACCCTCCTCCCTCCTCCCTCCCCATACCATCCCTCTGGGCCGTCCAGTGCACCAGCCCCAAGCATCCAGCATCGTGCATCGAACCTGGACTGGCAACTCGTTTCCTACATGATATTTTACATGTTTCAATGCCATTCTCCCAAATCTTCCCACCCTCTCCCTCTCCCACAGAGTCCATAAGACTGTTCTATACATCAGTGTCTCTTTTGCTGTCTCGTATACAGAGTTATTGTTACCATCTTTCTAAATTCCATATATATGCGTTAGTATACTGTATTTATGTTTTTCCTTCTGGCTTACTTCACTCTGTATAATAGGCTCCAGTTTCATCCACCTCATTAGAACTGATTCAAATGTATTCTTTTTAATGGCTGAGTAATACTCCATTGTGTATATGTACCACTGCTTTCTTATCCATTCATCTGCTGATGGGCATCTAGGTTGCTTCCATGTCCTGGCTATTATAAACAGTGCTGCGATGAACATTGGGGTACACGTGTCTCTTTCCCTTCTGGTTTCCTCAGTGTGTATGCCTAGCAGTGGGATTGCTGGATCATAAGGCAGTTCTATTTCCAGTTTTTTAAGGAATCTCCACACTGTTCTCCATAGTGGCTGTACTAGGTTGCATTCCCACCAACAGTGTAAGAGGGTTCCCTTTTCTCCACACCCTCTCCAGCATTTATTATTTGTAGACTTTTGGATCGCAGCCATTCTGACTGGCATGAAATGGTACCTCATAGTGGTTTTGATTTGCATTTCTCTGATAATGAGTGATGTTGAGCATCTTTTCATGTGTTTGTTAGCCATCTGTATGTCTTCTTTGGAGAAATGTCTATTTAGTTCTTTGGCCCATTTTTTGATTGGGTCGTTTATTTTTCTGGAGTTGAGCTGTAGGAGTTGCTTGTATATTTTTCATTATTCAAGAATGTGGGTCAAAAAAGTTCTTGTGATTTACGTCAGAATGTTTTACCTATGTTTTCCTCCAAGAGTTTTATAGTGTCTGGTCTTACACTCAGATTTTCAATCCATTTTGAATCTGTTTCTATATGTTGTGTTAATATAATAATAATTATATTGTTTTTTATGTGGCTGTCCTGTTTTCCCAGCACCACTTGAAGAGACCATCTTTTCTCCATTCTCTGAATCACACTCAACCAAGAAATTTCTCATCTTAGTGACTCGACACACTCACATATAGTTTTTTCTGCTTGAAATAATATTTTTTTTTTACTCCTATCCGTGGGGGCTAACTCATATTCCTCCTTTAGCCATCAACTTAAGACTACTTCTTCATAGAGGATTTCTTTAACTTGTAATATAAATTAGATGCAATCCTACTTACTTGCATAAAATTAACATTATTTCTTCCTTCAATGCATTTATCACAATTTGTAATGATATATTTTCCACTGTGTGTTTAGTTGTATGTGTGTGTATATATATATATATATATAAAATTTGTCTTCCACTAGTACTGAAAGCTCCATTAGGATCTAGGCCATGCCTATTTTATTCCCATATGCACAGTACCTACCAGAACATATGAAACAAAACTGGTCCTTAGAAATATTTAGGGTATAGGAAAAATTCCCAACAAGATGTATGTTCTCCAAATGTATGTCAATTCACCAATGTTATATACACTGAAGGCTAAGTTAGGTAGAAATGAATTAAAATCATGTACAGATAAGAATTTAAATAACCTTTATGACTCAAATTTAAAGTGTTTTGTTTTCATGCCAAACAGCTGGGAGCCCATTATTAGATCCATGGCCTCCGTGGTTCTTTTAAGAGTGTTAGATCTTGATAATGACTCATAGAATAATAAAATGAGTTATAATTTGGGAGATTTATTCCACTTTAATTCTATTTTTAACACAAGAAAATTCTTCTTAACCATTATATTTTAACCTTCCAGAATGGATTTCCAAGAACAAAACTTGAATTTAGCTCATTAGATTAACCTTTAAATCAACTCTTCACTGACAGGGAGAGAGGCTTGGTAACATATAGAAACTTTTTGGACTCTTAGCTTATACAATGATGGAATTTAAACTATGCCTGCCTCTGAAGGTGTTTAAGACCTGTCACTTTGGAGATAGCAGCTGCATTATCTTATGAAAGAAATTTTGTCAAATTCTGATTTCTTCTTAGGGTTCAGTTATAATCATCTCAGCTTCATTGTACAGCGTCTGACTTCAGAAACAGAATAACTCCACCTATGACCCGAGATCATGATCTATTGCCCTCAAGACACAACAAAGTGTCATGCTTAAACTGGATGTTGTGCCCTTCAACCATAATTATTTTGCTGTTACTGTTAAAGTGAATTCTCTCTGTCTTGTACGACTATTTGACACCCCATGGACTGTAGCCTACCAGGCTCCTCCTTCCATGGGATTTTCCAGGCAAGAGTACTGGAGTGGATTGCCATTTCCTTCTCCAGGGGATCTTCCCAATACAGGGATCGAACTCTGGTCTCCCACATTGCAGGCAGATCCTTTAGCTTCTGAGCCACCAGGGAAGCCCTACTATCATGCATATTTAAAACTTTAAGCTTTTATTGGCTAAGAGAGTACACTCTAATTCAGTAGCTTCTTTCCTGAAGCTTGCATCGGACCCTGCTGTGGTCAAGTTATTTCATGGAAGAGAGGATAAAGAGTACTTTGTACAGGCATGTCCCGCCAAAAAAAGAGGCAAGAAGAGTTCAAGCTGAGTATGTGCAATACATCCTTTTAATCTTGAAAATTAGATAAATCAATTTGCTTCTCATTGTAAAAGGTGAATAAAAAGAAAAACGGAAGTTTGTTTCCCAGTGTAATTTCCTCCCGGTTAGTGGAACACATATTTGGTAAGCCATAGTAGAATTCAGGAAGAAGGAAACCATGTTTCTAGTTAACAACTTTCTTCTCTTTTCCTAGCTATCTCTAACTCTGACTCTTTCACCATTTTAGCACCTCTTTCTGTTCCAAGCTTCCCTGACCATACAGATAAGTCCAAGTTATGTCACATCATCTAAATTTTTGTATTTAACTGTATAGCCATTTAAAAAAGAAAGGAAATGGGGAAAGGTAACATAAAATTTTGTTGTTAGTCAGTTGCTCAGTCATTTCCAACCCTTTGTGACACCATGGACTGCAACACACCAGGCTTCTCTGTCCTTCACCATCTCCCAGAGTTTGCTCAAGTTCATGTCCATTGAGTCAGGGATGCCATCCAACCATCTCATACTCTGTTGTCCCCTTCTCCTGCCACCTTCAACCAGCCGGTTGTTCCATGTCTGGTCCTACTGTTGCTTCTTGACCAGCATACAAATTTCACAGAAGGCAGTAAGGTGGTCTGGTATTCACATCTCTTTAAGAATTTTCTACAGTTCACTGTGATTCACACATCAGAAGCTTTAGATAGTCAATGAAGCAGAAGTAGATTCCCCTCCCCCCGCCCCCCCCGGGAATATCTTGCTTTTTCTATGATCCAACAGATGTTAACAATTTGATCTCTGGTTCATCTGCCTTTTATAAATCCACTTGTACATCTGGAAGTTCTCAGTTCATGTACTGTTGAAGCCTGAAATGGAGAATTTTGAGCCTTACTTTGCTAGCATGTTAAATGAGTGCAAATGTGCTGTAGTCTGAACATTCTTTGGCATTGCCCTCTTTGGGGTTGGCATGAAAACTAAACTTTTCCTGTCTTGTGGCCACTGCTGAGTTTCCAAATTTGCTGGCATACTGAGTGCACCATTTTAACAGCATTACCTTTTAGGATTTGAAATATCTCAGCTGTAATTCTATCACCTCCACTAACTTTGTTCATAGTGATTCTTCCTAAGGTCTACTTGACTTTGTACTCCAAGGTGTCTGACACTCGGTGAATGAAAAAAAAAAAAAAAGAGTGTAGCATCTTATACACAGAACTAAGTAAACTTGTTGACTAATAAATATCTAAGCTTTTTTAATACTTTATATTATTAAAGGAAATTATAAAGAACCAAAAATTTCAAACAAGTAGTTTTTGATACCTACAAGATTTTTTTCAAACTACAGAAATAATTCCTATCTACAGCAGCTATTCAGAGAAGCAAATTAGTTTATTATCTCTTTTTAAACAATATGGCCTAAGGTTGCAGTAAATCTTGTTTGTCATCCTAATTGTTAATGGTTTGAAGGTGGCTGTCTCATTAGTTATCTAAATAGATATATTTAGCTCAGTTTAGTCACTCAGTTGCGTCCGACTCTTTGCGACCCCACAGACTGCAGCATGCCAGGATTCCCTCTCCACCACCAACTCTCAGAGCTTGCTCAAATTCATGTCCATCCAGTTGGTGATGCCAGCCAATCATCTCATCCTCTGTCACCCTCTTCTGCTCCCACCTTCAATCTTTCCCAGCATCAGGGTATTTTCCAATGAGTCAGTTCTTCCCATCAGGTGGCCAAAATATTGGAGCTTCAGCTTCAGCATCAGTCCTTCCAATGACTATTCAGGACTGATTTCCTTTAGGATGGACTGGTTGGATCTCCTTGAAGTCCAAGGGACTCTCAAGGTCTTCAACACTACAGTTCAAAAGCATAAATTCTTCAGTGCTCAGCTTTCTTTATAGTCCAACTCTCATATCCATATATGACTACTGGAAAAACCATAGTTTTGACCAGATGGACCTTTGTCAGAAAAGTAATGTCTCTGCTTTTTAATATGCTGTCTAGGTTTGTCATAGCTTGTGTGTTTTAATTTCATGGCTGCAGTCACCATCTGCAGCAATTTTGAAGCACAAGAAAATAAATCTGTCACTGTTTCCATTGTTTCCCCAACTATTTTCCATGAAGTGATGGGACCAGATGCCTTGATCTTAGTTTTTTGAATGTTGAGTTTTAAACCAGCTTTTTTCACTCTCCTCTTCCACTTTCATCAAGAGGCTTTTCAGTTCCTCTTCACTGTCTGCCATAAGGGTGGTGTCATCTTCATTTCTGAGGTTATTGACATTTCTCCTGGCAATCTTAATTCCAGTTTGTGCTTTATCCAACCTGGCATTTCGTGTAATGTACTCTGCATGCAAGTTAAATAAGCAGGGTGATTATATACAGCCTTGACATACTCGTTTCCCAATTTGGAACCAGTCTGTTGTTATATTTAGATAAACAATGAGAAAATAGTGTATAGCACAAGGAATTCTACTTAATGCAACATGGAGAACTGAATGGGAAAGAAGTTCGAAAGGAATGGGGTATATGTATATGCATTGCTGATTCTTTTTGCTCTACAATAGTAACTAAAACAATGTTGTAAAACAATCATACTCCAATAAAAATTAAATTAAAAAAGAACATAATTGTCTTTGGGCCTGGACTACTGCCAACCTTTTTTCTTTGTACTTGTACCTGCATCTTCATTTTAGGCAGATAGATAATTAGTTGAAAGATCAAGTTGTCATGAAAAACAGAAAAATGTAATATATTTTATATTCCATATGTAAGTGATACTACATGATTCTTGTCTCTCTCTATCTGACTTCACTTGGTATGATAACCTCTGGGTCCATCCCTGCTGCTGAAAATGGCGTTATTTTATTATTGTGATTGCTGAGTAATATTCAACTGTATCATTCCTGGGCAAGAACTAGAGTGGGTTGCCATTTCTTTCTCCAATATATGTACCACATCTTTTTTATCCATTCATTTGTTCATGGATATAGTCAGGTTGCTTTTGTGCTTTGATTATTATAAACAGTGCTGCAATGAGCATGAACTTATTTACAAACAGAAACAGACTCATGGACTTAGAGAATGAGCTTATGGTTACCAGGGAAGAAAGGGTTGGGAGGAGGGATAGATTGGGAGTTTGGAGTTGACAAGTATACACTGCTGTGTTTAAAATAGATAACCAATAAGGACTTACCTTATAGTACATGGAACTCTGTTCAACATTCTTTAATAACCTAAATGGGAAAAGAATTTGAAAAATAATAGATAAAGACATATATATGTGAATTACTTTACTATATCCATCCATCCATCAGTGTTCAGTCATTTCTTACTCTTTGCGATCTTCAGGACTGTAGATTCCCAGGCTCCTCTGTTCATGAGATTTCCCAGACAAGAATACTGGAGTGGATTGACATTTCTTCCTCCAGAGGATCTTCCTAACCCAGGGATCAAAGTGGAGCCTCTTGTGTGTCATTGCTTCAGCAATATGTGAACCGTGTACTTCCTGATGTTCAAGCTGGTTTTAGAAAGGGCAGAGGAACCAGAGATCAAATTGCCAACATCTGCTGGATCATGGAAAAGGCAAGACAGTTCCAGAAAAACATCTATTTCTGCTTTATTCACTATGCCAAAGCCTTTGACTGTGTGGATCACAACAAACTGTGGAAAATTCTGAAAGAGATGGGAATACCAGACCACCTGATCTGCCTCTTGAGAAATTTGTATGCAGGTCAGGAAGCAACAGTTAGAACTAGACATGGAACAACAGACTGGTTCCAAATAGGAAAAGGAGTACGTCAAGGCTGTATCTTGTCACTCTGTTTATTTAACTTCTATGCAGAGTACATCATGAGAAATGCTGGACTGGAAGAAACACAAACTGGAATCAAGACTGCCGGGAGAAATATCAATAACCTCAGATATGCAGATGACACTACTCTTATAGTAGAAAGTGAAGAGGAATGAAAAAGCCTCTTGATGAAAGTGAAAGAGGAGAGTGAAAAAGGTGGCTTAAAGCTCAACATTCAGAAAACAAAGATCATGGCATCCGGTCCCATCACTTCATGGGAAATAGATGGGGAAACAGTGGAAACAGTGTCAGACTTTATTTTTCTGGGCTACAAAATCACTACACATGGTGACTGCAGCCATGAAGTTAAAAGACGCTTACTCCTTGGGAGCAAAGTTATGACCAACCTAGATAGCATATTCAAAAACAGAGACATTACTTTGCCAACAAAGGTTCGTCTAGTCAGGCTATGGCTTTTCCTTGGTCATATATGGATGTGAGAGTCAGACTGTGAAGAAGGCTGAGTGCCGAAGAATTGATGCTTTTGAACTGTGGTGTTGGAGAAGACTCTTGAGAGTCCCTTGGACTGCAAGGAGATCCAACCAGTCCATTCTGAAGGAGATCAGCCCTGGGATTTCTTTGGAAGGCATGATGCTAAAGCTGAAACTCCAGTACTTTGGCCACCTCATGCGAAGAGTTGACTCATTGGAAAAGACTCTGATGCTGGGAGGAATTGGGGGCAGGAGGAGAAGGGGACGACAGAGGATGAGATGGCTGGATAGCATCACTGACTCGATGGACGTGAGTTTGGGTGAACTCTGGGAGTTGGTGATGGACAGGGAGGCCTGGCATGCTGCGATTCATGGGGTCACAAAGAGTCGGACACGACTGAGCGACTGATCTGATCTGATCTGTGTGTCATTGCAGGTGAATTCTTTACCCTGTTTGAGCCATTGGAAAAGCCCACTTTGCTGTATACCTGCAACGAATGAAAGGTTGCTGCTGTGAGTCATGTGTTACTCTGGGATTCATGACCTCTAGAGGAGAGGATTTTGATCTGGGATCAGACATGAGATTTGACTACTTGGAGCTTTTTGTGTAGCAAAGTTTTATTAATGAATCATAGAGACAGGGAAAGTTTCTGACATGGACATTAGAAGGGGACAAAAAGAGTGTCCCTTTGCTAGTTTTTAGTAAGGTGCTTTATGTCTGTAAGAAGCTATTAATCAGATAAGAGACCCATCTCAAGGCTGAGGGAGTTTCAGCAGGCCCCTCTCTCACAATATGTATTTGTGAGATAGGATGGCATGAGGTGTGTCATCCCCCAGCCATAAAACAATTAACATGAATACTGGTTTGTTGAGTCATTATCAGCCCAATGTTTGAGAAAAGATTTAAAAAAAAAAGTTAATTTTAGGTGGAAACATTTTGAAGAAAGGCAAATTCCAAAGCAAATACATAGTTTCATTAACATAGCTTAAGAAAAACATTTCCATAAGAAAAATGCACTGGTTAGCTCTGGCAGAACCAGGTGTCCTCAGTAAAGAATTAAAAGAAGCCTCTTTTAATTTTGTGTAGAGAAGGAAAAATAATATCTACCACTTGCAGTTTATTTCCTCCTGCCACTTGGGGGTCTCTGGCCTTCCTGTCTGTTACCCTCTCACTAACACAGTGTTGTTAATCAAATATTTGTTGCTGTTTTCAGTCACTAAGTTGTGTTCGACTTTTCGTGACCCCACAGACTACAGAAAGCCAGAATTCTCAGTTCTTCACTAACTCCTGGAGTTTGCTCATATTCATGTCCATTGAGTCAGTGGTCAACTATGCTCCAATATAAAATAAAATTAAAACAAAGAAAAACCCATTGATTAACAAATTAAAATTAAGACTAACAGATTCAGGTATATAGTTATAGTAAAAGCTTATATAGCTGCATTTTGGGTGAGAAACAGGGTAGAAGTAAGGGAGAGGCCAGAATCTAAACGGCACATGAACCCAAACTACTCAGCTTCTGAAAGTGTTAATTTTCCACTCCTTTCCCAAAAAGAGCTAGTTGATTGTCTTTTATTAGTCAAAACTATTCTAATACAACCAAAGGGGGGGAAAATCATTCTCACTTGTTGATAAAGATATAATATTACAATTAAGCTGAATTTTTTGTTCTAGTTCTTGTCCATTTTGCCATGATTGGTTTAACATTTACCAGCAGAAACTAGGTGTCAAGAACTGTGCAACAGTTGGAGATACAAAGAGAGATAAAATTATGGTCCTTGACCTTAAGTCATAGACAGTCTGGTAGAGGAGTCTTCTCACAGGCAGCTCTTTAATATTCAAGGTAAGCATATGGAACAAACAGTTGCACAGAGAAAACAGAGTAGGAACAACTAACTCAGAGATACACTATAAAGAAAGGGTCTAGGATTTGTATCTTAAACAATGGACAAAGGATAGATAAGAAAGGACAGAGAAGATAATTTCAGACAAAAAAATCTCAACATAAGTATAAGCATAAATGAAAGGTGATAGGTTTCACTAAAGGGATTATATCTCTTTTGAGGTACTGGTTCTTAAAATGCAAGCTGTAATAATTTCTGTTTGCCTGGGACTGACTCAGTAACTTCCCTGGGAAGGAGGGATAGTTTTTGTGGCTAGAGTCCTATGCCATATACAGACTCTTGCTAAGTTTTGCTCTTTGTTTAAAACATATGCTTGGACCTCTTTATTTTTAGCTAAAACTCTAATACTTTGGCCACCTGAAGTGAAGAGCTGACTCACTTTAAAAGCCCCTGATGCTGGGAAAGATTGAAGGTGAGAGGATAATGGGATGACAGAGGATGAGATGGTTGGATGGCATCACCGACTCAATGGGCATGAGTTTGAGTAAACTTGATGGGCAAGGAGGCCTGGCGTGCTGCAGTCCAAAGGGTCACAAAGAGTCAGACATAACTGAGTGACTGGACTGAACTGAACCACCCCCATACCCCATACCCACTCTAAATCTATTATTTGGTGTTTGTGCTACTAAATTCCTCACTCTTTTGCTCTCTTTTCTGTAGTGCACTGCCAACTCTTCCCCTATCTAGCTTTACCTAGTCCCAGGGTACCTAAGTCCCTTCATGAGTTGTCATATTATTTCTATCTGACAATTCTACCTTTATTAATCTCCATGAACTTAAGCTCCAACAGGTTTGCATGACAGTCTTCCAGTTCAGACTCTTCCTTCACTCAGCATTTAACTGTTCACATAGTCAGTAATCTATGTTACTAAGCACCTAAGTATTAAGCAACTTGAGGAAACAATAGATTGTAACTTAAATATATTTATATTCAGAATATTGCTTGAGGAACTGCAAAATAAAAATTTCACCAGACCAGTAAAATAGGCAAAAAGTAATTCATTGCAATAGGGGAAAAAGATTGAAATCAGCTCCATTGTTATAAATTGAGGGAGAATTTTTAAGCACTGGAGTGAACTAGTGGAAAAGTGCTGAGAGATATTAGTGGAGAGATGGGTGAATGTATTAGGTTACCTGTGTTTGCTGCTTGGTGCTCATGAAATTTCAGCTCCTGCCTTCGCCTAAAGACTGATTGACGGAGCACTATCTCTCTTTCTTTTTTAATTAATTTTATTTATTTACTTGTTTTTGGCTGTGCTGAGTCTTTGTTACTGCACAGACTTGTCTCTAGTTGTGGAGAAAAGGGGGCTACTCTTCACTACAGCACATGGGCTTCTCATTGCAGTGGCTTCTCTCGTTGTGGACCACTGGCTTTAGTAGTTTCAGCATGTGGGTTCAGTAGTTGCAGCTCTGGGGCTCTAGATTACAGACTCAATGGTTGTGACACACAGGCTTAGCTGCTCTGCAGCATGTAGGATCATCCCAGACCAGGGATAGAACCCATGTCTCCTACATCAGCAGGTGGATTCTTTACTACTGAGCCACCAGGGAAGCCCAGGACACTGCCTTTCTTCGAAGAGATAACTCCCAGGTCTTTGAGACAGATATTGCTGGTTAATAAAACTGGTTAGAGACTGGAAAAAAAAAATTACATCTCAAGGAACAGATAAGAATCTACAATTTAAGTTTTCTAAACTAAATGCTTTCAGAAAAGGGAGGTAAGGGTTCTATAGCAAGGGGAAAAAATGTTTAAAATTTAGTCATGCTAAGGAAAATGTTCAGCTTTCTTGGTCAGAAAGTTAGTTAAGTTCAGTCCCCAACCCACTATAAGCCTATTTCTTTAAGGACATTTTTACATCCAAAAGTTCAAAATCATAGGATGAGAATGATATTTACTATTGTGTCCACAGTTTGGAAAATAAGACATATTTCTAAAACAGAGCTCCACAATAGATTAATGAATGACTTGAATCTTAAAGTGTTTGCATGCAATCTGTCTTCAAACAGATTTACTGATTCAATTCCATCTTTTTATATCATGATTACACTTATACAGGAGAGTAAGTAGGCTCTTCTAAAAGTTGTCATCTTCCCCAACTTTTTTTTTTTTTTTTTCACCAATGTGTTCCTACTTGATGTATGATCTATGTTGATTGGGCTTCCCTGGTGGCTCTGATGGTAAAGAATCTGCTTCCAATGAGGGAGGTCCAGTTTCTGTCCCTGGGTCAGAAAGATACCCTGGAGAAGGCAATTGCAATCCACTCCAGGATTCTTGCCTAGAGACTCTTATGGAGAGAGGAACCTGGCAGGTTACTGTTCATGGAGTCTCAAAGAGTCAGAACAACTGAACAACTAACATTTTCACTTAGGTAAACTTTAGGCTTTGAAGTATGCTGCTGCTACTTCTGCTGCTGCTGCATCGCTTCTGTCGTGTCCGACTCTGTGCAACCCCATAAACGGCAGCCCACCAGGCTCCACCATCCCTGGGATTCTTCAGGCAAGAACACTGGAGTGGGTTGCCATTGTCTTCTCCATTTGAAGTATCAGATCAGATCAGTCACTCAGGCATGTCCAACTCTTTGTGACCCCATGAATCGCAGCATGCCAGGCCTCCCAGTCCATCACCAACTCCCGGAGTTCACTGAGACTCAGGTTCATCGAGTCAGTGATGCCATCCAGCCATCTCATCCTCTGTCGTCCCCTTCTGCTCCTGCCCCCAATCCCTCCCAGCATCAGAGTCTTTTCCAATGAGTCAACTCTTTGCATAAGGTGGCCAAAGTACTGGAGTTTCAGCTTTAGCATCATGCCTTCCAAAGAAATCCCAGGGCTGATCTCCTTCAGAATGGACTGGTTGGATCTCCTTGCAGTCCAAGGGACTCTCAAGAGTCTTCTCCAACACCACAGTTCAAAAGCATCAATTCTTCGGTGCTCAGCCTTCTTCACAGTCCAACTCTCACATCCATACATGACCACAGGAAAAACCATAGCCTTGACTAGATGAACCTTTGTTGGCAAAGTAATGTCTCTGCTTTAGAATATGCTGTCTAGGTTGGTCATAACCTTCCTTCCAAGCAGTAAGCATCTTTTAATTTCATGGCTGCAGTCACCATTTGTAGTGATTTTGGAGCCCAGAAAAATAAAGTCTGACACTCTTTCCACTGTTTCCCCATCTATTTCCCATGAAGTGATGGGACTGGATGCCATGATCTTTGTTTTCTTAATGTTGAGCTTTAAGCCAACTTTTTCACTCTCCACATTCACTTTCACTTTCATCAAGAGGCTTTTGAGTTCCTCATATATTTGAAGTATAACTTATCTCAAATAAGAACCCTGCTAATAGCTCCTATGGATGGCAGTTTATTGATAATATAGTTTCTGTATCATGAAAGTCTTTGAAGTTACAGCATTATCTAACTAAAGAAACATTTAAAGAGTTGCTTCTAGTCAAAAGGTATGTTTGTATGTCCCAGTAGTTGTTAGTGTCCCCTTAGATTACCCTCTGACTGCTCTATCTAGAATCCTACCCAGTCTTTCTCCATTGCATCCCAGATTCTTTCTTTCACAGAATGTAATGTGATCTGCAATTACCTTTAAAAATTAGGTACTTGTTTATTGCCTGTCTTCCTCCTAACAATGTTTTTAATCCCACTAAAATACTTTTTATTTTTTCATTCAGCTGGTTTTTTTCTTTAGTATTCTATTTATTTTCAAATGCATGGAACAATGTCTATCAAAAACTGGACCTTCTTGGACACTTTTTCCAGAGAAATGAAGCTTATGGTCACACAAAAACCTGTTTATGAGTCTTATACATCTTATTCATAACAGCAGCAAGCTGGAAATAATGAAAGTATTCTTTGATCTGCAAATGAGTAAATAAAATCAGCACATCTACACCATGCAGTGATATAAAAGAATGGACCATTAATATAGCAACTTGGGTGGATCACAAGAAACTTATGCTGAATAAAAAAGTCAATCTCAAAGATTATATACTATTTTATTTCATTTTTTAATATCCTTGGAATAAGAACAAAATACAGAGATGAAGAGCAGACCAGTTTTGTCAGAGAACAGAGATGGGGAAATGGGAGTTGGATATAGTTTTACAAGAGTACACCAATTCATTAACATAATACTGATGGTGGTTACTGAAATCACATATATTGAAATTGTGTAGAGCCATACACACACAATGACTACATGTAAGATAAGTGAACCAGAATAAGACCTATGGATTCTGTCAATGTCAATTTTCTCATTTTAATATTGTACTACAGTTAGAAAAAATGTTACCACTGACAAAAAAAAAAAAAAAAGGATAAATGATACACAGGATCTCTTGGTGCATGTTTTTCCCCTCCTGTTTTATATTCCTCTATTCATGAGTACTTGTTGATATTTTAATATAAGAACTCAGTGTTAAATAGCTTGGGAGAGATTGGGTATAGTGGATAAAGACAGAAATGAAATAACCACATAAATAAATGCTGAACTGCACACTGTAATAGAACCAAAAAGGACAAGCTATGGGGAAAGGGCTTTGCATATTGGCACAGAATTAAGGGAAGATCTATGGTATCTGAGTGTCCCTACTGCCCTGAAATACAGCACAGAAGTCACACCTGGACAACCTATACTTCCACCCATGGCCCAGAACAACTTTTGTGTGTATGTGTGAACATGCATATGTGATAAAATTTACGAAACAAAATTCACTCTTTTAACTATTTTAAAAATTACAGTTCAGTGCTGTTGTTGTTCAGTAGGTAAGTCGTCCAACTGTTTGGGACCCTACGGACTGCAGCACACCATATGGACTGAAGGACAGAGACTTCCCTATCCTTCACTATCTCCCGGAATTTACTCACTCATGTCCATTGAGATGGTGATATCATCCAACCATCTCATCCTCTGTTACCCCCTTGTCCTCCTACCCTCAATCTTTCCCAGCATCAGGGTCTTTTCCAGTGAGTGGGTCTTCACATCAGGTGATCAAAGTACTGGAGCTTCAGCTTCAGCACAGTCCTTCCAATGAATATTCAGGACTGATTTTCTTTAGGATTGACTGGCTTGATCTCCCTGCTGTCCAAGGGACTCTCAAGAGTTCCCCAGCATAGCAGTCTGAAAGTGTTAATTTATTGGTGCTCAGACTTCTTTATGGTCCAAAATCTGCACATGAAAAATCACATACTACTGGAAAAATCATAGCTTTGACAATATGAACCTTTGGCAGCAAAGTGAAGTCTCTGCTTTTTAATATGCTTTCTAAGGTTGTCATAGCTTTTCTTCCAAGGAGCAATGGTCTTTTAATTTCATGGCTGCAGTCACCATCTGCAGTGACTACGGAACCCAAGAAAATAAAATCTGCCACTCTTTCCACTTTTTCCCCATCTATTTGCCAAGAAGTAATGGGACCAGATACCATGATCTTAGTTTTTCAAGTGTTTAGTTTAGTTTTAGTATGTTCAGTAGCTTTTAATATGTTCAGAGAATTGGGTAACCATCACCCCTATCAAAATATTGTTGTCACCTTAAAAGGAAATTCCTTGCCTATTAAACAGTTACTTCTCATTTTCCCTTTCCCCAGTCATGGCAACTAATCTTTCTGTCTCTAAAGAGCTGCCAATACTACATATTTCCTATAAGTGGAATCATACCATATGTGAAAAATATCAATAACCATAGATATGCAGATGACACCACCCTTATGGCAGAAAGTGAAGAGGAACTAAAAAAACTATTGATGAAAGTGAAAGAGGAGGGTGAAAAAGCTAGTTTAAAACTCAACTTTCAAAAAATAAAGATCATGGCATCTGGTCCCATCACTTCATGGAAAATAGATGGAGAAATAGTGGAAAAAGTGACAGACCTTACTTTCGTGGGCTTGAAAATCACTGCAGATGGTGATTGCAATCATGCAATTAAAAGATGCTTGATCCTTGGAATAAAAGCTATGACAAATCTAAACAGCAGGTTAAAAAATGGAGACTTGACTTTACCGATAAAGGTCCATCTAGTCAATGCTATGGTTTTTCCAGTAGTCATTTACGAATGTGAGAGTCAGAGTATAAAGAAAGCTGAGCACTCAAGAATTGATGCTTTTGAACTATGGTGTTGGACAAGACTCTTGAGATAACCTTGGGCTGCACAGAGATCAAACTAGTGAATATTAAAGGAAATCAGTCCTGAATACTCATTGGAAGGACTGATGCAGAAGCTGAAGCTCCAGTACTTTGGCCACCTGATGGGAAGAACTGACTCACTGGAAAAGACCCTGATGCTGGGAAACATTGAAGGCAGAGGAAGGGGACAATAGAGGATGAGATGGTCACCAACTCAATGGGCAGGAGTCTGAGCAAGCTCCAGGAGTTGCTGATGGACAGGGAAGACTGGCATGCAGCAGTCCATGGGGTCACAATTAGTCAGACAGGACTGAGCGACTGAACTGAACTGACCATATGTGGACTATTATGTCCAGATTCTTTCATCAGTATAAGGTTTTTAAGCTCATTCATACTATGGTGTGCATTATTCTTATTTTTTTTTCTTTAATGACCAAATAGTATTGCATTGTACAGATTTATCACTTTTTAAAACCAAGACCATCCCCAAGAAAAAGAAATCAAAAAGCAAAAAAGCAAAATGGCTGTCTGAGGAGGCCTTACATATATATGTGAAAAGAAGGGAAGCAAAAAGCAAATGGGAGGAGGAAAGATATACCCATTTGAATGCAAAGTTCCAAAGAATAGCAAGGAGAGATAAGAAAGCCTTCCTCAGTGATCAGTGCAAAGAAATAGAGGAAAACAATAGAATGGGAAAGACTATAGATCTCTTCAAGAAAATTAGAGGTACCAAGGGAAAATTTTATGCAGACAGGCTCAATAAAGGACAGAAATGGTAGAGGCCTAACAGAAGCAGAAGATATTAAAAAGAGGTGGCAAGAATACACAGAAGATCTGTACAAAAAAGATCTTCATGACCAAGATAATCACGATGGAGTGGTCACTCACCTAGAGCTAGTGGGCTTTAGGAAGCATCACTATGAACAAAGCTAGTGGTGGTGATGGAATTCCAGCTAAGGTATTTCAAATCCTGAAAGATGATGCTGTGAAAGTGCTGCACTCAATATGCCAACAAATTCAGAAAACTCAACATTGGCCACAGGACTGGAAAAGGTCAGTTTTCATTCCAATCCCAAAGAAAGGCAATGCCAAAGAATGCTCAAACTACCACACAATTGCACTCATCTCCCATGCTAGTAAAGTAATGCTCAAATTTCTCCAAGCCAGGCTTCAGCAAAACGTGAACCGTGAATTTCCAGATGTTCAAGCTGGCTTTAGGAAAGGCAGAGGAACCAGAGATCAAATTGCCAACATCTGCTGGATCATCAAAAAAGCAAGAGAGTTTCAGAAAAACATCTATTTCTGCTTGATTGACTATGCCAAAGCCTTTGACTGTGTGGATCATAATAAACTATGAAAAATTCTGAAAGAGATGAGAATACCAGGCCACCTGACCTGCCTCTTGAGAAACCTGTATGCAGGTCAGGAAGCAACAGTTAGAACTGGACATGGAATAACAACTGATTCCAAATAGGAAAAGGAGTACGTCAAGGCTGTATATTGTCACCCTACTTATTTAACTCATGTGCAGAGTACATCATGAGAAATGCTGGGATGGAAGAAGCACAAACAGGAATCAAGATTGCTGGGGAAAATATCAATAGCCTCAGATATGCAGATGACACCACCCTTATGGCAGACAGTGAAGAAGAACTAAAGAGTCTCTTGAGAAAAGTGAAAGAGTAGAGTGAAAAAGTTGGCTTAAAGCTCAACATTCAGAAAATTAAGATCATGGCATCTGGTCCCATCACTTCATGGCAAATAGATTTGGAAACTGGAAACAGTTGCTGACTTTATTTTTTTGGCATCCAAAATCACTGCAGATGATGGTTTCAACCATGAAATTAAAAGATGCTTACTCCTTGTAAGGAAAGTTATGACCAACCTAGACAGCATATTAAAAAGCAAAGACATTACTTTGCCAACAAAGGTCCATCTAGTCAGGGCTATGGTTTTTCCAGTGGTCATGTATGGATGTGAGAGTTGAACTATAAAGATAGCTGAGTGCTGAAGAATTGATGCTTTTGAACTGTGGTGTTGGAGAAGACTCTTGAGAGTCCCTTGGACTGCAAGAAGATCCAACCAGTCCATCCTAAAGGGTATCGGTCCTGGGTGTTCTTTGGAAAGACTGATGTTGAAGCTGAAACTCCAATACTTGGGCCACCTCATGTGAAGAGCTGACTCATTTGAAAAGACACTGATGTTGGGAAAGATTGAGGGCAGGAGGAGAAGGGAATGACAGAGGATGAGATGGTTGAATGACATCATCGACTCTATGGACATGGGTTTGGGTGGACTCTTGGTGTTGGTGATGGACCGGGAGACCTGGCACACTGTGGTCCATAGGGTCACAAAGAGTTGGACTCGACCAAGTGACTGAACTGAACTGAAAATCTATTTATCACATGATTGATGGTTTGTTGCCACTTTTTAATTATTACTAATAACGCTGCTACAAATATTCGTTTACAAGTGTTTGTTTCATTTAAAATATATTTTCAAATATTTTGGAAGTACCTAAGAGTGGACATGCTGAGTAATTCTATGTGCAACTTTTTATGAATCAATTACCTTTTCCAATGGTTATCCCTTGCTTAAAATATTTGCAGCAAAATCTATTACATTTGCCCTTAAATAATTTTTATAAATGTTATTGGGTAGCATTCTCAGCCTTAGAAGAATTGTGAGTCATGCAAAATAGAAATAAGCCATATGGGCTAAGCCCTCATGGAGTCATCAGACATGTCAGAATGAGAAAGCACAATTCCTGTTGAGTAAGTTTCATTCTACTCCCTCTATTATTAGACACTTGTACTGGTGATGTAGACCAGAATCTTCAAGACCACTTCCAAGTTAGCAAAAAGAGGATGGGATCTTGGTAAGCTAAAATGTTACCAAACTCTCTGGAGATTTAGTTCTTCTTTTCTTAAACTTTCCTCAATTTACTGTAAGTTTTTGAGGAGTATACAAAATTCCAAAAATTTTCATGGTATGGGGAGGGAGGTGGGAGGGGGGTTCAAGATGGGGAACACCTGTACACCTGTGGCAGATTCATGTTGATGTATGGCAAAACCAATACAATATTGTAAAGTAATTAGCCTACAATTAAAATAAATAAATTTATATTAAAAATTTTCAATCTAACAGTTTGTGCCAGTTGGATAATATCTGTTATTTTTATTAGTGAAACAGAAATCTGGAATTCCCTACAATGACATTTTCACTGATATCTACATTTTGTTCATATTTTTATTGCTTGTTATGAATCTATGATTATTTAAAAATAAAAGGTAAATAAATCAAAATGCTATATTTTCATATATTTTTATGAATTATTTAATGAACCAAGTATAATAAGATATAAAATACTAATAGTTGAGAAATAAATATTAGGTTAAAAGTACTTGTTTTTGTATCATTACAGCAGACAAAATTTTAAACTACAATTATTTTTTCATAAAAATATTGGTAGAGAATATAGTAGCACAAATACTAATACATTGTTACAAGCTACTGTTAAAATAATGTGGATTTATTTTACTCTTTCCCAATATGAGGCATGAAATATATATATATATATATATACACACACACACACACACACACACCATCTCTGAAGATGAAAATAAGAAAGTAGGTCATATGTTTCTATAATGTTAAAATAGGGAAGATAACTTCAACACAATAATTACTTCAGTTTCAGTATGTTTTTATTTTGTTTTCTAGTGAGACAGTGTTGTTTTCTATATTTTTATGTGAAATATTTAGACTGTAATTTCTTTAAAGAGATTTTTAGTTAAAGTGTATAGTAAGTACTGATTCTGAAATCATTTTTAGTTGGTCAATTTCCAACTTGCTTGCAGTATTGAGAACCTCATTATTTTGTTTTTATTCCTTTTTCCTTTGTACTTCAAATTATGTATCAAAAATATACTAGACTAAAATTACACTTTTAAGACATAATACTATAAGTAAGCTACTACACGGATAGCATATACTCTACAGGTATAGACTTAGCAGATGAATGACTCCTTTATGCCAGTTAGTCAAAATCATATAAAGGTTATTCACTGGATTTAACATTATTAAAACAATTTAAAACAGTTTTAATTTTAAGTATGAATTTATGACATAGATTTGAAAACAAAATCACAATAATTTATTTTTTATTTTTAATATAAGTTGTATGTATTTAAGTATGCAACCTATTTTAATATTGGAAAAGGCAATGGCACCCCACTCCAGTACTCTTGCCTGGAAAATCCTATGGATGGAGGAGCCTGGTAGGCTGCAGTCCATGGGGTCGCTAAGGGTCGGACACGACTGATGCAACCTATTTTAATATACATATAGTTAATGAAATAATTACTGCATTCTGCTAATCAACATATTTGTCTTGTGATATATTTACAATTTCTTGTATGTGTGGTGAGATGATAACCTGAAATCTACGCTTTGTAGTTTTCTATATACAATTTAGTATTACTAACAGTCATCACGCTGTACATTAGATCTCTAGACTCCCATATAATTGCAATTTTGTATTCTGTGGTGGCTCAGTGGATTAAGAATCTACCTACAGTGCAGGAGACACAGGAGATGTGGGCCTGATCCACGGGTCAGGAAGATTCCCTGGAGAAGGGAATGTCAACCAATTCCAGTATTCTTGCTGAAAAAGTCCTTTGGACTAAGCCCTGTCAGCCTACAGTCCAGTGGGTCACAAAAAGTCAGAGACAACTGAGTGACTAAGCATGAAACACCTACTCTGATCAACATCTCCTCATTTTCCCTATCTCTCCATCCTTGGTAAACACTGTTCTACTCTCTGCTTCTACACATTCAACATTGTCAAGATTCCATGTATAAATGAAATCATACAGTATTTCTTTTTCTGTGTGTGACATTTCACTTAGCATAATGTCCTCTAGTTTCATTTACAGTTATGGCAAATGTAAAGATCTTTATTTTAAAGGTAATTCAACTGTATTCGATAATTTCTTTGTTCATCCATTGACACTGAGGTTGCTGTTTCTATGCCCTGGCCATCGTGAATAAGGCTGAAATGAACATAAGAGTTCAGGTACCTGATCAGGTACTGATTTCATTTCCATTAGGTATATACCCAGAAGAGGAAATGTTAGATCACATAACAGTTCTGTTTAATTTTTTGAGGAACCTCTACACTATGTTCCATAATGGCTGTAGTAATTTTCATACTCATCAGCACCATACCGGAGAGGGCAATGGCACCCCACTCTGGTACTCTTGCCTGGAAAATACCATGGATGGAGGAGCCTGGTAGGCTGCAGTCCATGGGGTCGCTAAGAGTTGGATACGACTGAGCGACTTCACTTTCACTTTTCACTTTCATGCATTGGAGAAGGAAATGGAAACCCACTCCAGTGTTCTTGCCTGGAGAATCCCAGGGACGGGGGAGCCTGGTGGGCTGTGGTCTATGAGGTTGCACAGAGTGGGACACGACTGAAGTGACTTAGAAGCAGCAGCAGCAGCAGCACCATACAAACATTATCTTTTCTCCACACTCTTAACTTGGAATTTAATGGAATTTATCTGTACAGAAAGTATACATTAAACTACATTCTTTAATACAAAATGAATTAAAGTAAGAGCTCTACATCAGCAATATGAGACAGAGTTTTGTTTTTGTCATATTATTAATATTCATATGTTGAGATTTGTTGAGATATAATTAACATAAAATTATAAGATGTGTAAAATGTACATCATGATCATTTGACATGATAATTAGTTCCATTTTTAATTGTTTGAGGAAACTCCATACTATTTTCCATTTTCAGTGTGCATTTTGAACAAGTCATAATAATTCCCTTTTCTCCACACCCTTACCAGCACTTGTTATCTCTTGTCATTTGATAATAGCCATTCTAACAGATGTGAGGTTTGTGCTTTTGATTTGCATTTCCCTGTTGTTTATTGATATTGAGCACCTTTTCATTTACCTGTTGGCCATTTAGATTTTTTTTCCAGAAAGACATCTATTCAGTTTCTCTGCTCACTTTTAATCATTTTTTTTCCTTTTGCTATAGAATTGAAGGACTTATTGTTGTATTTTGGATATTAATCCCTTCAATTTATATGTAACTACAAAGAATCTTGAATGGTCAAAGAAATCTTGAGAAAGGAGAACAAAGTTGAAGAATATGTATTTTGCTGCTGTTGGATGAAATATTCTATCAAAGTCTATAAACTTATTTCATCTAAAGTATAGTGTAATATTTGCTAATTGATTTTCTGTTTGGATGATCTATCCATTGTTGGAAGCAGTATTAATTAAGTCCCCTACTATTATTGTATTGCATTTATTAATTTGTTTTATATATGTAGGTTCTCCTTTGTTGGGTACATGCATCTTTACAAATGTAGCCTCTTGTTAGATTGACCTTTTTATTATTATATAATGACCTTCTTTGATTCTCAGTATAGCCTTGCTTAAATTCTTTTTCATTTGTTTTTTGAGTATAGCTCCCCCTGCTTTCTTTTGGCTTTCATTTACATGGAATTATCTTTTTACAATGCTTCATTTTAATCTATGTACCTCCTTAACATGAAGCAAGCATCTTGTAGGAAGTCTTGCTTTTTGTCCATTCAACCATTTGATCTTTTGATTGAAGAATGTCTTGCTTTTTGTCCATTCAACCATTTGATCTTTTGATTGAAGAATTTAATCCATTTACATTTAAAGTAAGTACTGATAGATATAACCTTACTATTGCTATTTTTTAAATTGTTTACCCATTGTTTTGTAACTTCAGTGTTCTTTTCTCCTTCACATGCTGTTTTCTTTTATTATTTGATGATTTCCTATAGTAGTATGCTTGCATTCCTTTCTCTTTCTGTTTGTGTATCTACTGTAGAATTTTGCTTCGTGGGTAACATAAGACTTCCAAAAAACCTTATATTTATACCTCTCTATTTTAAGTTGGTATAAACTTAACTAGGAATAAATATTAAAGGTCTGCCTTTTACTCCCCCTCCCATTTTGTTTTTGATGTCACAATTTTTTATATTTTTACCTTGAGTTGAGTAACAAATTATTATAGTTACAATTATTAGTACTTTTATCTTTTGTATTCTTTATCAGGTAAATCATTTATCACCATTTCTTTGAGATCTATTTCTACAGTTTTATCATGTTCCTTTGTTTGAAACATGTTTCTCTGTTCCTTCATTTTCCTTAATTCTATGTTTGTTTCTACATTAGATATAAAACCACTTCTTTCAGTCTTGAAAGAATGGTCTCATATAGAAGATGAATACTATTTTTCAGCCCAGATCAAGCTCTTGATTCTTTCTCAATCTTTGTGATAGTTCAAGTTACCATCTTTGTTGAATAGTTCTCAATAGTTGAGGTTGTGCCGAGTCAAGTCAGTATCCCAAAGGAGCTTATCCCAGTCAGTACCTAGATTGCGAGACAGGAAGACAGCACCTAGATTGGAAGACACCTCCTAAGCAGGAAGTGATTTTAAAATATGCAGATACAATTCTTTCAAGGAAAGACTATCTACACTAAGCTCTGAAAGATAATTGGTTAAGAACTATTTCTTTGTTTGCTACAGGTCTTCAGAGCCAAGGAGTGGAAGTTCCTCTGGCTACCTGAGCCAGTCAATCAAAAAGTACATCCTCTGGGTGGCTAATGTATAAGCTCGAGAGCCAGGCCTATGCAAAAGCTCCTTCTAGGGAGAATCTATGTGCCTAGAATGGGTAAGAGGAAGAATACAAAACTATACCCATAGGCCTCCTGGTCTCAGGAGAGGATTACAGTCATATTCTAGGTGCTCTTGTTTAGTCACCCAGGCATGTCTGACTGTAATCCCATGGACTACAGACTCCAGGCTTTCCTATCCTTCACCATCTCCCAGAGCTTGCTCAAACTCTTGTCCATTGAGTTGGTGATGCCATCCAACCATCTAGCCCTCTGTCATCCCTTTCTCCTGTCCTCAGTCTTTCCCAGCATCAAGGCCTTTGCTAAAGAATTGGCTCTTCACATCAGGTGGCCAAAATATTGGAGCTTCAGCTTCAGCATCAATTGTTCAAATGAATATTCAGAATTGATTTCCTTTAGAATTGACTGGTTTAATCTCCTTGAAGTCCAAGGGACTCTACAACACCACAGTTCAAAAGCAGCAATTCTTTAGTGTGCAGCCTTCTTTATGATCCAGCTCTAATATCCATACATGACTACTGGGAAAACAACAGCTTTGACCATATGGACCTTTGTCAGTGATGCTTGCTTAATTAAAAGCTTGACTCTCAGTCAACAGTTTTTAAAGTATACAGAGAGGCCTCTTTCAGAGAAGACTGAGAGATTTCTGTCAGCTTTCTCTATGTTAAGCCATTGGAAAATAACCTGTTAATAATTACTTCCTTATTCTCAACAGTAAAGAAGAAAAAAAAAAAAAAAAACTGAAAGCATTTCCTTTAAGATTAGGGACAACACAATGATATCCACCCTTACCAGTCTTATTCATTGTAGTTTAAGAGTTCCTACCATAGCAATGAGAAAAATAAATAAATAATAAAAATCTAAATTGGAAAAGTAGAAGTAAAACTGTCACTCTTTGCAGATACCATGACATTATACATAGAAAATCCTAAAGATGCTACCATAAAAATACTAGAGTTTATCAATGATTTTGGTAATGGTACAGGATGCAAAATTAATGCATATACATTATTGCATTCCTATACACTAATAATAAAAGATCAGTAACAACTCCATTAAAGAAATAACTCCACTTACCACTGGATCAAAAAGAACAAAATAAGAATAAACTTACCCTAGGAGGCAAAAGATCTGTACATAGAAAACTGTAAAATACTGATGAAAGGAGAAAGAATCAAAGATAATACAAACATATGATATTCTTCTTGGATTGGGGGAATAAGTATTGTCAAAATGACTATATTACTCAAAATAATCTATGGATTCAGTGCAATCCTTATCAAATTCAATGCCATTCTTCCAGAACTAGAACAAAAATGTCTTAAAATTTGTAGAAAGACACAAAAGACACTGAATAGCCAAAGCAATCTTGAGAAAGAAAAAGGCAGCTGGAGGCATCAGTCTTCCTGACTTCAGAGTACACTAAAAAGCTACACAGTCATCAAAACAGTATGGTTCTGGCATAAAAACCGAAATATAGATCAATAGAGCTAGATAGAAAGCCCAGAGATATACTTATGCACCTATGATCACCTAATCTATGATAAAGAATGAAAGAATACACAATGGTAAAAAGACAGTATCTTCAATAAATGGTACTGGGAGAACTGGACAGCTAAATGTAAAAGAATGAAATTAGAACATTCTCTAACACCATACACAAAAATTCACTGAAAATGAATTAAAGACATGAATATAAGACTGGATATTATAAAACTCTTAGAGGAAAATATAGTCAGAATAATCTCTAAAATAAAACTCTGAAAGATCTCTTTTGTTCCACCTCCTAGAGTAATGAAAATAAAAATAAACAAATGGGATGCAATTAAACTTTAAAGTTTTTGCACATAAACAAAACAAAAAGATAACCCCATAATGGTAGAAAATATCTGCAAATGAAGTGAATAACAAGGGATTAATCTCTGAAATATACAAACAGCTCATGCAGTTCAGTATCAAAAAAGCAACCAACCCATATAACAATAGACAGAAGATCTAAATAACATTTCTCCAATGAAGACACACAGAAGGCCAAGAAGCATGAGAAAAGTTGTTCAACATCATTAATTATTGGATAAATCCAAATCAAAACTACAATGAGTATCACCTCATAATAAGCAGATTGGCCATCATCAAAAAATTAAAGAATATATGCTAGAGAGTTAAACAGAATGTAAATTGGTAGAGCCACTAGGGAGAACAGTGTGGAAGTACCTTAAGCTCAGGTGACTCTAGTGGTAAAGAACATTCCTGCTAAAGCAGGAGGTGTAAGGGACATGGATTAAATCCCTGGGTCAGGAAGATGCCCTGAAGGAGGCCATGGCAATTCAAACTCACTCCAGTATTCTTTCCTGGAGAATCCCATGGACAAAGTATCCTGGCAGGCCCATGGGGTCACAAAGAGTTGGAAAATCCTCAGTGACCTAACATGCACACACAGGGATACTATATGAGAAAACAATACCACTCCTAGGCATATACCTGGAGAAAACCCTTATTTGTAAAGATACTTGTACTCTAATGTACATTCCAACACTATATACTGTAGCCAGGACTTAGAAGCAATCTAAATGTTTGTCAGTGGAAGAATGGATGGGAAGATATTGTACAATGAAATATTGAACATTGAATGCATATTTAAAGAATATATTTGGCTTCCCAGGTAGTGCTAGTGGTAAAGAAATGGGAATACCAGACCTTACCTGTCTCCTGAGAAATCTGTATGCAGGTCAAGAAGCAACAGTTAGAACCAGACACAGAACAAAGGACTAATTCAAAATTGGGAGAGGAGTAGGCCAAGGTTAGATATTGTCACCCTGCTTTTTTAACTTATATGCAGAGTACATCATGTGAAATCCCAGAATGGATGAAGCACAAGCCGGAATCAAGATTGCAGAGAGAAATATAAATAACCAGAGATATGCAGATGACACCACCCTTATAGCATAAAGTGAAGAGAAACTAAAGAAACTCTTGATGAAAGTGAAAGAAGAGAGTGAAAAGTTGGCTTAAAACTCAACATTCAAAGCACTAAGACCATGGCTTCCTATCCTATCACTTCATGGCAAATAGATGGGGAAACAATAGAAAATGTGACAGACTGTATTTTCTTGGGCTCCACAATCACTGCTGATGGTAACTGCAGCCATGGAATTAAAGGACACGCTCCTTGGAAGAAAAACTATGACAAATTTATACAGCATATTAAAAAGCAGCGACATTACATTGCCAACAAACGTTCATATAGTCCAAACTTTGCTTTTTTCAGTAGTCATGTATGGATGTGACAGTTGGACCAGAAAGAAGAACTGATGCTTTTGAACTGTAGTGTTAGAGAAGACTCTTGAGAGAGTCCCTTGGACAACAAGGAATTCAAACCAGTCCAACCTAAAGGAAATTAACCCTGAATATTCATTAGAAGGACTGAAGCTGAGACTGAAGTACCATTACTTTGGCCACCTGATGCGGAGAGCTAACTCATCTGAAAAGACCCTGATGCTGGGAAAGATTGGGGGCAGGAGGAGAAGGGGATGACAGAGGATGAGATGGTTGGATGGCATCACCAACTCAATGGACATGGGTCTGAGTAAACTCTGGGAGATGGTGGAAGATGGGGAGGCCTGGCATGCTGCAGTTCATGGGGTTGCAAAGAGCTGGACACCACTGAAATACTGAACTACAAAATCATAACCTAATGTCACAAAAAGTCCATATTTACATCCATTTTAACTTTGGCTGGAGGAACTATTTTCAGGTCTGAAAAAGTCAAGTGAATTGACTAACCCAATTTTGTGTGTGTTGTGGCATGGGGGAGGTGATTTCTAATGCAGATTAATTAAAATTATTAAATTTGTGGATGTCAAATACTCCCAAAATAAAATTCTTCTTTGAGAGCATGGTAAGGTAAATTTTGAGCTAATTTTTTTAATCACTTTTTCTCCCATTCCACCTTTCTGGCAGACATATTGTCTTATACATCCTTAAGAAGTTTGTGACTTTTTTTTTTGTGGAGGGAGGGGAGTGCTTTTATTTCCAAAAGCTGGAGAAAATATATGAAGAGAAAGGGATTTATAACATCAAAACATTATTCTCCAGAGTGGTAGAAAAGAATAGGACTGGAGAGCAGTGAGCAGCAAAATTAGAGACTTTCTAGATTTAAAAAATAATAGTAATTCTGTTTTCAATAGGTACAAAAAAGTAACTGAACAATTATTGATGCATTTCCATTTCTAATTCAAAGAGATTAAAAACTACTCATTTATAAATTTCAGGTTTAATATGTCAAACTAAATTTTATGACATTTTGATGATCCACACAATAGAAATCCTTCTCATAGTGAAAGACATCCCTCTAATTATATCAGTCACAAATGTATTTTGTGACACATTTTTGTAGCTTGTTATAACAATTATTTTCTTCAATTAAGCTCTATATTAATAATTTGTGAAACCCCAATCTACATTCATGAAATCTATTCTCTCATATATAACTTATTTTCCTGAATGAAAATGTCATTCACAACACAGCTATGAGTTTCTGCTTAAATCATGAGTAGAGTGAATGCATTAAAGGCCCAATAAATGTAAGAGCAGAAGCCAGGACACCCCTAGAATAAAACAGGCAGAATACTCTTTGACATAAGTAGTAGCAAGAGTTTTTTTGTTTGTTTCTTTTTTTTTCTTTTTTGATCAGTGTAAGAAATTAAAGCAAAAATAAACAAATGAAATCTCACTAAACTTAAAAATATTTGCACAACCAAATACATCATTGAGAAAATAAGACAAATTATGAAATAGCAAAAAAAGAATTTGCAAATGATATATCAAATAAGGGATTAATATTCAAAGTACATAAACAGCTCCTACAATTCAATATAAAACAAAAACAAAAAAAAAGAAACATTAAAAATGGGCAAAAGTCCTGAATAGACATTTTTCCAAAGAAGATACATAGGCAGGTGAAACTATACTAAATATTTCTAATTATTGGAGAAATTTAAATAAAAATCACCATGTGATTTTGCCTCACCCTTGCCTAAATGGCTATCATCAAAATATCTACAAATAACAAATGTTGATAAGGATATAGAGAAAAGAGACCCTTGTATACTATTGACTGGAATGTTAAGTGATGCATCCACTATGGAAAATACTACTGAGGATCCTCAAAATACTAAATATAGAACAAGGGTATGGCCCAAAAATTTCATTCCTGGGTGTATAACTAGAAAAGAAAAAAGAAAGAAACACTAATTAAAAAAGATGCATGCACTCCACCATTCATAGCAACATTATTTTAATAAACAGGATATGAAACAACCCCAGTGCCCTTCAACAGATGAATGGATAAGGATTGCAATATCTATATATCTATATCTACAGTGTCAGACTTTATTTTTTGGGCTCCAAAATTCCTGCAGATGGTGATTGCAGCCATGAAATTAAAAGATACTTACTCCTTGGAAGGAAAGTTATGACCAACCTGGATAGCATATTCAAAAGCAGGAACATTACTTTGCCAACAAAGGTCCGTCTAGTCAAGGCTATGGTTTTTCCAGTAGTCATGTATGGATGTGAGAGTTGAACTGCGCAGAAAGCTGAGCACCGAAGTATATCTAGTTTAGACAGGTAACTCTGATACCTCTATCTATATATAGATATCTACAGTGAACTGATACCTCTATCTATCTATCTATCTATCTATCTACATATATATATATATATCTATATATATATATATATATAATGGAATATTCAGTTCAGTCGCTCAGTCATGTCTAACTCTTTGCAACCCCATGAATCGCAGCACTCCAGCCCTCCCTGTCCATCACCAACTCCCGGAGTTCACCCAGACTCATGTCCATTGAGTCAGTGATGCCATCCAGCCATCTCATCCTCTGTCGTCCTCTTCTCCTCCTGACCCCAATCCCTCCCAGCATCAGAGTCTTTTCCAATGAGTCAACTCTTCACACGAGGTGGCCAAAGTACTGGAGTTCAGCTTTAGCAACAGTCCTTCCAAAGAACACCCAGGGCTGATCTCCTTCAGAATGGACTGGTTGGATCTCTTTGCAGTCCAAGGGACTCTCAAGAGATTCTTACCAAAATACTGTTAAAATATGTACGTCATGTTCTCCAGTTTCAAAGATTTATGCTTTCTGTCCTTATCCATTTAAAAAAAAAATGGCTATTGAAAAAAATCTTTGGGGCTGAAATAGTAAGTTCAAATAATTTCAGATGTATCTTAAAAATGGTAGAGAAAGCAGGATACATCAATACTTGACCTGGCTCAAAAATTGGAAAAGTTAATATGTAAGGAGAGCACCAAAGTCAGCTGTCTCTGCTCAGAAAGTGAATAGTCCCAGGCAGGTAACCAAACCATGCAAATCATAGGACTTCTCTTATGAAAGTCATGGAAATGGAAGAGAACTCCAGAGAAATAGAAGGGTCTGCTTTGAACTGAGAATAGCAAGTACCTTACTTTATAATTAAATTTTGAATTGATTTCAAACAAATTCCACTGCCCTACTTAGGTGAAAGAGGTGTTTTTTTTTTTTCCCTCTATCAAAAAATAATATGAAGATAATTCTTTCCAAGGACCATAGAAAGTATTTAGGGATTTCTGTCTAAGCTAGATTTACTAGACTGTGTCCTAGTTAATTGACAATATTATAAATGAATTATCATATAAATGGTACAATACATTGATAGTATTTTGTTTAAGGTTAGTATTTAATTATCTTAAGGATTTTTTTTTTAATGTCATTTAAGGCTCAAGGCTTCACTGAGAATATAGAAGAATCTACATCATTTTAAAAGAACTAACAATCTTTATTTTTTGGAATTCTTTAGTTCATCTCTAAAGAAAATGTCTGTGCATTGTAACTCAACTTCCTGGAAATTAAAAAGTAAAAACAAAATACTAAATATATAAGGGGAAAAATGTGACTTTTTTTTTTTTTCATTTGCAAGGGCTGCAATTTCTTCTACATTTTTTCTTTCATTTGGTATTTATTTATTTATAATTAAAGTACATGACTTACAATATGTATCTTTTGTGCACATACACATGCATATTTTGTTGTTTTTAAGCAATGTACAAATATACTAATATTTAAAACAATAATAACATTCCCCTTTCCCATGTCCTAGGTATGTAATGATACAATCTCTCTCTTTTTTAAGATGGTGAAGTCAGATGGCAATGTCTTCCTTCTGAGTAGTTGTGGAAGCCTTAAAGTTCATGAGAATAGTTTAGAAAAATCTAAATTCTCTAGAGCCCTAGATAGCCTCTTGTTCTGTCATCTAAAATGTGACAGTGTGCTGCCTGTTTACCTCAGGTCAAAATTGCCATTTGCACTATCTAGGCCACCGCATTCCCCCTGGCTAGTTGTCTGCCTTATGTGTACTAGGGGCTTCTGTGAATGCTGGTATGTGCAGTTACTCTATGCTAAATTTGATTTTTGTCATCTATTAGCAAATTAAATGCATTATGTCCAGTTACTTTTATATTTGTCATCATGTCATTCTAAATCTGAACTGCAAAACCTCAGCATTGTCATGTGCGATGTACAATTATTCAGAACCCACTGCAAACAGATAAAGATATTGACATGGATATTGTAAAGTTAAACTTTAATTTCAGGTCACAGATTAATAAATACAAGAGAATTAAAAGTCAGTAAGAGATTTACATCTACATTTATTGTATTGTTCTTTAAAACCCAAGAATTTTCACATCTGTGTTGATTAAATTGTACCTATGGCTGGAGTGAGTTGGGTGAAGCACTACATATTTGGCAAAGCATTGGACATCATGACATTGTCCCGAATTGCCTTCAGTTGTCTCCTGCTCAGAACAAGTTCATGGGAACCTTTATAGCAGGCAGTGGTGTCTGAGGACCAAGATTCCTATTTCAGGCTTTCAAAATGGTAAGGAAGGATTTATTTAAGGAATTCAAAGGAAAACACATTTCTTCCAAGTGTTAAATGTGAATTTTGAACTCAATGACAATAAAGTCCTGTTCACCTTTGTAAGTCTGTGTTTTTATGTTTGTCTCAAGGATTATTAGGGCTCCCCTTGTGGCTCAGCTGGTAAAGCATCCACTTGCAATGCAGGAGCTATTGCTATTTGCTAAATCACTTCAGTCGTGTCCCACTCTGTGCGACCCCATAGATGGCAGCCCACCAGGCTTCTCCGTCCCTGGGATTCTCCAGGCAAGAACAGCGGAGTGGGTTGCCATTTCCTTCTCCAATGCATGAAAGTGAAAAGTGAAGTCACTCAGTCGTGTCCGACTCTAGCGACCCTATGGACTGCAGCCTTCCAGGCTCCTCCATCCATGGGATTTTCCAGGCAAAAGTACTGGAGTGGGGTGCCATTGCCTTCTCCGACTTGGGTTCAAATGGGTTGGGAAGATCCCCTGGAAAAGCAAAAGGCTACCCACTCCAGGATTCTGGCCTGGAGAATTCCACGGACTACAATCTATAGGGTTGCAAAGAGTTGGGCACGACTGAGCAACTTTCACTTCCACTTTCAAGGATTATTAAAAGTGAACTGTGGTAACTTAAAATTAATCTATTGTTATGCTTATAGCTGTCATCTGCAAAACTAAATCCTCCTCTTCAACAGGGCTGGGTGAGTTGCATGAAGGCATTGTTTTAGAACATGTACATGTGGAAGAAACTGAAAGTTCATCAGTCTCCCTCTTCAGTCATAGTTTCTCAAACTTAACCCACAAATTGAGATACAAGACCAGATTTTAGTTAGTGCTAAATAAGACCTACAGTGCAACATCAGTTGGCTAATATTCCTGAAGTGTGAATAAGTAAGAGACATTCTTACTTTTTTATCTAACTATCTGATTTGTTGATATTTAATAACCAATCCCTATGAGGTGGTTTCAGAGAAGGCAATGGCACCCCACGCCAGTACTCTTGCCTGGAAAATCCCATGGACGGAGGAGCCTGGTGGGCTGCAGTCCATGAGGTCGCTAAGAGTCGGACACGACTGAGCGACTTCACTTTCACTTTTCACTTTCATGCATTGGAGAAGGAAATGGCAACCCACTCCGCTGTTCTTGCCTGGAGAATCCCAGGAATGGGGGAGCCTGGTGGGCTGCCGTCTATGGGGTCACACAGAGTCGGACACGACTGAAGTGACTTAGCATAGCATAACATAGCATGAGGTGGTTTTTCCTTGGGAGAGTAAAAGCTTGTTCTTTGCTATTACTTGGGTGCTAACACAGACCTTGTCACTGTTCTAAAGGTTCTACAAGGATTAATCCATCTTCAAAAATCTTAGTGAGATATGTATTTTACTTTTTCCATTTTACATATGAGAAAACTTTTCCCCTCAAAGAAAACTTCCCTAAGATACACAGGTAGAAGTGGGGGAGTCAGTTATTACTTATAGTTTCACTCTTGGGTATTAACTATTCATTGCTAGCTTTTGACAGATAATCTGATGCCCTTTCTATGGCTCAGTATCTGGTGGAAAGTGTAGACCATTTCAGTGAATGCACATTTTTTTTTATTTGCCTAGTTATTGTATGTAGCATTAAGCAGAAGACAAACTTGCCTAGATGTTTCCTTGTATAAACAGTAATAATTTTTTATTCACAAAGAATAGACACTTGTTTACTCATGGTCATTGAGATGATAAAATGTGCATCTTATCTTTTGCCAAAAATGAGATAAAACAGCCTTGAACATCTTCAGTGATGGATACTTTATTGCCTTTAGTTTAGAACTCTGTAGGTTGCTTATGTGTTGTCTTCACCCTTCCAACTCTACTTACCTCACCGTCCATGGGAGCTCAACTGCCTATGCTCTGAAAGGAAAAAAAAAAAAAAAAAAAAATCAAGCCTTAACACAGATGAAATAGCAGACCCTGGACTTCCTATCGACTTCCCAGAGAGCCATAATTATTAGCTCACTCCCAGATACACATCTTGGGCACAGATTAATTTGTTTCAGTTTTGAAACAATCATTCTTCTTCTCTTCCTAACTGATTTAAAGTATCTACAATCTGCATTATATTTTAGCTTCAGCAGTAAAGTTCTGAAAGAATACTTACTGAGAATGCACTGAATGTGTGAAACACCGTCTACCTACTAGGGAATACATAAATGAATAACTAAACACAAGCCCTTTCGAAAATTTATGATGCAGAATTTTATTTTCAGTCCTCCACTGTTATCATGTGCTCACTGGGGACAAAAACAACAGCAACTTGAACAACACAACAGTAACTCTTAAATATTTATTGTTTACTATAGACTAGATGTTATTATAAACATTTGGTACAGTTTATCTTAATGAATCTTCATAATGATCTCATAAAGAAATTGTATTACACTTATTTTATAAATGAAGAAACTTGGAATGACAAAGATTGGATAATTTGGCTAAGATTACCCAGCCTAAGCTCCTAGTCACTAAGGAAAACAATGGCAAATACATGTGAGGGAGAGAGTTTTCTTTAAACTTATAATCACTTAGTAGCCAAGATTAAGTTCTTAAATAAGCTATTTCTTACTCGAGCAATTACAAGGGACTTGTGTGCAGAGATAAAGATACAGCATAGCTATGTTTTATTTGCTAAGTAAAGGGTTTCTTGAGCCTCGAGAATCATGACAGGAGTACACTCCAGAGCACATTGAAAAGTGGTCTGCAAAAGCAATGGCAAAGAACATCCTTATGGGCAACTAACAGGGATTTTTTTTTTTTTTTCTTGCATACATCTAAAATGTTCCCCTTCATGGACCACTGCCATGTAATGGTGAAGGGACTTGTGTAATTCAATGATGCTATTAGCCATGCTGGGCAGGGCCACCCAAGGTTGACAGGTCATAATGGAGAGTTCTGACAAAATGGCCCATGGAAGGAGGGAATGGCAAACCACCCCAGTATTCTTCCCATGAGAACCCCATGGACTATATAAAAAGGCAAAAAGATATGATGCAAAAACATGAGTCCCCCAGGTTGGAAGGTGTCCAGTATGCTACTAGGAAGAGCAAAGGACAATTTCTAATAACCCCAGGAAGAATGAAGGAGCTGGGTCAAACCTCAGTTGTGGATGCATCTGGTGATGAAGGTAAATCCAGTGCTATAAGGACCAGTATTGCATAGGAATTTCGAATGTTAGTTCCATGAATCAAGGTAAATTGGATAGAGTCAGGCAGGAGATGGCTAGAGTAAACATCAGCATCTTAGGAATCAGTGAACTAAAATGGGTGCAATGGGCAAATTCAATTCAGATGATTATTATATCTACTGCTATGGGCAAGAATCCCATAAAATAAATGGTATAGCCCTCATAATCAACAAGAGTCTGAAATGCAGTACTTAGGTACAACCTCAAAAACAGTAGAATGAACTCAGTTCATTTCCAAGGCAAACAATTCAACATCATATTAATCTAAGTCTATGCCCAACAACTAATGCCAAAGAAGCTGAGGATGATCACTTCTATGAAGACCTACAAATCCTCCTTGAACTAACACCAAAAAAAGATGTCCTA
The DNA here is from genome assembly GCF_029378745.1 of Bos indicus. NCBI lineage: Eukaryota > Metazoa > Chordata > Mammalia > Artiodactyla > Bovidae > Bos > Bos indicus. Next base: position 3,734,766 of record NC_091774.1, read on the forward strand.
TTCATCATAGGGAATAGGAATACAAAAGTAGGTAGCCAAGAGATACCTGAAATAATCGAAAAGTTTGGCCTTGGTGTACAAAATGAAACAGGGCAAAGACTAACAGAATTCTGCCAAGAAAACACACTGGTCATAGCAAACATCTTTTTCCAACAACACAAAAGATAACTTTACAAATGGACATCACCAGATGGACAATACTGAAATCAGATTGATTCTCATGGCATCTGAAGATGGAGAAGCTGTATACAGTCAGCAAAATCAAGACCTGGAGCTGTGGCTCAAAGCATCAGCTCCTTATAGCAAAATTTAGACTTAAGCTAAAGAAATCAGGGAAACCACTAGGCTACTCAGGTACGAGCTAAATCAAATCACCTATGATTATACAGTGGAGGTGGCAAAAAGATTAAAGGGATTAGTTCTGGTAAACAGTGCATAAAGAACTATGGATAGAGATTTGTGATATTGTACAGGTGGCACTGACCAAAACCATCCCCAAGAAAAAGAAATGTAATAAGGAAAAGTGGTTGTCTGAGGAAGCTTTACAAATAGCTGAGGAAAGAAGAGAGGTGAAAAGGAGAAAGGGAAAGGTACACCCAACTAAATTCAGAGTTTGACAGAATACCAAGGTGAGACTGGAAGGCCTTCCTCAATAAACAATGCAATGAAATAGAGAAAAACAGCAAAAGAGGAATGATGAAAGATCTCTTCAAGAAAATTGGAGGCATCAAAGAAACATTTCAAGCAAAGATGGTCACAATAAAGGGCAGAAGAGATCAAGAAAAAATGGCAAGAATACACAGAAGAACTGTACAAAAGAACATCTTAATGACCTGGATAACCACAATAGTGTGGTCATTCACCTAGAGGTGAAGATCCTGGAATGTGAGGTCAAGTGGGCCTTAGGAAGTGCTGCTGCCAATAAAGCTAGTGGAGATGGAGAAATTCCAGCAGAGCTATTTAACATCCTATAAGATGATGTTATTAAAGTACTGCACTAAATATGTCGGCAAATTTGGAAAACTCAGCAGTGGTCACAGGACTGGAAAATGTCAATTTTCATCCCAATTTCCAAGAAAAGCAGTACTAAAGAATAATCAAATTGCCAAACAGTTCTGCTCACTTCTCTTGCTAGTAAGGTTATGCTCAAAATCCTTCAAGCTAGCCTTTAGTAGTAGTACCTGAATTCAGATCTTTCTTTCTTTTTTTTTTTACATTTATTTAAATTAGAGGCTAATTACTTTACAATATTGTATTGGTTTTGCCATATATCTGGGTTTAGAAAAGGCAGAGGAATCAGAGATCATATTGCCAACATTTGATGGATCATAGAGGAAGCAAAATAATTCCAGAAAAGCATGTACTTCTGTTTCCTTGACTAAGCTAAAGTCTTTGACTTTGTGGATAATAACAAACTGTGAAAAACTCTTAAAAGAGATGGGAATATCAGACCATCTTGTCTCCTGAGAAACCTGTATGCAGGTCAAGAAAGTAACAGGTAGAACCTTATATGGAACGACTGACTGGTTCAAAATTGAGAATGGAGTATGACACGTCTGTATATTGTCACCCTGTTTATTTAACACATATGCAGGACACATCATGCAAAATGCCTGACCTGTTGAATTACAAACTGGAATCAAGATTGCCAGGAGAAAGATCAAAAACCTCAGTAATGCAGATGATACCACTTGAATGGGAGAAAATAAAAAGGAACTAAAGAGCCTCTTGAGAAGCTGAAAAAATCAGCTTAAAACTTAAAAAAAAAAAAAAAAACTAAGACTATGATATCCAGTCCCATCACTTCATGGAAAATAGAAGGGGAAAAGGTGGAAGCAGTGACAGATTTCCTTTTCTTGGGCTCTAGAATCACTTTGGATGGTGACTGCAGCTGGAATTAGAAGACGATTGCTTTTTTTTTTTTTTTAATTTACAATATTGTATTGGTTTTGCCATATATCAAAATGAATCTGCCACAGGTATACATGTGTTACCCATCCTGAACCCTCCTCCCTCCTCACTCTGCATACCATCCCTCTGGGTCATCCCAGTGCACCAGCCCCAAGCATCCAGTATCCTGCATCGAACCTGGACTGGCAACTCGTTTCATATATGATATTATACATGTTTCAATGCCATTCTCCCAAATCATCCCACCCTCTCCCTCTCCCACAGAGTCCAAAAGACTGTTCTATACATCAGCAATTTCTTTTTTGAAGGAAAACTCTGACAAACCTAGGTAGCATATGAAAAAGCTAAACCATCACTTCGCCAGCAAAAGTCTGTATAGTCTAGACTATGGTCAATTTAGTAGTCAGGTACTGATATGAGAGTTGGACTGTAAAGGCAGAGTGCTAAAGAACTGAGGCTTTCAAACTGTGGTTCTGGAGAAGACTCTTTATATATATATATATATTTTTTTTTTTTTTTTAATTGGAGGCTAATTGAGACTCCCATGGAAAGTAAGGAGATCAAACCAGTCAATCCTAAAGTAAATCAACTCTAAATAATCATTTAAAGGACTAATGCTGAAGCTGAAACTTCAATACTTTGGCCACCTGATAAGAACAGCTGACTCATTGGAAAAGACTCTGATGCTGGGAAAGATTGAAGGCAGAGTGAGAAGAGGGTGACAGAGGATGGAATGGTTGGATGGCATCACTGATTGAATGGACATGAACTTTGGCAAACTCTGAGAGATGTTGTAGGACAGGGAGGCCTGGCATGCTGTAGTCCACGGGGTCACAAAGAGTTGGATATGACTTAGGGATTAAACAACACTAATAAAAATATAGCTTGCTTTTGATACCTTATGCAATGACTATTTTGCATGAAAAGGCTTCTTGGCATTACTTTTAAACTTTCAGTTCAGTTCAGTTCAGTTCAGTTGCTCAGTCATGTCCAACTTGCAGCACGCCAGGCCTCCCTGTCCATCACCAACTCCCGGAGTTCACTCAAACTCACGTCCATCGAGTTGGTGATGCCATCCAGCCATCTCATCCTTTGTCGTCCCCTTCTCCTCCTGCCCCCAATCCCCCCCAGCATCAGAGTCTTTTCCAATGAGTCAACTCTTCGCATGAGGTGGCCAAAGTATTGGAGTTTCAGCTTTAGCATCATTCCTTCCAAAGAAACCCCAGGTCTGATCTCCTTTAGAATGGACTGGTTGGATCTCTTTGCAATCCAAGGGACTCTCAAGAGTCTTCTCCAACACCACAGTTCAAAAGCATCAATTCTTCGGTGCTCAGCCTTTTTCACAGTCTAACTCTCACATCCATACATGACCACTGGAAAAACCATAGCCTTTACTTGACAGACCTTTGTTGGCAAAGTAACGTCTCTGCTTTTGAATATGCTGTCTAGGTTGGTCATAACTTTCCTTCCAAGGAGCAAGCCTCTTTTAATTTCATGGACGCATCTTCAGTGATTTTGGAGCCCTCAAAAATAAAGTCTGACACTGTTTTCACTGTTTCCCCATCTATTTGTCATGAAGTGTTGGGACCAGATGCCATGATCTTAGTTTTCTGAATGTTAAGTTTTAAGCCAACTTTTTCACTCTCCTCTTTCAGTTTCATCAAGAGATTTTTTAGTTCTTCTTCACTTTCTGCCATAAGGGTGGTGTCATCTGCATATCTGAGGTTATTGATATTTCTCCTGGCAATCTTGATTCCAGCTTGTGCTTCTTTCAGCCCAGTGTTTCTCATGATGTACTCTGCATATAAGTTAAATAAGCAGGGTGACAATATATAGCCTTGACGTACTCCTTTTCCTATTTAGAACCAGTCTGTTGTTCCATGTGCAGTTCTAACTGTTTAAACTTTCGGAAGTAAAATAAATCACTTTTTTAGTAAACTGCCCTATGATATCTACTTTTTGAATTTCCATTTTCCTCTGACCTTCCTTTCTTCATGACTACCCATCTGGGTAGTTTTGATGGTTGTTTACAAAATTGTGTCATCCATCTGTTCTTATACTCTGCAAATATCTTAAAAAAAAAAAAAAGAAAAGAAAAAAGTTCAGTGCTTCTAAGCAGTATTTTTATTTTGGATATGTTAATTTTTTATACAGGGAAATGATGTTTTTACATTTACCATTTATATTAGGAATCATCCATTATGATTTGAGATAAATGGCACTGTAGTCTTGACTTCTCCCTTCAAGGCAGTCTGAACAGCTGCTTAACCCATGTCTATGGCCAGTTCCTTGCTCTGTGATTTCCTACAGAACAACAAAGCTTCAGTTTATTGAAGTTTCATGAGCTCTTTTTTGTACAGCATACATGTAAATGGTTGTTTCTTCACTCTTCAAGCAAGTAATTTGTTTTGAGTAGATGAAATTAAGAAAGTAACATGTCAATCATATAAAACAGTCATTTCATTTAATAGCAAGTCAAACAGCCATGTTGACTTACTGAATCATATTTCAGGATATTTTATTGACTTTTTAAAATGGTTCCTTTTCTTTAACTGTAATATTTTTAAAAACCTGAAATCTATTAAGGAGCTTAAAAAAATGTTTAACTATCATTTAGTGTCACCTTTGACTCAAGTTTCTCAAATTTCTATGGAAATTCAACCATAGAATCAGAGCAAATTTAATAGAGGAAACATTGCATTAGTTAAAAGTGTTTTCTAGAATCCAGGGCAGATGTAATTTTAGATTTGAAATCAGAATGATGCTGCAGACAGAATTTTTCCTTCCTGACCTTCTTATGAAAGCAGATTGCTTCAGGGGAAGCAAACCAAAATGGAAAACAAAAATGTGAAGGAAAAAGTAATGTGTCAGTTTCCATAAGACAAGCAAAAATATTAAATGTAGCTTTATTTGAGTGAGAAATCATTTTCACACTATTATGAAAATGTATTTTGCCTGTTATAATTCTTATAAGTTTTTCTTTTAGTATAAACTACTGCATTATCTTTCTTAATTTATTTATTTTAATTGGAGGCTAATTACTTTACACTATCATGGTGGTTTTTGCCATACAGCCATTTCTTAAACCTATTTTATATAAGGTATGAATGAGAATACTGAAAGTTCAAAATAGACAATTGAGAAACTTACATTTAAAATAAACTGTAAAATATTTTTATCCCATGCTAAATTAAACTATTCCTTGCAACTTCAAATTATTCTAATTAAATGAAGATGGCATAGAATTTGAGTATATTGATACTCAGGCATTGGAACAATACACAAAAAGCAGTGAGATAAAACAATCAACCCAATCTATATTTGCATGTTTGTACAAATACACTTTATTTCACCAAATCACAGGTATTAACTCAAATTGAGTCAAAAACAAATATCATCTAAAAATGATACCATGATGCACAGAAAAATACTTTTAGAAATTCTGTAAAGAATAGTTTTTAAGTTTTCTTATTTACAGTGGTTCCTGTGAACTCAGATTCAAAGTGACAGTGATTGTAAATCTTACAATCTTCTCCTTCAGATAGAAATCTTCAGAATTTGGGTGAAGGAAATAAAAATATTAGGAACTTATAAATTTCTGAAATAATATTACTCAAAATAATTCTAACATTCCTCATGCCATTTACCAATTATTATAGATAGATCAAACCAGTCAATCCTAAAGTAAATCAACCCTGAATAGTCCTTGGAAGGAATGATGCTGAAGCTAAAGCTCCAGTACTTTGACCACCTAATGCAAAGAGACGACTCATTGGAAAAGACAATGATGTGGGAAAGATTAAATGCAAAAGGAGAAGGGGAAACAGAGATAAAATGGTTAGAGAGTATCATTGATTCAATAACTTGAGCAAACTGTGGAGATAGTGGAGGACAGAGAAGGCTGGGGTGCTGCAGTTCATTGGATCACAAAGGTTGGGACATGACTTAGAGATTGAACAACAAATCGATCTAAAATAATTGTTTGATAAAGATGAAATTTTATGGTTAATTTTCTTTACCAGCAACTATAGTTTGTAGTGAATATTCAAATTTTGGAAATTACTAGGAATATCCTTTCTGGATTGGATTTGAATAACAACATAAGAATCAGTAGCAAAGTTAACAGTACTACAGGGAATCATGCTGAGGTTGACATTTTCAGGATTTTGTTTTCTAAAATTGATATTTTTTGAACACCTTATTTATAAGAATGACTCACCATTAGCCAAAGATAAGACTATTTTATTGTTGTTCAGTCACTAAATTGTGCTCGACTCTTTGAGATCCCATGGACCACATTATGCCAGGCTTCTCTGTCCTTCACTATCTTCCAGAGTTTGCACAAACTCATGTCTATTGAGTTGATGATATCATCCAACCATTTCATCCTGTCATCCCTTTCTCTTGCCCTCAATCTTTCCCAGCATTAGGGTCTTTTCTAATGAATCAGTACTTTGCATCACTTGGCCAGAATATTGGAGCCTCAGCATCAAACCTTCCAGTGAATATTCAGGGTTGATTTACTTTAGGTTTGACTGGTTTGATCTCCTTGAAGGCCAAGGGACTCTCAAGAGTCTTTTCCAGCAACACAGTTTGAAAATCAGTTCTTTGGCACTCAGTCTTCTTTATGGTTCAACTTTCACATCTGTATATAACTACTGGAAAAATGATAGCTTTGACTATACAGACCTTTGTTGGCAAAGTGATGTCTCTTCTTTTTAATATCTTGTCTACATTTGTCATAGCTTTCCTTCCAAGGAGCAAGTGTCTTTTAATTTCTAGACTGTAGTCACCATCCATAATGACTTTAAATCCTAAGAAAATGAAATTTGTCATTGTTGCCATTTTTCCCCATCTATTTGCCACAGAGTGATAGGGTTGTATGCCATGATCTTAATTTTTTGAATGTTGAGTTTTAAGCCAGATATTTTCACTCTCATCCTTCACCTTCATCAAGAGGCTCTTTAGTTTCTCTTCACTTTCAACCATTAGGGTGATAGTATATATATATACAACCATATTTATATGGTTTTTGATATTTCTCCCAGAAATCTTGATTCAAGCTTATGATTCATCTAGCCCAGACTTATATACTCTGTATATAAGTTAAATAAGTAGGGTGACAAGATCCAGCCTTGACATACTCCTTTCCCAATTTTGAACCAGTCTGTTGTTCCATGTCTATGGCCACAGGTAAAGATAAGGTTTAGTCCTGAGGTTGTGATTTCCCCTCTCCTTGTTGTGAAATGGTAATGCTAATCTTGGACTCTACAATTAGCTTTTCTTCTTTCAAACCAATAATACCTCTATGTTAATCTTTAACTTTTTATTCTTACAAAATAAACACTTTTCTGATTTCTCAACTAAATTTTCCTTCCAAGATTCAGAAAAAAAAATGAATTTCCTAAAAAATACTAGCAAGGAAATCTACAAGGAAACAGCATAAGTTAATATGAATATATATTATCTGTATTATTATACCAATTATGCATACTGGCTTAAGCTAAGGCAAAGGACAGGATTCCCAGGTGAGGCTAGTGGTAAAAACCTGCCTGCCAGTGTAGGAGATGTAAAAGATATGGAGTTGATCCTTAGGTCAAGGAGATCCCTTAGAGGAGGGCATGGAAACCCACTCCAGTATGCTTGCCTGGAGAATCTCATGGATTGAAGAGCCTGGTGGGTTACAGTCCATAGGCTCGCAAAGTGTTGGACATGACTGAAGGAACTTACCACAAAGAAAAGTATATTTTCTATTTTAACAATAAACATCTTTAGTTACCTTTCTCCAGGCTACTTTGTTAAAACATACAATGTGTGTCTTAAGGTGAGTGTGAAAAGGAAGCCTAGCACTTGACTCTGCCATAATTAAAGGAAAATCAAAAAAGTCAGAAGATAGATAAATAGATAGATGGATAACTGTCATATACTAAGATAATGAACTTTGTTATTATTTAATTTTAATTTTGTATTCCATCATTCAACAGTAAAGATATCCTTTTAGTGAGATACTTTTATTAAAGATTACTAAAAAAAAAACAAACAAAAACTACCTGTAATGCTATGTATTTAAAAACAAATTTAAAATATCAATATATACTACATGAAATAAGGTTCTAAGCAAAATTTAAATGAATGATTACAGTGCTTCAATCATAACTTGAGGTTTCTCATGTTAATTATCTAGCTAATCAGTCTTTCCAGTTCCTGTTGTCCCCTAAAAAGCATCACATTTTTTTTAAGAACTAGGATAAAGTCCACATTTTCAAAGACTATCCCAACCTGTGGTGATTTATCTGTCCTGAATCCTGTATCCGTTTGGGGCTTGTAGCCTTAAACATTTTATAAACCTTGTATAATAACCAAAATTTAACAACATTTCAGGGGCCTAAATTAATTTCTGATATGTTTATATCATTTACCATAGTATTTAATATAGATTTAGAATAAGAACTCCAAAAGGATCAGTTAATAGAGTTTGTAACAGACTATAGTTTATTTGTAATTTGCATAAAGTCCTTTTTATGCTTTTATTCAATGCTGACAAAAACTTAACAAAAAAACATAGGCTTTAGCTATCAAAATTAGAAAGATTCAATTTAATTGTCTGTCCATCTTCCTACTCTTCTTTTTCTTCTTCTAATATAGAAACCATGCCAACATATTATTGAATGTGCTTTTATTCCATAAAATTTGTATGCTTCCACTTTACATTGGATACTTAAAATGTCCTTCACTCTCTATTCTTATAATTTTGTAAAATTGCAGAATACCTGAGTTGCCTTTGTAGTAAAGTAAAATATAAATTTCATGATATAGGGTTATTCAAAAATGACAGCCATTTATTTGTTTGTAAGCTCTGTCAGCTTACAAGAAATTGGTTCTCACTGTATCTCAATGAGTTATGTAGGCTTCACTTTTATTATATATGATTGACTGTGGGGTTTTATATGGAATAAAATATCTGTCACAGCTGCTCAAAATCGGTATGACTCAAGAGTTTTCCCTCTCAGTAGCTCTGTGAGAAGCTAATTTACTCTGGAAGGCAGTATGTCTTTGCAGAGAAAGATTCGCCCAAGGTAAAAAGTGGGAAGCAACACAAATGGATTTGTAACACCTATCTATCCCTAAGAATTTCTCTTTCTTTTTTGGCATTAGAGCTTGAAACAAATGAGTTGTATATTTATGTCCTCTAAATAAATGTCTTACTCCTTCCAAAACACATATTCAATTAAAAAATACACAAAAGACATAATGACTAGTGTTTGTTAGTAGCTTTATTGAAATATAATTTACATATATAAAAAAGTGTAAAACAAAATTTTATAATGAATGTTGGAAAACCATTTTGGTGGAAGAATAATCTTGGAGCAAACTTTCAAGATAAGTCATTTCAAATAGCACCACCAAACAGCTATCTACCTGACACACACAGAAGAAACTTTTTATTGCATACTTTGCCCAACTATATAAGTTCTCATAGATTTTTTAAAAAAATTCTTTTACTGAACAAACACTACATTATTTCATATTATTGTTAGAATCAGAATTATTTAATAAATGTGGAAATGCGTTGAGAATATTATGCAAATTATTATCATAGTAAATAATGCTTTTTCCATGCTTTATTCAAGACTACTGCTGCTGCTGCTGCTACTGCTAAGTCACTTCAGTCGTGTCTGACTCTGTGGGACCCCATAGATGGCAATCCACCATGTTACCCCATCCCTGGGATTCTCCAGGCAAGAACACTGGAGTGGGTTGCCATTTCCTTCTCTAATGCATGAAAGTGAAAAATGAAAGTGAAGTCGCTCAGTCGTGTCCGACTCTTAGCGACCCCAAGGCTCCTCTGCCCATGGGATTTTCCAAGCAAGAGTACGGAGTGGGGTGACATTGCCTTCTCAGTATTCAAGACTAATAAATTAAAAGCCTTTGCAAACACAGAAAATACAGCATCTCATATAAAACTCCCAGGAGTAAATAAAAAGGATTATATACAGAGAATATGTTTCTGAGGATGAAACAGAGCTAAACAAAACCAATTTCAAAATATAGGCTCAAACACACAAAATATATATGAAAAAACTTCACAATATTCTGAACCATAGCATTAAGCATAACCATAACATTATTTTCCATTCTATTCCCACTAAATTAAGGAACCAGCACAAAATCTGTAATTACTTTGAAGCCATAAAAATTTTCACTCTTTGCACATATTATTAGATTGCTTCCCTGATTTATTGAAATTTAAGCCAAAGTTAGGAAAAACAGAATACATGATTCAATAATTGAATTTCTCCATTGACACTATCTCTTCATCAACACCATGGTAATAACTCAAAAGGTGTTGTTTTCAAGCACTTTCAAGTATTTTCAAACTTACTAATACATTCAGACATACCCATATGATTTAAAATATTTACTATAAGTCCTCAAAGCAAACTATGTTCTAAAAAAATCATTGTATTATTTAAAGTGACATGATAGCTTGTTTTTATGAACCATTGTATATACTCTAGGAATACTTCAAGAAAAAGTGAACTCATGAAGATATGGGGGTAAGGATCAAACAGGATCTGGAGTTTGAGAAAATTGACTTACTTGGCATAAATGATTCTCATTTGCTGATAATATGGTAAACAAAGCTTAGAAATGTTGATGTCTTCATCATCTGGGAATTTATTCCCACATACTAAGTGGAAGACCAACACTCATGCATAAGGAGATTTCACTTTCTTTGAGTGACCTATCATATATTTTTAAAGCATGATTCATTAATACTGATGTCATTATAACTTTGCAATATTTTGAGAAAATTGATATTTAATAGAAGTATTAACTAAGTTGGGTTTCTCAGGTAAAGCTAGTGGTAAAGACCCAGCTTGACAATGCAGGAGATATAAGGAACCCGGGTTTGATCCCTGAGTGGGGAAGATCCCCTGGAGGAAGGCATGGCAACTGACTCCAATATTCTTGCCTGGAGAAACCCTTGGACAGAGGAGCCTGGTGGGCTACAATCCATAAGGTTGCAAACAGTCAGACACGACTGAAGTGACTTAGCAGCAGCAGCATTAAATCGTGAAGAAGAGTAATATGCTTGTTTCTTTATCCTACATAATACAATAATTGATACAGAAATTGGCCAGCAAGATGTCAGAGTAGAAAGATATGAGTTCACTTCCTTAAAAAAAAAAAAAATCACAACCAACTGCTGAACAACAATTGACCCCTTCTCCAGAAAAAAAGAAAAAAAAAAAAAAATGCTGGATCCTGTCAAAACAGATACCTGACATCCAAAGACAAAGAGAAGCCACAATTAAATAGTAGGAGGGGCATAACTGTGATAAAGTCTAATTCCATACCCACCAGGTGAGTGATCCACAAACTGGAAAATATTTATACCACAGAAGTTCTCCTACAGGAATTAAAGTTCAGAGCCCCCCATTAGGATCCCCAGTCTAGTCGTTTGGCAATGGAGGAGGAAGCCACATAGAATCTGGCTTTGAAGCCAATGTTTTTTTTGTTTTTGTTTTTTTTACATTTATTATACCCTTTATTTCTATTATTATTATTTCAGCTCCACTAGATTATCAGGCATTAGATCCCAGAAGTTGGGGAACCTTGCTCTTTAGCACACGTTCCCCCCAACAAGCCATTAGCAGGGCTGCTTTACTGAAGTCTTACTATGGAGGAAAGGGGGCGGAGCTTTCGTGAGTCTGGCGCAGGCATGCTGCTCAGGGCTTTGGGTCACAGTGCCAGAGCAGCGGCTCTGTGCACACAGCCTGCTGCCACCAACTTGAATTGCAGTGCCATTCACAGCGCTCCTGCACATGCCCTGAGCCGAGGTGTGGGCATGGCCATTTTGCTCTAGGAACTGGTCTGAATGGCCAGTGTGAGGCCTCTGCACATGCCCCACTATGAGCAAATGAAACTATTTCCTTTGTCCAAACACAAAGGGAAAAAAGGTTAGACTTTATTTTATTACCCAGATTCTATTTTTAATTCTTGGAGATGTTTCATGGGCTTTGCTGGTGACAGGAGGAGGGATGCTAGCTTGATCAGAGCTGAGTGGTAGAATCCTGGAAAGCAGGGGCAGGTGGCTGGCTTGAATCACATTATTTCCCCTACAATGTGGTCCACCTGCAGATAGTACTGTACAGTTTCTGTCTTATAGTATTTGAGATTTCGACCAAAGTCAGCTCAAAACTTTGTTTTATGTTTCATTTTGAAGCCATGATTCTCTAGGGATGGAGGCAGGGGATTCTTAGAAGGAGAAGAGTTGAGAAGTTTTCCTTAAGTGCGCATCTGAAGAAACCATGATTGTAGTCCTTCAAGAGAGGATGAAACAAATAAGGAGTTTGGGGTCAAATGCCTGAAGTCCTGGAGTCTGCAGGAAAGGCTCTGGCTGTGCTCCAGGTCTTGGAATCTCCTCTCTTCTGATGGATACAGCACAAGCAGTAGAGCAAGAGAGCGACACCAGAGTGAATTCACCAGAAAGACTCTATTTTTTAAATTTTATATATATATATATGTATATATTTGATACACAGTTGATTTACAATGTTTCAGAAGCACAATAAGGTGACTCAGTTATACATATACACATATATTATTTTTGAAATTATTTTCCATTATAGGTTATTATGAGATGTTAACTACAGTTCCCTATGCTGTATAGTAAACTTTTATTGCTTGTCGCATATCTCTTTTTTATTAGAAATCTAGCATTCTATTCATGCTAATTCAAACAAGTGGAATAAAAATGTCATAAGCTTTTTAGTTAGGCAAAAATACATAAGTGTTCTAAAATATATGTATTATACATATTATTTTGGAGAAGGCAATGGCACCCCACTCCAGTACTCTTGCCTGGAGAATCCCATGGATGGAGGAGCCTGGTAGGCTGCAGTCCATGGGGTCGGTAAGAACCGGACATGACTGAGCGACTTCACTTTCACTTTTCACTTTTATGCATTGGAGAAGGAAATGGCAACCCACTTCAGTATTCTTGCCTGGAGAATCCCAGGGACAGGTGAGCCTGGTGGGCTGCCATCTATGGGGTCGCACAGAGTCAGACACAACTGAAGCAACTTAGAAGCAGCAGTAGCAGCAACATACATATTATTTATATATATGTATACAAAAGCTTTTCTACTACAGTTGGTAATGCTTTGAGAAAGAAGATTAAAAAAAGAAGAGATGACGAAACTGGAAAACCTAAACTAAATGAAATGGGGGCATTGTTTTTGAAACATGGCTGCTCATTAGAAACATATCTGGAGCTCCAGAGGGGGGTGGGGGGAAAGCAATACCTGGGTATTTTTATTTTTCAAAAAATGTCAAGACAATTCTGACATGCATCTAGATTTTAAAAAATAATTACAGACTTTTCTATTAAATGATTGTTTTCATGATAGAGAGTTCTATTGTTTTTCTGTTGACCAGTCATGATACAATGTTATTAAATAAGGCAATGGCACCCCACTCCAGTACTTTTGCCTGGAAAATCCCGTGGACGGAGGAGCCTGGTGGGCTGCAGTTCATGGGGTCGCTAGAGTCCGACAGGACTGAGCGACTTCACTTTCACTTTTCACTTTCATGCATTGGAGAAGGAAATGACATCCCACTCCAGCGTTCTTGCCTGGAGAATCCCAGGGATGGGAAGCCTGGTTGGCTGCCGTCTATGGGGTCGCACAGAGTCGGACACGACTGAAGTGACACAGCAGCAGCAGCAATCACAACAGTAAAGGATGTTTATCAGTTTTCACACTATAAAAAGAGTATTTCACAATCAACAGCCAAACAAAAGTAAAAGATCATTACAATTGTAAGCCATAATGGGAACATGATTAATCTAACAATATAAAATAACTATATACAATTTGGAGGGTCTAACAGAGTGATGAAGGAGAAGGCAATGGCACCCACTCCAGTACTTATGCCTAGAAAATCCCATGGATGGAGGAGCCTGGTAGGCTGCAGTCCATGGGGTCGCTAGAGTCGGACACGACTGACTTCACTTTCACTTTTCACTTTCATGCATTGGAGAAGGAAATGGCAACCCACTCCAGTGTTCTTGCCTGGAGAATCCCAGGGACGGGAAGCCTGGTGGGCTGCCATCTCTGGGGTCGCACAGAGTCGGACATGACTGAAGCGACTTAGCAGCAGCAGCAGCAACAGAGTGATGAAGCAAGTGGAATTGCATTCTTGCACATGTTTTCATCCCCCCCAGCCAGTCTGTCTTTTGGTTGGTGCATTTAATTCGTTTACATTTAAGGCAATTATCAATATGTATGTTCCTATTACCATTTTTCTTAATTCTTTGGGGTTTATTTTCTGTAGGTCATTTCCTTCTCCTGTATTTCCTAGCTAGAGAAGTTTCTTCAGCATTTGTTGCTAATCTTATTTGGTGGTGCTGAATTCTCTTATCTTTTGCTTTTCTGGAAAGCTTTTGCTTTCACCATTAAATTTGAAGGAGCATCTTGCCGGGTAGAGTATTCTTGATTGTAGGTTCTTCTCTTTTATCACTTTACATGTATTGTTCTATTTCCTTCTGGTTTGTAGATTTTCTGTTGAGAAACCAGCTGATAACCTGGTGGGAATTCCCTTGTATGTTATTTGTCATTTTCCCTTTGTTGTTTTTAATATTGTATCTCTGTCTTTAATTTTTGTCAGTGTGATTACTATGTGTCTTGGTGTGTTCCTCCTTGGGTTTGTCCTGCCTGGGACTCTCTGTGCTTCCTGGACTTGGTTGACAATTTCCTTTCCTATGTTCAGGAAGTTTTTGACTAGGCTACCAGTAGAAACAAGAAACTTGCAAATGGAAAAACTCATTAGTAAAGGCAAGCATAAAGTAAATGTAGGAAATCACATGCATACAAATATGATATCAAAACCAGCAATTGTGAGAAGATGAGAACACAAATGCAAGATATTGGAATGCATTTGAAACTAAAAGAACAGCAACTAAAACAGCCTTATTTGACTGCTATATCAAAACCTCATGGTAACTGGAAAATGAAAATCTATAATATATACACACCAAAAAGGAATATAAATGCATACAAGTTAATCATGACAAAAGAAGAGAACAGAAAAGAAAAAGTAGAGAAAATACTGACAAAAATGAAGTGCTTGCAGGCAACAGGGGGCTTGGTGAGTCAGATTCTCTGGCATCACACCCCTCCCACCCCCATTATCCATCTTGCCTGGTTCTGCAGCATTGCAACATCTGCTAGGACAGCTCCAGTTTTGTTCTCTGCACAAAGCCTTTAAAGGTTCCCTCCCCAAGCCCTTCAGATTTGCCCACAGAACTAAAGATCTTTTCTTTTCGGAAATAAAGAAACTGGCCTCATAAACTATCTGTCATGAGTGCTCTTCTGCCAGCCAAGCTGGAATTGTTCTTCTTGACTCTGTGCCTTTTCAGTCTCCCTTCCTAAGCCCCTACCCTGGTGGAATCCATTCCTGCCACTTTCATGGATACCTTCTCTGTTAGTTTAACCAACTGCAGTGCTATGCACACACATGGACTTTCCTCTTGCTTGAGGTCTGATTGGTGAGAACTCTTTCAAAGCAGGAAGCATCATTGACATCTTTATTCCCTAGCATGTGAGCAAGAACAGACCTGGAGATGCACATGAGAGAGTCAACTCATAGGCAGGTTGATTAGAAGTTCAGGCTCCCCGAGGAGGAGAAAGGGGTCTGGGGCTCTCAAAGTGGAGATAGGGGTCTGGAATTCTCAAGGAGGAGAAGAGGACAAGTATCTCTCTCTCTCTCTCTCTCTCTCTCTCTCTCTCTCTCTCTTTCTCTCTCTCCCTCTCTCCCTATTCCTTAGTCTTAATCACATAAAACACTTTTTTTTTTCTTTAAGTCCAGAACTGATGATTACAAAACAAACAACTCAGTTTAAACTCTGTACTAAGGATTATATAATAACAATGTTTCCTGCTTGAGGACATATTCTCCTTCCTGAAATTTCAGATAGTTCAGTTTAGTCACTCAGTCGTGTCCGACACTTTGTGACCCCATGGACTGCAGTAGGCCAGGCCTCCCTGTCCATCACCAACTCCCGGAGTTTATTCAAACTCATGTCCATTGAGTCAGTGATGCCATCCAACCATCTCATCCTCTGTCATCCCCTTCTCCTTCGACCTTCAATCTTTCCCAGCATCAGGATCTTTTCAAAAGAGTCAGCTCTTCCTATCAGGTGTCCAAAGTATTGGAGTTTCAGCTTCAACATCAGTCCTTCTAATGAACATTCAGGACTGATTTCCTTTAGGATGGACTGGTTGGATCTCCTTGCAGCCCAAGGGACTCTCAAGAGTCTTCTCCAACACCACAGTTCAAAAGCATCAATTCTTCAGTGCTCAGCTTTCTTCACAGTCCAACTCTCACATCCATACATGACTACTGGACAAACTATAGCCTTGACTAGACGGACCTTTGTTGGCAAAGTAATGTCTCTGCTTTTGAATATGCTGTCTACGTTGGTGATAGCTTTTCTTCCAAGGAGTAAGCTTCTTTTAATTTCATGGCTGCAGTCACCATCTGCAGTGATTTTGGAGCCCCCAAAAATAAAATCTGCTACTCTTTCCATTGTCTCTCCATCAATTTGCCATGAACTGATGGGACTGGATGCCATGATCTTTGTATTTTGAATGTTGAGTTTTAAGCCAGCTTTTTAACTCTCCTCTTTCACTTTCCTCAAGAGGATTCAGCTTTAGCATCATTCCTTCCAAAGAAATCCCAGGGCTGATCTCCTTCAGAATGGCCTGGTTGGATGTCCTTGCAGTCCAAGGGACTCTCAAGAGTTTTCTCCAACACCACAGTTCAAAAGCATCAATTCTTCAGTGCTCTGCCAACTCTCACATCCATACATGACCACAGGAAAAACCATAGCCTTGACTAGATGAACCTTTGTTGGCAAAGTAATGTCTCTGCTTTTGAATATAAATATTCACATATCAGCAACCCAAATCCAACAATACATTAAAAGGATCACACACAGAGATTTAACCTAGGGATTCCAGCATTCTTAAAAATCCTCAAATCAAACCATATGATATCAACAAATTGAAAAATAAAACCATATGATCATCTCAACAGAGGCAGGAGGAATTTTTGACAAAATTCAACACCCATTTATAATAAAAGTGCTCTGGAATACAGGCACAGAGTGAAGATTCTTCAACACAGAAATTTAAAAAGCAAACAATTTGAATGAGGATATTGTGCAGATGGTGACTGAAGCCATGAAATTAAAAGACTCTTACTCCTTGGAAGGAAAGTTATGACCAACCTAGATAGCATATTCAAAAGCAGAGACATTACTTTGTCAACAAAGTTCGTCTAGTCAAGGCTATGGTTTTTCCTGTGGTCATGTATGGATGTGAGAGTTGGACTGTGAAGAAGGCTGAGCACTGAAGAATTGATGCTTTTGAACAGTGGTGTTGGAGAAGACTCTTGAGAGTCCCTTGGACTGCAAGGACATCCAACCAGTCCATTCTGAAGGATATCAGCCCTGGGTGTTCTTTGGAAGGAATGATGCTAAAGCTGAAAGTCCAGTACTTTGGCCACCTCATGCGAGGAGTTGACTCATTGGAAAAGACTCTGATGCTGGGAGGGATTGGGGGCAGGAGGAGAAGGGGACGACAGAGGATGAGATGGCTGGATGGCATCACTGACTCGATGAACATGAGTCTGAATGAACTCCGGGAGTTGGTGATAGACAGGGAGGCCTGGTGTGCTGTGATTCATGGGGTTGCAAAGAGTCGGACACGACTGAGCGACTGATCTGGTCTGATCTGATTTAATTGGTGAAATTCAATTTCTTTTTTTTTTTTAATTGACTTGACTTGTAATATCAGGTAAGTTTAAGGTATATGGACTGTTACTTTATTATATTTATACATTGTAATTGATTTTCCATGTAGCGGTATATATTAAATTATAAATTTATAGTACTGTATTTTCAAAAAAAATGATTGATACAATTATATGTAAACTTTAATTCTTATAATAGCATTGTGGAGAAGTTGATGTATGGCAAAACCAATACAATATTGTAAAGTAAATAAGTAAATAAATAATAAAAAAAATTTTAAAAAAACACAAAAACAAAAAGAAGTTAGGCATGAGGAATAAGGGGTGGCCTAGCCACAAATGATGCAAGCTGATATCTACACCTCATTCCACACACACCCAGGAGAGCTCACAGATACACTACAAAATAACCTCAGAGACTATTTCAACTTTTGCACATGTGCCCTAGGCACATGGAGAAGGAAATAGCAACCCGCTCCAGGGTTCTTGCCTGGAGAATTCCATGGACAGAGGAGACTGGTGGGCTACAGTCCATGGAGTCACAAAGAGCTGGACACGACAGAGTGACTTAGCCTAGGCACACAGTGGATGCAAATTAACCACAGGGGCTTCCTCAGGTAACCTTAGGCAGCTAGGAGCCCATTAAGGGTTCATAAATATTATACACATATATACATCTGATTATAACAGACTGAATTATGGGAAGACACGGACAATAGAGCCTGTTGCTATATAACCTGCAACTATTAATTGGCCTTGAGTGTATGCACATTTGCATCCCCTGTCCTGATTGATGTTAGGCACTCATCTCACATGCTAGTAAAGTAATGCTCAGAATTCTCCAAGCCAGGCTTCAGCAATATGTGAACTGTGAACTTCCAGATGTTCAAGCTGGTTTTAGAAAAGGCAGAGGAACCAGAGATCAAATTGCCAACATCTGTTGGATCATCAATAAAGCAAAAGAATACCAGAGAAACATCTACTTCTGATTTATTGATTACGCCAAATCCTTTGATTGTGTAGATCACAATGAACTGTGGAAAATTCTGAAAGAGATGAGAATACCAGACCACCTGACCTGCCTCTTGAGAAACCTATATGCAGGTTAGGAAGCAACAGTTAGAACTGGACATGGAACAACAGACTGGTTCCAAATAGGAAAAGGAGTACGTCAAGGCTATATATTGTCACCCTGCTTATTTAACTTATATGCAGAGTACATTATGAGAAACACTGGGCTGGAAGAAGCACAAGCCAGAATCAAGATTGCTGGGAGAAATATCAATAACCTCAGATATGCAGATGACACCACCCTTATGACAGAAAGTGAAGAGGAACTAAAAAGCCTCTTCATGAAAGTGAAAGAGGAGAGTGAAAAAGTTGGCTTAAAGCTCAACATTCAGAAAACGAAGATCATGGCATCTGGTCCCATCACTTCATGGGAAATAGATGAGGAAATAGTGAAAACAGTGTCAGACTTTATTTTTGGGGGCTCCAAAATCACTGCAGATGGTGACCGCAGACATGAAGTTAATAGACGCTTACTCATTGGAAGGAAAGTTATGACCATTCTAGACAGCATATTAAAAAGCAGAGACATCACTTTGCCAACAAAGGTTCATCTAGTCATGGCTATGGTTTTTCCAGTGGTCATGTATGGATGTGAGAGCTGGACTGTGAAGAAAGCTGAGCACCAAAGAATTGCTGCTTTTGACCTGTGGTGTTGGAGAAGACTTTTGAGAGTCCCTTGGACTGCAAGGCGATCCAACCAATCCATTCTAAAGATCAGTCCTGGGTGTTCTTTGGAAGGAATGATGCTAAAGCTGAAACTCCAATACTTTGGCCACCTCAAGCAAAGAGTTGACTCATTGTAAATAGACTGATGGTGAGAGGGATTGGGAGCAAGAGGAAAAGGGGACCACAGAGGATGAGATGGCTGGATGGCATCACCGACTCAATGGACATGAGTCTGAGTGAACTCCGGGAGTTGGTGATGGACAGGGAGGCCTGGTGTGCTGCAATTCATGGAGTCGCTAAGAGTTGGACACAACTGAAAGACTGAACTGAACTGATCTGAACTGAAAACCCTATTTTGCACAGGGCAAAATCAAAAGTTATGAGAAATATAAATAGGGGGAACCCAAGGCAGATCATTACAATTCCTTTGGGATTGGCCTACTCCCATGTCTTGGGAGTGTCTGTTGAATAAACTTCTCTCTGCTTGAGCTGTAACTAAACTGTAACTTGTCTGTTGTTTTAAACCCTTTAGTTCATCATACATAATATTTATTGCAATGAGACAAGAACTGAGGGAGAGAAATAAACTGACCTGAGTATAACATTTTAAGTATTTAAAATCTTACTTGATACATTTGAAAAATAGCATCTTTGAAATCATGTTTGAAAACTTTGCAGATACAGAGAACAAAGAAAAAGCTAAAATTTATTCATAATAGCATCATTCATGGATAACAATTAACTTTGAAGATGGTCTTCCTTTTTTTTTAAATCGTATATGGTTTGTGTGTATATGAGCATATAGTTAGGTTTACAGTTTTGTATTTGCTTTTCCCTTAAAAACATTGGCACTTTCTCTGATGTTAACTATATTTCTAAAACCTCAGTTTATATATTAACAGTATTAATTCTGTAAATATCTCATAATATTACACTTAGTGAATTCTTAAGAATTAGATTTATGTAGTTTTTAAAGTTTTTACTTAATAATGATATAATAGATACAAGTCTTTCTTAATCTTTGACAATCTGTAGAAATGATACTCATATTTGATCAATAAAATTACCCTTTAAAACTTCTGTTGTATTTTATTTTGCTTGAAATCCAGAAAGTTTTTACAACTTTATACCTTTAGCTGCAGGTCATTTCTACATATGTTTGCCAACTTCGAAGACTTTCACATCTCTATTCTTTCTTAATTTACTTGATTCAAAATATTTAAAGACATGTAATTATTTTGCTAAATTATATTTCTCTAGCTAAATGGTTAAAACTATTGTATTTTGGAATCAGTCAGACCTAGATTGGTGACCAAGCTCTACCACTCAATCATTTTGGGTAATTTAGTTGTTCTCAAAGAAAACTTTGCAATGATACTTACCTCCTGTTTCTGCTATGATATGTAATGGTATAACTGTGGTAGCTGGCATATATTAAGTACTTAGAAATGATAGAACTCACTTTGATGTCACTGTTTCTCTAAAATTGATTTGAACTTCTGTTTACATTTATTGAAGATTTATTTATTTACAAACTTCATGTCTAATTTTAGACATTTTAAAAATGAGCAGTCTATTTTTATGATTTTTTTTTTCCATTTTTGTGGTGTAATAAACCTTTTCAACATCACATCTGGTACAACCATGTTATTTCCATTTGTCTTTATTCTTTTAATATGACATGGTAATTTCTGAAATTCAAAGTTTTCTGATTTTGTTTAACAAAATTGATTTCTAAAACAATTATTCCTTTGCAATACACTTGAAAAGGTTTTTGTGACATGAATAATGGCTATTAACATTGTTACCAAACTTAACTTGTGTCCTCTCTCCTGCGTTCTATACAGCCAATCTACAGATACCAGGTTATGGTGAAAGAAAGTGCATCATTTATTGCACGTGCCAAACAAGAAATATGGTCAAAATCTCCAACTCTCTGATGGGTTTCAGGGAAGGAGTTTTAAAAGCAACATGAGGGAGAGTGTCACTGGGTCCCTGATCAACTCATGCACAATTCTCTGATTGTTGATTGTAACAGTGGTATCACAGGGTTTAACTACATCAATCCTCAGGTTTTAGCTGGCTTGGGGGCTATGTGGTAATCCTTATCATGTAGTTAATTTCCCTCATCTGGTAGGGATTTTAGTATCTATAAAATAACTCAAGGATGTTAACCAGACATTGTTACCTGTGTCCTTCAGGGAATAATTAAAGATTCTGTGACTATATAAGACTGACTTGCTATTTAAATTGTTATCTGTTCTCCTGGCCCAACTGATATTGTTTTCTTATTGCATGTTCACATTATTTCAATACTTAGCTCTTTAGGAGGCTTTTGTGACTCAGAGGAGGCCTGGCAGACCAAGCATTTCTTCAAATAAGAGGCAGACAGGGGACATGGTGGAGGATTTGTCCTAAGAAAGCTCCATAGGGTCCTGCTTTATTACAATATCAACCCAAGACATCTGATTAAATGTTTTTATGTGCTAAGAAATCTAGGATCCAACAAGATATATAGGCTTAGAATGCTACATATTTATCAAAATTTCTAAAATAAGTCCCCCAACATATTCAATTATATAATGCATTAGTGCATGAAAATGATCAAAACATTAATCAAAATAGACAAAAATACCTACTGAAAGAAAAAGTTCAAGAATATTGGAATACAAAAACCCATAGAGATTAAGCAAAAGGTCAAAGGATACAATGCAAAATTTATAAATATTAAAGAAAATTTCACATTAAAATAAAGCTATATATAAATTTCATACTTCTGTATTAATCTGATCTGCCTTGGTGGCTTAGATAATTAAAGAATCCACCTGCAAGGTGGGAGACCTGGGTTTAGTCCCTGGTTTGGAAAGATCCCCTGAAAGAGGGTATGGCAATCCTTTGCAGTATTCTTGCCAGGAGAATACCCGTGGTCAGAGGACCCTGACGGGCTGCAGTCCTTGGGGTTGCAAAGGGTCAGACAACACTGAAAGACTAACTACCCAAGATGATGTGATTGTCTTTAATCTCTAGAATTTAAAAATAATTTCTATAGCAATAAAATGACTCATAAAACTTTGAATGGATGTTTTAGAGGTTAGTGTTATAGTTCCTTTCTTTAAGAACATGTATTCAAAAGAGTTAATTTGTGATTTCTTTCTTTTTGATTAATTTTTACAAACAGCAGTTCTAAAATAAAAAGATATCTATGGTACATTGTAAATTTTTAAACTTTGTGTGTTCTGGGCATATGGAAACATTCTTCTTTCAAGTTACTGATAATAGAGACAACAACTATTGAGAGACATTTCAGAAAATACTATAACAGACCTCAGGAGATTACTGGATTATTGACCTTCATCACTTCTGACTCACAGTGACCTATCTAGACCTTCAAATAGTTGCATTTTAGTTTAGCCTTGAAACATCACATAGAAAATATTTCTCATATAGACCTAAGCAGGAGGACTCAAAAGTAATACTTTTCTTCTTATTTTTGATAAATATACAGCAAATATTTAAGAAAAAAATACAGCAACTTCTTTTATAATGCCTTTAATAAACTGATTTTATAATTATTAGATGATACATTATGTGACTATTATTCCATAGATATTTCCTGCCTATGGTGATAAGAGTGTACATTACTGGAAAGATTTAGCTTCATCTCTATTAATCACAAAGTTTTATTGGGGTTACTGTTGAATGGTTAATAATGTAAGAACTTTTCTCTCTATATATATATAAGGTAATTAAATAGCTAGTCAGTTGAAATAATCACTGTAGCATTAAAGCACTCGCAGAATTGTCTGGAAAAAACTGCTTTGCAGCTAACAAAACATAGCCAGATATTTTTGTATGCTTATTATGTAAGTACTTTTCTAAGTACTTTACCTGTATTGAATCATTTCATCTTTACACCAAATCCATGAGAGAGGGAAGTATGTTATCTCCAGTTTATAGGTAAGAAGTTAACTACACAGGGGATAAATAGCTGCTCTGAATGCACAAAGCTAGTATGAAAGAGCTCAGATGTGAATTTAGGCAGAATGACTTGAACTTTTATGCTTCTGGCCTATTATGATTCTGACTCTTAAAAAAAAAATGATGAAACACTTTCATATACTTCATTTAAAGCAGATCCACATGTTAAGGTGACAGATAACATCTACAAATAGTGGATCAACACCACCTGTGTTAGACTGCAAGACAAATTTAACTTTGAACATTGTGACCCCATACTATAGCCCAAGACTCCTCTGTCCATGGAAGTCCCCAGGCAAGAATACTGGAGTGGGTTGTCATTTCCTTCTCCAGGGGATCTTCCCAACCCATGGATTGAACCAAGGTCTCCTGCATTGCAGGTGGACTCTTTACCAACTGAACCACCAGGATAGCCACTAACTTTGAATGTAAGACTCAAATATGCAAGCTAGAAGATTCTTCTAGGACTTGTAAGATGTTTGCATTTCAAAATAAGGAGAGGATTAAGGCAACTGTTGAAAAATAGAATAAATAAGGGAATGAGTAAATTTAATTAAATTGACCATTACATAAATCACTATGGGCAAGAATCCCTTAGAAGATATGGAATAGCCCTCATAGTCAACAAAAGAGTTAGAAATGCAATACTTGGGTGCAAAAATAGTAGAATGATCACAGGTCATTTCCAAGGCAAACAATTCAATATCACAGTAATTGAAGTCTATGCCCCAACCACTATGTCAGAAGAAACTGAAGTTGAACATGTCTATGAAGAGCTAAAATACCTTCTAGAACTAACATCCCAAAAGATGCCCTATTCATCATAGGGGATTGAAATGAAAAAGAAGGAAGTCAAGAGATACCTGGAGTAATAGCCAAGTTTGGCCTTGGAGTACAAAATGAGACAAGATAAAGTTTAACGGTTTTGCCAAGAGAAAACTCTGGTCATAGCAAACATCCTTTTCCAACAATATAAGAGACAATTCTACACATGAACACAACCACATGGTCAATACCCAAAATCAGACTGATTATATTCATTGAAGCCAATGATGAGAACCTCTAAAGAGTCAACAAAGACAAGACCTGGAGCTGTGGCTCAGATCAGAGCTCCTTATTGCAAAATTCAGACTTAAATTGAAGAAAGTAGGGAAAACCAGCTAGGCTATTCAGATATGCCGCTGCTGGTGCTAAATCGCTTCAGTTGTGTCGGACTCTGTGCGACTCCATAGACGGCAGCCCACCTGGCTCCCCCGTCCATGGGATTCTCCAGGCAAGAACACGGGAGTGGGTTGCCATTTCCTTCTCCAATGCATGGCAGTGAAAAGTGAAACTGAAGTCGCTCAGTTTTGACAGACTCATAGAGAACCCATGGACTGCAGCCCACCAGGCTCCTCCATCCATGGGATTCTCCAGGCAAGAGTACTGGAGTGGGTTGCCATTGACTTCTACCATTCAGATGTGACCTAAATCAAATCCCATATGATTATACATTGGAAGTGACAAACATATTCAAGGGATTAGATCAGAGTGCTTGAAGAACTATGGATGTGATGGAATTCCAGTTGAGCTATTTAAAACCCTAAAAGATGATGTTGTGACAGTGCTGCACTCAATATGCCAGCAAATTTGGAAAACTTAGCAATGGTCACAGGACTGGAAAATGTGAGTTTTCATTTCAATTCAAAAGAAGGGCAATGCCAAAGAAAGTTCAAACTACCATTCAATTCTGTTGATTTCACATGCTAACAAGGTAATGCTCAAAATCCTTCAAACTAAGTTTCAACAGTACATGGACCAAGAAA
Source organism: Bos indicus (assembly GCF_029378745.1). Classification (NCBI taxonomy): domain Eukaryota; kingdom Metazoa; phylum Chordata; class Mammalia; order Artiodactyla; family Bovidae; genus Bos; species Bos indicus. Next base: position 3,760,019 of record NC_091774.1, read on the forward strand.
TTACAGAGGTACAAGTTGGATTTAGAAAAGGCAGAGGAACTAGGGATCAAATTACTGACATTCACCAGATCATAGAAAAAGCAATGGAATTCCAGAGGCGGGGTGGGGAGGGGGTGGAATTCAAGATGATACCACCCTAATGGCAGAAAGCAAAGAGGAACTTAAGAGCCTCTTGATAAAGGTGAAATAGGAGGCTGAAAAACCTGGTTTAAAGCTCAATGTTTAAAAAAACTAAGCTTATGGTATCTGGTTTCATCATTTCATGGCAAATAATGGGAAAAAATTGAAACAGTGACACATTTTATTTTTTTGGACTCTGAAATCACTGTGGACAGTGATTACAGCCATGAAATTAAAAGACACTTGCTCTTTGGAAGAAAAACTATGACAAATCTAGACAATGTATTAAAAAAAAAAAACAGAGACAACACTTTTTGAAAAAGGTCCATAAAATCAAAGCTATGGTTTTTTCAATAGTCATATACAGATGTAAGAGTCAGACCATAAAGAAGGCAGAGCACTGAAGAATTGATGCTTTCAAATTGTTCTACTGTAGAAGACTTTATTTTTTTCTATTTATTTTAATTGGAAGACAATCACTTCACAACACTATGGTGGCCCCTGACTCATTGGCACGGATCAGCCATGGGCATGCATGTGCTCCCCCGTCCTGAACACCCCTCCTACTGCCCACCTCCCCTATTCCTTCTGGGTTGTCTGTCCCAGAGCACCATCTTTGAGAATCCTGCTTCATGCTTTGAGAGTTCCTTGGACAGCAAGGTGAGCAAACCTTGACAGCAAACCTCTCAGTCAATCCTAAAGGAAATCAACCCTGAATATTCACTGGAAGGAATGATTCTGAAGCCAAAGCTCCAAAACTTTGGTCACCTGATGCAAAGAGCCAACTCATTGGAAAAGACCTTGATGCTGGAAATGATTGAGGGCAGGAGGAGAAGGGGGTACCAGAGAATAAGATGGTTGAATGACATCACCAACTCAATGAACATGGGTTTGAACAAACTCCAGGAGACAGTGAAGGACAGAGAAGCCTGGCATGCTGCAACCCATGGGGTCTCAAAGAGTCAGACATGACTTGGTGACTGAAAAACAACAACAAAAAAAAGGTAAAAAGATGAATAAATCAAATTCCAAAAAAATTTTTCCACATAAGTCCTTAATTGTCTATTCAGAAAAACATATTGAGAGAGTTACCATGCCAGGAAAATTTGTATAATTTTAAAAAATGTTTCAAATTTAATCATTCCCATTTGTTTGATTGAATTGATCCAATACATATAAACCTGAAATTTACAATATTATGTAGTTATCTAAATTGTGAATTTATGATAAATTGATTCCTAATTTTACACACAATTGTCATCTCTTATTTTCAAATTCAAATTAAAGCCTGCAAAATGACTTATATTTCTTAAAATGTTCCATTTTAAATGGAACATACCTTAAATGTTCCATACTTTAAAAAGTTTTTGATTGGCTCCTGATTCATTATAAAATAAATTCTATTCACATGGTATAGAAAGAGACTTCCAGAATGCTGTAAAAATGATATTAATATCAGTCACTTGTGACCAATATGAAGTAACATTAACTGGATTTACCCTTGTGCTCAAAATGAATAAAAACCACAGAAAAATATGAAACTATGATTTTCATGATACTTTTTACCAATGAAGGGAAGCTGTCTCTGAGAGATGAGAAACAAATTTGGTGAAATCTAGGATTGTCCCATCTTATTATAGAAATTCTAGGTTTTATTGCAATACAGAAAAATAACACTATAGCTTCAAGTATTGTTCACTTGAATAATTCTCTATTTCCTAGTTGTGTGGCTTCAGATGTTATTCTACTTCCTTAAGTTTTATTTTCTTCCATATAACTAATAAAAGTTACTCATAGTTTGTCAATAGTGATAAGGTATAATTGTAGTATTTACCTCTTTTCTAGTTAGTTAAAGCTTGAACTCATTTTCCCTAAGTAGAGGTAATATACTTGAGATTACATTTGGGTGAATGAATTAGGAGATGGTGCATCATTTGCTATGCTCCTTTCATTTGCCTTGGTGAAATCGTGTGACAAAGTGGCACTTTCATCATCCCAGGTACCTGAATACCACAATGGCTACAGCTCCTGTTGACTGTATTGGACATGGACCCAATAATAAATTTTTGCTAAAGTACACACATGATGTAGATTTTGTAGGTATCTTGATATATACACTATTGACAAATGGAACTTAATCCAAAACTGTCTAATCTAAAGATCTTTCTCATAGTTTCTGTCAAGAATTTATTGTATTTAAGTTTTTGTGCTGAAAACATGCAATAAAAATTTTATGAATATTGTCTGTAATTAAGATGAAAATAATGCAAAATTAATATGAGTCAAGAGGGATATTGTGTGTATCATTTGGTCTCTCTTTCTGAATTGGTTCAGAACTTTAGTGAAAATGGAAAACTTTTCAGTTAAATGTTGTGCACTATGGAAGAAGTATGGAAAAGTTAAATATGTTCATGTTTATCTGATAGTGACACATACTCTTTAATTCAGTAAAGTATGTGCAATACATATTATAAATTTTAAATAATAAATGTGCAAATAAACCTTAGGAATAGTTAAGTGTCTGGGAGACATACAACATATACTTTATATTTGTAATTTGTCCATTAATAAGATTTCTTAGGAAAACAAGCACTTTCACTTAGGTTATAGACTTATTTGAAAGTTATAATAAATGGAATTTATGTCACAGATACTCTAATATTTTTAATGGTCAAAAATTCTTTTTTCCATGTAAAAGGGAAATCAAGAAATCATTAGTTGTTTGAAGAAGTGTCTTCCCTCAGTACTATTTCTAGTCAACTTCTGGAAATAGAGATTTCTTAGCTCTGCAGGTCACTATAATACTGAAGACAATGTGTCAGACATTATGCTCAATATCTTTGATCCCTCAAAAGAACCACAAGGATATATAGAACTTTATAAAAATAGAGTTCCTCTCTCATATGAAACATTTTCTACTTCACATCTCTTCTTGTATAGAATATATATATATTTTTTTCTTCCCTAATTTTTCAGTCTTTTTCTTTCTCTGAGTCCCTCCAAAGCAACCTGATCAACCTCAATCTTTCCCAGAATGTTAATAATACCATTATCTATGTTTTTAGATTTTTTTTTAAAAAATCACATTAACAGCAAAATAAAACCAGAACTTTTGCATTTGCTGTTTGCTCTGGCTATTTTTTCTCCTAATCCCCTGAACAGTCAGTTTCCCCCAATTGTAGTCTATCTAGAAATAAACTTAACCTGGGAGGTAGAGTGTGATGATTGGAGAGGAAAGAGTAATGAGCAAAAGATGCTAAATGAAGCTAGAGGGGGCCAGACTCCTGACCATGTAAAACCGTATAGATCTTCTTAAATAATTTAGTATTGTCCTTAAAGTGATCAAAAATATTGGATAATCTTAAAAAGAGAGAGTGATGTAATCAACTTTTTTTTTTTTTTAATACCACAGGACTTCAAATTCAAAATGACACATTGAACACTTACTGAAATCTCCTACTTTCATGTCAAACACCCAGGCAGAGCTAGCTACATAAAGAATAAAGTTCTGTTAAAGGTATAATATGTAATTTTTCCATAAAAAATTACCACAAAAATATAGTAAAATTCTGCTTCCAGAAAGATTGAGTAAATATACTTTTCCCTATGCTTGTTAAGCACAACTGAAAACCCTGGACATGACTATATAAAACAGTCACAAACACAGTATGAAATGTAGAGAGAAGACAGACTGGCTAGATACTTAGAGACCTGGGAAAGACATTGTGCTGATTATCTAGCTTTTCTTTTCATCTTATGTACCTAAGACTTGATCTGAAGGAACCAGCCACTCAGGTATCCCAGTGGTCTCAGATTAAAAACAAAAACAAACAAACAAAAAAACTCTTGTCTCTGCTCACAGGAGGATAAGAAAAAAGGCAGCCTAGTCAGACGAAAAAAATTTAAACAATAACTTCTCAGCATCAGCCAAATGCATAGAAATAACTGTGGCCTCAATCTCACCCATTCCAGTGAAAGTCCACTGGGTAACCTGGATCTCTACACTCACAGGGAGAAAAAAAGGTGTCCTCCAGCCCCCAACAAAGTGACTTTAGAGAAAACCAAGTGGGGAGCTGGAGTTTCAACACTTTTAGTTTATAAGTAACAGCTCCCATTATGTCAATGGAGATATTTATGGGAAATCAGAACCCCCAACCCCACTCGATGGTAATGAGAAATAATCCTTCAGATGTCAACAGACTCCAGAGGCCAGATAAAACAGAAGGATTCAGCAGAATCATAGTATCATAACATAATACTAATTCTCAATATTAGGAATGAAACAAGACATAATTACAGACCCTCCAAAAGTCAAAAGTATAATAAGTGAATACTACAATAATTTATACATATATATGTGACAACTTACACAATAAACTGTGGAAATTCTGAAAGAGATTGGAATACCAGACCACCTGACCTGCCTCTTGAGAAACCTATATGCAGGTCAGGAAGCAATAGTTAGAACTGGACATGGAACAACAGACTTGTTCCAAATAGGAAAAGGAGAACGTCAAGGCTGTATATCGTCACTCTGCTTATTTAACTCCTACCCAGAGTACATCATGAGAAACGCTGGGCTGGAAGAAGCACAAGCTGGAATCAAGAATACCAGGAGAAATATCAGTAACCTCAGATAGGCAGATGACACCACCCTTATGGCAGAAAGTGAAGAGGAACTAAAAAGCCTCTTGATGAAACTAAGAACAACAATATGCCCAAAATTACGTTGGGCAATCAAGAAGAAATGGGTAGATTCTGAAAAATACACAACCTACCAAGACTGATTGATGAAGAAATAGAAACTGAACAGATCAGTTACTAGCAAGGAAACTACATCTGAAATAAAAAACCTCCCAACAAACAAAAGTCCAGGACCAGATGGTTTTACTGACAAATTCTATTAAATATTTAAAGAAAAAAAAAAAAAGGAGAGTGAAAAAGTTGGTTTAAAGCTTAACTTTCAGAAACTACGATCATGGCATCTGGTCCCATTATTTCATGGCAGATAGATGGGGAAACAGTGGAAACAGTGTCAGACTTTATTTTTTTGGGCTCCAAAATCACTGCAGATGGTGATTGCAGCCATGAAATCAAAAGACGCTTACTCCTTGGAAGGAAAGTTATGTCCAACCTAGATAGCATATTCAAAAGCAGAGACATTACTTTGCCAACAAAGGTCCGTCTAGTCAAGGCTATGGTTTTTCCAGTAGTCATGTATGGATGTGAGAGTTGGACTGCGAAGAAGGCGGAGCGCCGAAGAATTGATGCTTTTGAACTGTGGTGTTGGAGAAGAATCTTTTTATTTTATTTTTTCTTTTTTTAATATAAATTTATTTATTTTAATTGGAGGCTAAGGAGAAGACTCTTGCGAGTCCCTTGGACTGCAAGGAGGTCCAACCAGTCCATCCTAAAGGAGCTCAGTCCTGGGTTATCATTGGAAGGACTGATGCTGAAGTTGAAACTCCAGTACTTTGGCCACTTCATGTGAAGAGTTGACTCATTGGAAAAGACCCTGATGCTGGGAGGAATTGGGGGCAGGAGGAGAAGGGGATGACAGAGGATGAGATGGCTGGATGGCATCACCAACTCGATGGACATGAGTTTGAGTAGACTCCAGGTGTTGGTGATTGGCAGGGAGGCCTGGCGTGCTGAAGTCCATGGGGTTGCAAAGAATTGGACATGATTGAGCGACTGAACTGAACTGATAAATGTTCAGTATCTTGATGGTACCAATATCAATATCCAGCTTGTGATATTGCACTATAATTTTGCAAAATGTTATCATTTGGGAAGTCACATAAAAGGGAATGTGAGGTACCTGCTTTATTTCTTACTAATGCTTGTGAATTAAAATTTTGCAAAAGAAAAAAAATTAATTATAATTATATTACAAGTTAGGGAAAATTAAAATTTTAAATTATTAGCATGTATTTTATTGTTTATCATCATATTATAAAATGCCAGTTTTATACAATTCTAAAACCATTTTACTTGCATGAAGAATCATCAACAACTTTCAGTTTGAACATGGTTAAAATTTATTCTACCTTAAAAGTAGAAACACTGTTCAAAATTGTTTTTATTGAATTTCTGAAACACATGTTCTAAACACTCTTTATTCAGTTTACTGAGAAGCAGGACAGGATTGAAAGAAAAAGAAACTATGGATTGCCATGATTTCCCCTTTCTTTATGTGTAATCCTTTATTTTATTTTAATATGGTAATAACACTTAGCATGGCATTTACCCTCTTAACAAACTTTAACGTGTGCAATATATTATTGCTGACTACAGGTATAATGTTGTACAGTAGATCTCTAGAGGATATTCATTCTGCTTGTGTGCATTCTCAGTTACTTCATTGTCTGTCTCTTCATGACCCTATGGGCTGTAGTCGTCCAGGTTCCTCTGTCCATGGGATTCTCCAGGCAAGAATACTGGAGTGGGTTACCATGCCCTCTTTCAGGGGATCTACCTGACCCACGGATGGAATCTGTGTCTCTTATGTCTCCTGCATTGGCAAATGGGTTCTTTACCAGTAGCGCCACCTGGGGAGAAACTGTATGCCCTTTGACTCCATACTTCCCCTTTTACCAGCCCTGCAAACATTATTCCACTCTTTGATTCAATATGTTTGATTATTTTAGATAACATATATGAGTAGGATCATGTGTATTTGTCTTTCTCTGATTACCTTATTTCACTTAGCATAATGTTCTCATTACATATATATTGCTACATATTGCAAGTTTTTCTTATTTTAAGAAGAAATAGTATTATGCTGTATGTATATATACTTTTTTTGTATACGTATTTTCTTTTACTTATTTTCTTTGTTTTTATTATTATTATTATTATTTTTTACTTTACAATATTGTATTGGTTTTCCCATACATAAACATGCATCCACCATGAGTGTACAAGTGTTCCCCATCCTGAACATCCTGTACAAGTGTTCCCCATGCACCTCCCTCCCCATACCATCCCTCTGAGTCATCCCAGTGCACCAGCCCCAAACTTCCTGTATCCTGCATAGAACCTGGACTGGCGATTTGTTTTTATATGATATTGTACATGTTTTAATGCCATTCTCCCAAATCATCCTCCCCCTCCCTCTACCACAGACTCCAAAAGACTGTTCTATATATCTGTGTCTCTTTTGCTGTCTCACATACAGAGTTGTCATTACCATCTTTCTAAATTCCATATATATGCGTTAGTATACTGTATTGGTGTTTTTCTTTCTGGCTTACTTCACTCTGTATAATAGGCTCCAGTTTCATCCACCTCATTAGAACTGATTCAAATGTATTCTTTCTAATGGCTGAGTAATACTCCATTGTGTATATGTACCACTGCTTTCTTATCCATTCATCTGCTGATGGGCATCTAGGTTGCTTCCATGTCTTGGCTATTACAAACAGTGCTGCGATGAACATTGGGGTACATGTGTCCTTTTCAATTCTGGTTTCCTTGGTGTGTATGCCCAGCAGTGGGATTGCTGGATCATAAGGCAATTCTATTTCCAGTTTTTTAAGGAATCTCCACACTGTTCTCCATAGTGGCTGTACTAGTTTGCATTCCCCCCAACAGTGTAAGAGGGTTCCCTTTTCTCCACATCCTCTCCAGCATTTATTGCTTGTAAACTTTTGGATCACAGCCATTCTGACTGGCATGAAATGGTACCTCATTGTGGTTTTGATTTGCATTTCTCTCATAATGAGTGACGTTGAGCATCTTTTCATGTGTTTGTTAGCCATCTGTATGTCTTCCTTGGAGAAATGTCTATTTAGTTATTTGGCCCATTTTTTTATTGGGTCGTTTACTTTTCTGGAATTGAGCTGCAGGAGTTGCTTGCATATTTTTGAGATTAGTTGTTTGTCAGTTGCTTCATTTGCTATTATTATCTCCCATTCTGAAGGCTGTCTTTTCACCTTGCTTATAGTTTCTTTTGTTGTCCAGAAGCTTTTAATTTTAATTAGATCCCATTTGTTTATTTTATTTTCTTCATTCATTCATTATCAGTGAACATGGATTGTTTCCACATCTCGGGTATTGTGAATAGTTCTGTGATGAACATGGGAGTACAGACATCTCTAAGATTATGATTTCAATTATTTTGGATATATACCCTAAAAAAGGATTGCTATCTCATATGGAAGTTTAATTTTTAATTTTTTATGAACTTTAATACTGTATGTGAAGAAAATGCTCAACATCACTAATCATCAGGGAAATACAAATCAAAACCATAATTAGATATCACTTCATACCGATCAGGAATGGTTATTATAAAACAATAAATAAATATAAGTCAGTTAGTGTAAGTGAGAATGTGGAGAAATTGGAACACTGTTGAGGGGAATTTTAAATGGTGCAACTCTATAGGAAAGTATTTGCTATCATTTTCAACATGAGTGTGTGGCCAATACAAGAAAGTAATGTCAGTTAGAGAGGATACACACAAAAGAGATCAGGCTTTTGAGTTTGCTAGAACACTATTACTATATATACATAACTTTTTTTTTACAACTCTCTGCTCATTATTTAGCCAGTCCTGACTTGTGGTTTTGGAACATGAACACATAACTTTAATGGGATCACCATATGTGAGAATTCAGGAAGACTCAGAACAACACTGCACAGGGTTGACTGGATATTGCTAGCAAGGACCAGGAGAGAGCAAATTAAATTCCTATGTCATTCTCTCCTTTAGATATTATCATTCACCAATAGCAATTTATAATTCTATGAAACAAATATTTGAAATGTTATGAGAAAAGTATTGCTATTCTTAGAAGACAGTTGAGTAAAATTATAAGGAGTATATGCTTTGTGTAGGAGAGCTTGCATTATGTTGATAAAATAGAAATGTGAGAGTGTCTGCTGGGCAATGGTGATACTTTTACTATAATAGTTGCAGGAATATCCACTAGGCAGAGTATATATGCAGTTTATTAGTAAGAGAGGTTTATGAGAAAATGAGAAAGGTTCAGCTTAAATAAAAGTATATTTAACATATTACAAAATTTATGGAAAAGTCATTTACTATCTATAACCATAGTGTATGTCATGTTCTAAATGTAATATTGTATTTTAAAATTATTTTCCATTATAGTTTATTATGAGATTGAATATAGTTCCCTCTGCTAAACAATAAAACTTGTTGTTTACCAGTTGTATACACACTAGCTTGTACCTGCCAATCTCAAACTCGTGATTTATCTCTCCCACTTTTCCCTTTGGTAACCATAAATTTGTTTTCTATGTCTGTGAATCTGTTTCTGCTTTGTAAATAAGTTCATTTGTATTAGATTCCACATATAAGCACTATTGGATGGTATTTGCCTTTGTCTGGCTTACTTCACATAGTATGACAATATCTAGGTTCATCCGTGTTGTTGCAAATGACGTTATTTCATTCTCATTAATGGCTCAGTAGTATTCCATTATGCATGTATTACATCTCCTTTATCCTTTAACCTGTCAATGAAAGCATCTGTCAAGCATTTAGGTTGCTTTCATGTCTTGGCTATTGTAAATAGTGCTACTATTGGGTTGCATGTATCTTTTCAAACCATGTTTTTCTTTGAATATATGCCCAGGAGTAGGCTTTTTGGATCACATGGAAGCTCTAGCTTTAGTTTCTTATGGAAACTCCATACTCTTCTCCATAGTGATTATCAATTTTCCATCAACAGTATAGGAGGATTCTCTTTCCTTCATACCCTCTCCAGTATTTATAGAAGTACAGTTGATTTACAGTATTAGTTTCACTTGTATACCATAATGATTCAGTATTGTTGGTAGATTATACTTCATTAAAAGGTATTACAAAGTAATGTCTATAACACTGTGTACTATGCAGTATATCCTTTTTGATTATCCATTTTGTACATAGTAGCTTGTATCTCCTAATTTTGTACATAGTAGTTTGTATCTCCTAATTCCCTACCCTTAATTTATCACTTCACTGTCCCCCTCCCATTTGATAATCAAAAGTTTGTTTTCTGTATCTATCAGTATGTTTTTCTTTTGCATATATGTCAGTTGGCATTATTATTTTAGATTCTACATATAAGACATATCATACAATCTTTGTCTTTGTCTGACTTATTTCAATAAAAGTAACAGCGTCTAGGTCCACCCATATTGTTGCCATTGGCATAATTTCAATATTTGGGTTCGTTTCATTGTTACAGTTGATGCTGTTTCAAATGTTCTGTGCCTCATGAATCTGGATGCCTGCTGTCTTCTTCGTTTGAAAAGTGTTCAGTTTTATTTCCTCAAGTAGAGTTTTGTCATCCTTCTCTTTCTTCTGGCACCCTTAAAATGTGAATTTTGGAAAGTTTAATGTTATTCCTTCAGTTCAGTTCAGTTCAGTGGCTCAGTCGTGTCCAACTCTTTAGGACCCCATGAATCGCAGCACGCCAGGCCTCCCTGTCCATCACCAACTCCCGGAGTTCACTCAGACTCACGTCCATTAGGTCAGTGATGCCATCCAGCCATCTCATCCTCTGTCGTCCCCTTCTTCTCCTGCCCCCAATCCCTCCCAGCATCAGAGTCTTTTCCAATGAGTCAACTCTTCGCATGAGGTGGCCAAAGTTCTGGACTTTTAGCTTTAGCATCATTCCTTCCAAAGAAATCCCAGGACTGATCTCCTTCAGAATGGACTGGCTGGACCTCCTTGCAGTCCAAGGGACTCTCAAGAGTCTTCTCCAACACCACAGTTCAAAAGCATCAATTCTTCGGCGCTCAGCTGATCTCTTATATTGCTTTCGTTTTTTAACGGTTTTTTATTCTGCTGTCCTGACTGAATAATTTCCATTATTCTGTCTTCCATATCACTTATGCACTCTTTTGTATCACTTAGAATGCTGTTCATTCTGTCTAGTGTGTCTTTCATTTTAGCTACTGAATATTTTAGTCCTGATATTGTTTTCTCTTAAAAAATATATTTATTTTTTAATTGAAGGAAGATTGCTTTACAGAATTTTTTTTTTTTTCTGTCAAACTTAACATAAATCAGCCATAGGTAAACATACCCTTCCCTTTTGAACCTCCCTCCCATCTCCCTCCCAACCCCACCCCTCTAGATTGATACAGAGCCCCTGTCCGAGTTTCCTAAAACATACAGAAAATTCCTGTTGGTTATCTATTTTACATATGGAAATGCGAGTTTCTATGTTACTCTCTCCATATATCTCACCCTCTCCTCCCTTCTCCCCATGTTCATAAGTCTATTCTCTATGTCTGCCCTGTAAATAAATTCTTCAGTACCATTTTCTATATTCATATATATGCATTAGAATACAATATTTATCTTTCTCTTTCTGACTTATTTCACTCTGTAAAATGGGCTCTAGGTTTATCCACCTCATTAGAACTGACTCAAATGGGTTCTTTTTTTATGGCTGAATAATATTCCATTGTGTATACATACAACAACTTCTTTATCCATTCATCAACCGATGGACTTCTAGGTTGTTTTCATGTTCTAGCTTTTGTAAATACTGCTGCAGTACAATGGGATACATGTGTCTTTTTCAATTTGGTTTCCTCAGGGTATACCCCTAGGAGTGGGATTTCTGGGTCATATGGTGCTTTTATTACTAGTTTTTTTTTTTTTTTTTTAAGGAATCTCCATGCCATCTTCCATAGTGGCTGTATCAATTTACATTCCCACCAACGGTGCAAGAGTGTTCCCTTTTCTCTACACTGTGTCCAGCATTTATTATTAGTAGACTTATTGATGATGGCCATTCTGACTGGTGTGAGGTTATAGTTCATTGTAGTTTGGATTTGTATTTCTTTAATAATGAGCAATGTCAAACATCTTTTCATGTGTTTGTTAGCCATCTGCATGTCTTCTTTGGAAAAATGTCTGTTTAGGTGTTTTTCCCACTTTTTGATTGGGTTGTTTGTTTTTCTGGTATTGAGTTGTATGTGCTGCTTGTATATTTTGGAAATTAATCCTTTATCAGTGGCTTTTCATTTCACCTTGCTTATAGCTTCCTTTGCTGAGCAAAAGCTTTTAAGTTTAATCAGGTCCCACTTGTTTGCTTTTGTTTTTATTTCCATTACTCTGGGAGGTGGGTCATAGAGGATCTTGCTTTGATTTATGCCATTGAGTGTTCTGCCTATGTTTTCCTCTAAGAGTTTTATAGTTTCTGGTCTTACATTTAGGTCTTTAATACATTTTGAGCTTATCTTTGTGTATGGTATTAGAAAGTGTTCTAATTTCATTCATTTACATGTAGCTGTCCAGTTTCCCCAGCACCACTTATTGAAGAGGCTTTCTTTTCCCCATTGTATATTCTTTCCTCCTTTGTCAAAAATAAAGTACCCATAAGTGCATGGGTTTATTTCTGGGCTTTCTACCTTGTCCCAATGGTCTATATTTCTATTTTTGTGCCAGTACCATATTGTCTTGATGACTATAGCTTTCTAGTATTGTCTGAAGTCAGGAAGATTGATTCCTCCAGCTCCATTCTTCTATCTCAAGACTGCTTTGGCTATTCAGGGTTTTTGTGTTCCCTTTCATATGAATTGTGAAATTTTTTGTCCCAGTGCTTGGGAAAATACCATTGGTAATTTGATAGGGATCTCTTTGAATCTGTAGATTGCATTTGATAGCATAATCCTTTTCATAATATTGATTCTACCTACCCAGGAACAGAAAAATTTCTCAATCTGCGTATGTTCTTTGATTTCTTTCATCAGTGTCTTATAATTTTCATTGTATTCTCTTTCCATGATGGGATACTCTCGCCTTTCCTCTCCTCCCTTTTCCACCTTAGATTCATCATTCAGGTGTCTTGCTCTGACTATACAAATTAATCTCTCTGTACTCTCATGCTACCTATTTCTTTCACCTACAGTAGTTTATTTTTTATTTTTGTGTGTGATTCCTTGATTAGTAACTGATTTCCCAAATAGATTCTAATTTCCAAAAGAACAAAACAAACTAACCTTTAGTTAATCGCCATCTCCATTTACTATACCAGTATTGTTTACCATAATAATGTTGGAACTCAGTATATTATAAATAAATGAATGAACTTCTAAGACAAATAATTGAACATTAATTTAGGTGATAAGGAAGGTTGAATGAATGAGATGAGAGAAAAAAAAAAAAAAAAAACAACGTTTGTTGAGTGTGTGCTAGACAATGTCCTAAGAACTGAACATTTTTGTCTTACCTAAATTTAACAAAACCTATATATTATTAAATTGTATATTTGTGTTTAAGGAGAGTGGCACCTCAATTTTGGCAGTATTATTCTTACTTTAAGTGGTTATTCTTGAAATCAGAATGTGGCCCATTCTCTCAGCTATCAAACTTCTCCAGTTAGGAATATTAGAAAATTTACTTTTGAGATGAATTACTTTTTCTGTTGGTAATAAGTTTTAAGTAATGGAATAGTGTTCTGAGAAAAAGAGAAATTGTACTGATAAAGAGCATTTTAAATCAAGCTAAATAGCATGATTCAACATAATTTTTTAAAAATTGCAGTAAAACTATATCCTTATTTTTAATGTGATGAAATCCCTCGTTTGGGTGAATGCCTCTTCTTATTGAAGACTTTTTCCTTTTTGTTTGAGTGGAAGAACTAATTCTAAAGAAATATATTCCAGTTCATGCTATTAATAATGTATATTATAAAGGAGAACCTTGTGCTGGCAGGTGTATGAAACAGTTGAGCCAAAAGGTCATTTCAATCTCTTAATTTCTATAACTCTATGAACCTGCTCTCACAATGTGAATACTGGAACATCCAATAATTTTAAGACCTGAATGGCTGTGAATCAGGAGTTTGTTATCTGACTGCCAATATCAGTCAACGTAAAAAGTTCTGGAATAGAGAGAAGATCATTTAAATGCTTTAGAAAGATGAGGTAAAGCTGGCAATGTTACTGGATAGTGCATTTGCTAATTAAACTACAATCTCCTAAATTAAAAGAGGAAAATGGCCAAATAGAGAAAGAAAATGAATTATACATTTGCACATATGAAAAGATGTAATTATATGGATGTTGGTTTTAGTATTATTTATAGTATAAAACCATACATATATATATATATATATGTATATATATAACATAAAGCAGTGAATGATTAAAAAGTTAAGCTGTAGCACACAACAGAATACCATGCAGCAATTAAGGCCTGGCATGCTGCGATTCATGGGGTCGCAAAGAGTCGGACACGACTGAGCGACTGATCTGATCTGATCTGATATCATGTTTAATAGAGAAAAAAAAAAGATTAATTTTAAATTAAAAAAATAAGTTGAAGACTATAATACATGAAGAATATAATACATGTCATATAACAGTTACCAAAATACAAAGTAATATGTATATTTGAGTAGAAGGAAATGGCAATCCACTCCAGTATTCTTACCTGGGAAATCTCATGGACAGAGGAGCCTAGCAAGCTACATTTCACGAGGTTGCAAGAGTCAGACATGACTTAGCAACTAAACCACCACAACTTCCATGTGTATTTGAATATATGTATGTAACACAAAACTCAAAATTATTGGTTACTCAAAAAACAATATTTTATATTTTTTAAAATACCACATTTTAGTTTTTTGAATTGCTTATAATTTTATAATAAGAATGAAACCCTAGTAGTGTTTAAATAAGCATATATAAAATAAAATACAGCAGTATAATCTCTGCTTGATTTTACATAGTTAATTTGCAAAAGAGAAGAATATAAGAAAAAGTTTTAAATTTGGAGAATTGAGCAAATCCTATGCACAGATCTTGGTCTTTTTCTTGGCCCATATTTCTTCACCTATTAATTCAGAACAATAGCAGCTACATCACAAGGTTGTTGAATGAGACACTCAATGCACAATCCCAAGTGGAGAGGTTGTTATAAGTAAAAAGGTCCTCAGTGTCCACTAGTTACCTTTCTTGTTCCTCTTTCGATCTCACTGACTTAGATCTTTAAAAAAAAAAAAGCCCTTCACAGGCATACATCTTACATTTTAATTTTGAGAAATGAAAACTGCTCAAAAGATGAGTGAAATGTAGGAAATCCATATAAAAACAACTAGATAAAGTGTCTCACTACTTAAAATTATAGTGAGACATTTGTTTTATACTAATTATTGGGAACAGTTCCAAAAATGAAATGATGTTGAACAGATGAACTTTAAAACATAGACAGAGATGAGATCTGTGTTTAGATGTGACTATTTACAAACACATAGTTGTCAAAGGGAAGAGCCAATGGTTGTAAGGAAAATGTTAGTGAGCTACTGGCATATGTTTTGGCCTTCCCTTTGCCCTGAAAAGGATTTGGCTAGACGTTATATGGGAAAATCCAATTAATAAAATGGATATATTCATTAGTCATTTATATCTTCAGTCTGTGGTCCATCAATCTGTGCTGGGATGCTGAGACTGCTCCCTGCTCAGAATGTAATTAATTAAACTCAGTGCAAAGAGAGGATATTTGCCAAGAAAAGCATGTGAAAGGCAGGAAGAAGAGGGGATCAATAAGCTCATACTCATAGAAGCATCTTGTAATGCTACTGGTGAAACTCTCCACCCCCTGAAAAATTTTGAGCATGTCTCTTTGGTTTATCATTTTAAGAATTAGGGATACAACTTGGCAGCCTAAATTCTCACATGATGGTTAAGATTTCCCTAAAAATAGAACAAAAGAACATATCAGTCCCTTGAACAATTTTTTTATCTGGATATTCTATGTTGTTTCTCTCTTCAACCTCCAATCACCTTGGCCATTATTTTTCTCCTAGAGGAAGGATCTTCTAAGAAACATCTTCTTACTTCTTCAACTAAGAAAGAGAAGTGAGTTTCCATATTTGGACATGATGGAGTAAAAGGGGATGGATTTACCCTTCTGTTCATAAAAACTAAAAACTGAACAAAATGTAGGAAATGACAGTTTCATACATTCAGTAACCAGGAGTGCAAGACAATGATCACTGAGAGGAGAGGGGTCACAATTTGCAGAAATAAATCACTGCTGCAAATTGGAAATTCTGAATCACTAGGGTAGATTCCACAGTAAGCAAAACCCATTCTCTGAGGAAACTAACTACAATCCAGTTGCTGATAAAGCCAGCACTACCCAATCAGTACCATCTCTACTTGAAGCGATCATCAAATCAGATATGGTAGCACATCCACCATTATGGACGGGAAACACTATTAAGACTCTATATGATTCTAACGCAAAAATTACAACTGCAAGTCAACTTATGACTTCTGCCAACAATGATCCCATTTGTCTTAGGGCAACAAAGGCCATATTGTACTGGATGAGCCCCTGACTGCTTCTGGAAATTTGACCATGTGGAATATTTTGGCAACTATCATTGGAAAAGACCCTGGTTTTGGGAAAGATTGAAGGCAGGAGGAGAAGGGGATGACAGAAGATGAGATGGCTAGATGGCATCACTGACTTGATGGACATGAGGTTGAACAAGCTCTGGGAGTTGGTGATGGATAGGGAAGCCTGGCATGCTGCAGTCCATGGAGTCACAAAGAGTTGGACACGACTGAGCAACTGAACTGAACTAGGCAACTATTGACGCTTTGCCGCTGTTTCAGTTTGAGCAGCTGACTCCTTAAAGCAAAAATTGTGTCATGTTTACAGCTTTTCAGATCATCTATGTTCTAATAGTGGTGTTCATTATGTCTTAAAAACCACTTAATAGATTAATTGTCATGATTTTCAACAGATACCTTATTATCCTCAGATTACTGGAGTCATAATGAGGTGGAATGAACTTCTATAAGTTAACTCAAAAAGATTTCTGATTCTTCCACTCTCAACCCTGTTCTACATACCTAAGTAAGAAAGTCTGGTCACGAAAAATGGCTGTACCCCAATAAGGTTATCCTTGTAGCCTTGTAGGCTAATGAAGAAGGTGAGCAATTAAATATGGCTAACTGCCAACTATGGGGTCACACAGAGTCGGACATGACTAAAGTGACTTAGCATAGCATAACAACTTTAAAATTGTGAATTTTACCATGGCCAGTCCTAGGCATGATGCTTCCTTCTTCCCACTGACTTTTACTCTGAGGAAGCCCAACTGATACTGTCTGTAAGTAGCCATCTAAAGAGACCTCAAAGAATTCAAACTTAATTCTGACTTAGGCTCCTATATTCTTCTTAGACTCACATGATCCTGGGTCATACAAACAATTACCAGTTGGTTAAGTACACTGTTCACCGAGTTTAACTATGGTGGTCCATATAGGCAAAAGTAGGAGTAGCTGCCCAGGTCTCTCAACTGGCTTCTATCAACACCTGAGGAGTGATTCCTCATTACTGCTATAAAGGGATGGGAGTTCTAGTCCCCAATTATTCTTTTAGTGATACATCCCTGGCTTGTAAAGGTTGGAGATGCCTCATTGTTCCCCACCTAGCGTTACTGACTCTACGGATGGGTGGCTTTAATAGCACCTGGTGGCAGTCAAAGTTCTTACTCTATTAAATATCTCTTGTCATCACCCTAGCAGGAAAGAAGAGCAACATCTCAATAGTGCATGGCAGCATGGAAATCTAGAATCTTTATATAAACTCCCTTTGTACCATGGGGCTGTCCTTTCAGAATGAAAGTTCCAGTTCTCTATTCAATTTCCCTTACATCACTTTGGGACAACTCAGTATACCAGATAAGGGAAATTTAGGTTTCCCACCTAGCCTTTGCTGGAATGGATACAGGTTCAGTTATAGCTTTTTGCTGTGGTGCTTTGCTAGTGTGGAGGGTATTGTCTAAAAGTTTGTCTTGCTAAGCTGTCCCTTTTCCTGTACTTAGCTGGAGGAATAGGGAAATGCACATTTGCCCCCATCATCCTAAAAAAAAATTGAAAAGAAGAGATGCAAGGAACAAGGGTTACTGTTTGGAAGAGGAAAACAGATTTCATTATTGCAATTTTCTGCTATTTATCTCAGAAGGGAAGAAAGGTTCAGCTTCTTTAAAGGAATATGTGGGAATTTACTCAAGTCAGGGGCCCAATGACATGTACTTGATCCTACAAAAAAAAAAAAGGAAAGAAATGTAGATATATCATTTTCAGACAATACAATAATTCTGGAGTCCTCAAAAATTTAACATCTATTAAGAGAGTTTTCAATGCATGTATGTCTCACAATACCATGCTTATGAAAACTTTTGAGACTCATTCCCTTACATTTTTCACTGTGTCCTATGCTCTAGTCAGTTTGTACTATTCTCACTTTCCTAAACTCTCCAGCTATCCTTTCTTCTGCCAAAGATATCCTCTTTGTCTCACTCAAACATTGCACACACCTCTCTGACTCTAGTAAATCCTCCTTGAATGGTTCTAACTTGAGGGTATCATCTATTTCATCCAAGACCCTGATTGATTAAACTTGGAAAGTAAATTAAACTTACTATCTTAAGACATTCTTACCTTAAATTTCTATGAATGTAACTACTAATAATCCAAATCAATAGTCACATCACAAGTTGCTGGCCAGCTTTCAGTTAACCTTGCTTATGTAATTTGCCTATTCTGGTCCAATTGGATGAGGTTAAGAGGTCAATGATCACATTGCCAAACAGGACGACCTAGAACTGTTCTTTTAAAGGATCTGATGTTTCCAAGATCCATTCATCTTGTCACATGCATTAGTGTTTTAGTCCTTTTCTGACTGTTAATATTCCATTGTATGAATACACTACCTTTTGATTCTCAGTTTATCAGTTTACAGACATTTAGGTTTTTCTGCTTTTTTTCTATTATAAATAATGCTTCTATAAACATTTGTGTACACGTTTATATGTGGGCAAACATTTTCACTTTCATTTCTCTTGAATAAACACTAGTCAGTATAATTACTGGGCAATATTATATCTAACATTTTTGGGAACTACTATTTTCCAAAGCATTCACACCGTGATACATTCTCACCTGCAATGTAAGAGTGCTCTAATTTCTCATTATCCTTGCTTAAACTACTAGCTCCCTTTATATATATATATATATATATATATATATATATATATATATATATATATTATGTGAGTGAATGAAGTTGCTCAGTCGTGTCCGACTCTTTGCGACCCCATGGGCTGTAGACTACCAGGCTCCTCTGTCCGTGGGATTTTCCAGGCAGTAGTCCTGGAGTGGATTGCCATTTCCTTCTCCAGGGGATCTTCCCAACCCAGGGATTGAACCTGGGTCTCCCACATTGTAGACAGACGCTTTACCGTCTGAGCCACCAGGGAAGTCATATATAATACAAATATAGCACTTCTTTCCTACTTGATGAATATATATATATATATAATATATATGTATATATTATAAATATATATAAATATAAATAATACATAACATTATTAATAATATTAAATAATATATAATATATTAATAACATATAATATAAATATATATAAATACTATTTATAATATATACATGTATATATATAAATTATATATATATATATTCATCAAGTAGGAAAGAAGTGCTAGTGCATTATTATGTTTTTTGCGTTTTGATTTTTTCTTGGTGACAATTTTCTTTATTCAACACAAGGAACACTTTAGGTATAGCACTAAGACCCTCACATATTTTAACATTGAAATGCTCATCTGTACCACCTTATAAGCTGGAAAGAGGGTATACAATTTGCTCTAGTGACTGTGTTGTCTCAAATGGAGTCCACAATAACTCCATGTTTCAGTTTTTCTTTCTGTCAAAGTCTATTACTATTTTTGGTGGTCAAGAGTCACCCCCTACCCTCACCGTGCCATTGTGCACTATTAGTGAATTCTCAACTTCACTTACAGGTTACTCAGCTATCAAATGAATGGCAAAGTTTTCATTTACCTTTCCTTAACAACCTAAACATGGAATTTTCCTGTAGGCTTTATCATCATCTAGCTAGTGTGCAGTGATTTTCTTCCCATACCCTGAAATATCTGGCCTCCAAGGGCAGGCTCTGCCCTGCTCCTCTTCTCTTGCCCTACAACAAACAGAAAGGTAGTCACTGCTGATATCTTCCTGGGCTGACAATTGATCCAGTGCCCCAGCCTGTCAAACAACTACTCATGGGCAAGGCACGTTCTCTGTGGTTTTGACTTGCATTTCTATAAGTATTGATCATGTTGAGCATGTATATTTTCACGTGGTTACTAGCCACTTGCATATCTTCTTTGTAGAATTGTCTATTCAAATATTTTGCTAATTTATTGTTTGCCTTATTATTGTTGAGTTGTAATAATTCTTCAAATATTCAGAAAGCTTAACAGAAATAGAATATGCACATGTTTTCTCCAATTATGTGGGTTGTATTTTCACTTTATAAAGTATTATTTTATTCAAAAAGTTTTAAATTTTCATAAAGTCTGAGGTATCTAATTTTTCTCTTGTTCCTTTGATGTCTTATCTAAGATGCTATTATCTAATTCAAATTTGTAAGACTTACACCTGTTTTCTTCTAGAATTTTGAAATTTCAACTCCTATATTTAGGTCTATGATCCATTTTTAGTCAATTTTTGTGTATGATGTCATTAAATGGTTCAACTTCAGTGCTTGCATATGGATATCCAGTTTCCCCACCTCTACTTATTTAAAGACTATTTTTTCTCCATTGACTTGTCACAGAGTCTTTGTCAAAAGTCAATTGACCACAAATATGAAATTTATTTCTGAATTCTTAATTATATTCTACCTGTATGTCTGTACTTATAATATTTATTATCATAACTTATAAGTTTTGAAATCACACATTGTGAGTCTTCTAGCCTTTCCCCACCCCCCCCAGGATCATAATTGTTTTTGAATCCAGTGGATGTGTATATAAAATTTAAGGTCATCTTGTCTTTGGGCTTGTCACCTTGTCAATATCTGTAAAAACATCAACTGATATTTTTTGGAAGTACTTCCATATTTGTATATTTTATTTTTTAAATTATTTCATGTTTTAAGTATTCTCCACACTGTTCTACATAGTAGATGCACCGTTTTGCATTCCCACCAACAGTGTCAGACAGTTTCCTTTTCTCCACACCTCTCCAGAATTTATTGTTTGTAGACTTTTTGATCAGAGAAGGCGATGGCACCCCACTCCAGTACTCTTGCCTGGAAAATCCCATGGATAGAGGAGCCTGGTGGGCTGCAGTCCATGGGGTCCCTAAGAGTCAGACACAACTGAACGACTTCACTTTCACTTTTCACTTTTATGCATTGGAGAAGAAAATGGCAACCCACTCCAGTGTTCTTGCCTGGAGAATCCCAGGAACGCGGGAACCCGGTGGGCTGCCGTTTATGGGGTCGCACAGAGTCGGACATGACTGAAGTGGTTTAGCAGCAGCAGCAGCAGCAGACTTTTTGATAGCAGCCATTCTGACCAGTATAAGATTAATGAGTGATGCCCATCTTTTCATGTGTTTATTAGCCATCTGACTGTCTTCTTTGGAGAAATGTCTGTTTAGTTCTTTTGCTGACTTTTTGATTGGCTTGTTCGTTTTTCTGGTAAGTTGCATGAGCTGCTTGTATATATTAGAAATTAATTCTTTGACAGTTGTTTCTTTGGGTTGTTATTTTCTCCCATTCTGAATGCTGTCTTTTCACCTTCTTATAGTTTCCTTCATTGTGCAAAAGGTTTTAAATTTAATTAGGCCTCATTTGTTTATTTTTGTTTCTATTTCCATTACTTTAGGAAGTGGGTCATAGAGGATCTTGCTGTGATTTATATCAGAGAGTGTTCTGCCTATGCTTTCCTCTAAGAGTTTTAAAGTTTCTGGCATTACATTTAGATCTTTTATCCATTTTGTGTTTATTTTTGTGTATAGTTTTGTGTATAGTGTTTCAAAGTGTCCTAGTTTCATTCTTATACACATGGTTGACCAGATTTACCAGCACTACTTGTTGAAGAAGCTGTTTTTTCTCCATTGTATATTTTTGCCTCCTTTGTCAAAGATAAGGTGTCCATTGGATTTATCTTTGGGCTTTCTATCTTTTTTTTTTTTTCATTGATCTATATTTCTGTCTTTGTGCCGATACCATACTGTCTTGGTGAAAGTAGCTTTGTAGTATAATCTGAAGTCAGGAAGGTTGATTCCTCCAGTTCCATTCTTATTTCTCAACAAGAATATTCTCAATATTCTTTGTTTATTTGAGGTTATATGTGTTTCCACACAAATTGTGAAATTATTTGCTCTAATTCTTTAAAAAAAATACCATTGGTAGTTTGATAGGGAGTGTGTTGAATCTATAGATTGCTTTGCTAGTACACTCATTTTCACTCTACTGATTCTTCCAATCCATGAACATGGCATGTTTCTCCATCTATTTGTGTCATCTTTGATTTCTTTCATCAGTGTTTTATAGTTTTCTATATGCAGGTCTTTTGTTTCTTTAAGAAAAATTATTCTGAAGTATTTAATTCTTTATGTTGCAATGGTGAATGGGATTGTTTCTTTCTTTTTCTGTTTTTCATTGCTGGTATATAGGAATTGAAGGGATTTCTGTGTATTAATTTTATATCCTGCAACTTTACTATGTTTATTGATTAACTCTAGTAATTTTCTGGTGACATCTTTAGGGTTTTCTATGTAGAGGATTATGTAATCTGCAAGCAGTGAGAGTTTTACTTCTTTTCCAATCTGGATTCATTTTTATTTCTCCTCTCGGATTGCTGTGGTTAGCAACTCCAAAGCTACGCTGAACAGTATTGGTGAGTGGGCACCCTTTTCTTGTTCCTGATTTTAGAGGAAATGCTTTCAATTGTTCTCCATTGAGGATAAGGTTCGCTGCAGGTTTTTTCATATATGGATTTTATTATGTAAAGATATGTTCCTTCTAAGCCTGCTTTCTTGGGAGTTTTTATCATAAATGGGTATTGAATTTTGTCAAAAGCTTTCTCTGCTTCTATTGAGGTAATCATATGGCTTTTATATTTCAGTTTGTTAATATGGTGTATCACATTGATTGATTTGCAAATATTGAAGGATTTTTGCATCTCTGGGATAAAGCCCACTTGGTCATGATGTATGATCTTTTTGATATGTTGTTATATGCTAGAATTTTGTTAAGGATGTTTGCTTCCGTGTTCATCAGTGATATTGACCTGCAGTTTTCTTTTTTTATGGCATATTTGTCCGGTTTTGGTATCACGGTGACAGTGGCCTTACAGAATGAGTTTGGGAGTTTTTCTTCCTCTGGAATTTTTCTGAAGGAGTTTGAGTAAAATAGGTGTTAGCTATTTTCTTAAGTTTTTGGTTGAATTCATCTCTGAAGGAATCTGGTCTTGGGCTTTTGTTTGTTGGAAAAATTTTTATTGCAGTTGCAGTCTCTATGCTTGGAATTGGTCTGTTCAGAATTTGTATTTCTTTCTGATTCAGTTTTGAAAGGTTATACTTTTCTAAGAATGTGTCCATTTCTTCCAAGTTGTCCATTTTATTGACATATAGTTCTTCAAAGTAGTCTCTTATGATCTTTTGTATTTCTGTGTTGTCTGTTATGATTTCTCCATTTTTATTTCTAATTTTATTGATTTGAATTTTCTCTCTATTTTTATTGAGGAGTCTGGCTAATAGTTTGTTTATTTTGTTTATCTTCTTAAAGAACAAGCTTTTAGTTTTGTGATCTTTGCTATGGTCTCCATCATTCCTTTCTCACTTGTTTCTGATCTGATTTTTATGATTTTTTTTTCTTTCTACTAACTTTGGGTGTTTTTGTTCTTTTTCCATTAGCTTTAGGTGTACATTTAGGTTGTTTATTTGATGTTTCTCTTGTTTCTTGAGGTGGGCTTGTATTGCTATGGACTTCCTTCTTAACACTACTTTTACTGACTCTGCTGGGTTTTGGTTCATCGTGTTTTCATTATCATTTGTTTCCATGTATATTTTTATTTCCTTTTTAATTTCTTCAGTGATCTATTGGCTATTCAAAAGAGTGTTGTTTAACCTCCATATGTTTGTGTTTTATATAGCTTTTTTCCCCTGTAGTGGATATCTAATCTTACCACATTGTGATCAGAAAAGATTCTTGAAATGACTTCAACTATTTTTTTTTTTTTTTAATTTACCAAGGCTAGATTTGTGGACCAGAATATGGTCTATCCTGGAGTATGCTCCATATGCACTTCAGAAAAAGATGAAATCCATTGTTTTGGGGTGAAATTCCCTGTAGATATCAATTAGGTCTAACTGGCCCATATATCATTTAATGCTTGTGCTTCCTTGTTAATTTTCTGTTTTGTTGATTTATCCATTAGTGTGAGTTGATTATTAAAGTCAGCCACTACTACTGTGCTACTGTCAAATTCAAAGTTAATTTTATCTCATATGAGTATTGCTACTCCCATTTCCTTTTGGTCTCTGCACGAAATATATTTTTCCAGTTTCTCACTTTCAATCTGTATGTATCTCTAGGTTTGAGGTAGGTCTCTAGTAGACAGCATATCTAAGGGTTTTGCATCTGGATCCACATAGTCACTCTTTGTCTTTTGGTTGGAGTATTTAAACCATTTATGTTTAAGGTAACTATTGATGAGTATGATCCTGTTACCATTTACTTAATGATTTGAGGTTCATTTTTATAAACCTTTACTGTGTTTCCTGTCTAAAGAACATCCTTTAGCATTTGTTGGATAGCTGATTTGGTGGTGCTGAATTATCTCAGCTTTTGCTGGTCTGTAAAGCTTTTGATTTCTTCTTCAAATGTGAATGAGATCCTTGTTGGGTAAGTAATCTTGGTTGTAGGTTTTTCTCTTTCATCACTTTATATACCCTGAAATTCCCTTCTGGCCTGAAGAGTTTCTATTGAAAGATCAGCTGTCATCCTTATGGAGATACCCATGTACATTATTTGTTGCTTTTCCCTTGCTGCTCTTATATTTCTCTTTGCACTTAATTTTTTCAATTTGATTAATATATCTTGGCGTCTTTCTCCTCTCCTTGGGTTTATCCAGTTTGGGACTCTCTCTTCAACTTGGGTGGTTATTTCCATTTTGAGTTTATCATTGTGTATGGCTAGGAAGTGTTCTGATTTCATTCTTTGGCACATAGCTGTTCAGTTTTCCCAGCACCACTTATTGAAGAGGCTATCTTTGCCCCATTGTATATTCTTTCCCCCTTTGTCAAAAATAAGTTACCCATAGGTGTGTAGGTTTATCTGTATGTTCTCTATCTTGTTACATTGCTTTGTATTTCTGTTTTTGTTTGTTGCAGTACCAAACTCTCCTGATGATGTAGCTTTGTAGTATAGTCTGAAGTAAGGAAGATTGATTCCTCCAGCTCATTCTTTGTTCTCAAGACTGCTTTAGCTATTCAGGGTCTTTTGTGTTTCCATATGAATTGTGAATGTTTTTGTCCTAGTTCTGAGAAAAATGCCATTGGTAATTTGATAGGAATCGTATACATTGCATTTGGTAGTATCCTCATTTTTACAATATTGATTCTTCCTATCCAGGAACAAAGAATATCTCTCCATCTGTTTATGTCATCTTTGATTTCTTTCATCAACTTATTATAGTTTTCTCTATGCAATTATTTTGTCTCCTTAGGTACATTTATTCCTAAATATTTTATTATTTTTGTTGCAATGGTGAATGGGATTAATTATTTAATTTCTTCTTCTGATTTTTTATTGCTAATATATAGGAGTGCAAGTGATTTCTGTGTATTGTCCTTGTATCCTGTGACTTTGCCAAATGCACTGATCAAATCTAGCAATTTTCTGATGATTTCTTTTGGGTTTTCTATGCCTAGTATCATATCATCTGCAAACAGTGAGAGTTTTACTTCTTTTCCAATCTGGATTCCTTTAATTTCTTCTTCTTTTCTAACTGCTGCAGCTAGGACTTTGGAAAATATGCTGGATAATAGCGGTGAGAGTGGGCACCCTTCTCTTGTTTCTGATTTTAGAGGTAATGCTTTTAGTCTTTCACCATTGAGAATAATGTTTGCTGTAGGATTTTCATATATGGCCTTTACTATGCTGAGGTGCAGAGAAGGCAATGGCATGCCACTCCTGTACTCTTGCCTGGAAAATCCCATGGGTGGAAGAGCCTCGTAGGCTGCAGTCCATGGGGTCTAGAAGAGTCGGACACAACTAAGGGACTTCACCTTCACTTTTCACTTTCATGCATTGGTGAGGGAAATGGCAACCCATTCCAGTGTTCTTGCCTGGAGAACCCCAGGGATGGGGGAGCCTGGTGGGCTGCCATCTATAGGGTCACACAGAGTTGGACATGACTGAAGTGACTTAGCAGCAGTAGCAGTATGCTGAGGTGGTTTTCTTCTATGTCCATTTTTTGAAGTGTTTTATATCATAAATGGATGCTGAATTTTGTCAAAGTCATTTTCACATCTATTTAAATGATCATATGGTTTTTATCTTTCTATTTGTTAATATGGTTTATCATGTTGATTAATTTGTGTATATCGAAGAATCCTTGCATCCCTGGAATAAACCCGACTTGATCATGGCTTATGAGCTTTTTTTAACATCCTGTTGAATTCTGTTTGCTAGAATTTTGTTGAGGATTTTTGCATCTATATTCATCAGATATTGGCCTGTAATTTTCTTTTTTCGTGTTGTCTTTGCCTTGTTTTGGTATCAGAGTGATGGTCGTTTCATAGAATGAATTTGGATGTGTTCCTTTTTCTGCAGTTTTTTTGGAAGAGTTTCAGAAATATAAGCATTGGCTCATCTCTAAATGTTTGATAGAATTCTCCTGTGAAGCCATCTGGCCGTGGGCTTTTGTTTTTTGGAAGATTTTTGATAACTGTTTCAATTTCAGTGTTTGCAATTGGGTTGTTCAGGTTTTCTATTTCTTCTGGGTTCAGTCTTTGGAGGTTGACCTTTTCTAAGAATCTGTCCATTTCCTCTAGGTTGTCCATTTTATTAGCACATAGTTGCTCATAATATTCTCTTATGATACCTTGTATTTTTGTGTTATTTGTTGTAATTTTTTTTTCAATTCTAATTTTGTGATTTGATTTTTCTCCCTTTTTTCCTTAAAGAGTCTGGCTAGTGGTTTGTCAATTTTGTTTATATTCTCAAAGAACAAGCCTTTAGTTTTATTAATCTTTTCTATTATTTTCTTCACTTCTTTTTCACTTGTTTCTGCTTTGAATTTTATGCTGTCTTTCCTTTTGCTGACTTTGGGGTTCTTTTTCCTTCTTTTTCCAGCTGATTTAGATGTAGAGTTAAACTGTTTATTCAATGCTTTTCTTGTTTCTTGAGGTATGATTGTATCACTATAAACTTCCCTCTTAGAACTGTTTTTGCTGAATCCCATAGGTTTTGAGTTGTCATGTGCTTCTTGGACTTGGTTGACTATTTCCTTTCACATGTTGGGGAAGTTTTCAACTATAATTACTTCAAAAATTTTCTCAGTGTCTTTGTTTTTTTCTTCTTCCTCTGGGACCCCTATAACTCAAACTTTGTTGTGCTTACTATTGTCCCAAATGTCTCCAAGGCTATCCTCAATTCTTTTCATTCCTTTTACTTTATTCTGCTCTTCAGCAGTTACTGCCACCATTTTCTACTCCAGCTCACTTGTCTGTTCCTCTACCTCAGTTATTCTGCTATTGGTTCCTTCTAGAGTGTTTTTAATTTCAGTAATTGTGTTATTCATCTCTTTTTGCTTATTCTTTATTTCTTCTATGTCCTTGATGATTGTATTAAATAATTATTGCCTTTTCTCCATTCTATTTTTAATCTTTAGAGCAACTTTACTATCATTATTCTGAATTCTCTTTCAGGGAGATTGCTTATTTCCTCTTTCTTTATTTAGTCTTGTGAGTGTCTACCTTGCTCTTTCATTTGTGTTGTATTTCTCTGTCTCTTCATAATTTTTTTTTTCACTTGCTCCTTTTTTTTTTCCACTTGCTCCTTTTTTTTTTTTTCACTTGCTGCTCTCAAGGAGACACTTGAGGTCTCCTTTTCTCAGGCTTTAGCATTGTATTATTTCTTCCCTTTGGTTTTTGCCTTTGGAGGGAAATGTTGGTTGGGTGGTTTGTGCTAATTTCTTATTAGGGGTGACTTGTGCCTGTGCTCTAGGGGGAGGAGATCAATTCCAAGGTAATTATGGAAATAATGGAACATATATGCACACTTCCACACATGCAGTTATAACCAAAGTGTTCTAAATATGAGTACAGGAGATTGACTTAGTGAGCAAGAAAAACCAGAGTGATATCAACCAATTAAAAGAAGAGTTAGATAATGTTCAATCTGGAAATCTGAGCATTAGCAGAGGGCCAACTGTGGAATATAGCAAAGAGAGCTCAATAATTTGACTTACTCAGTGAGAAAATATGAGTGGAGGATAAAATGGAGAAGGAAAAAAGAGAGAATAAAAGAAGAGAAAGGAGGGAAAAGGTAAAAGGAGGGGTGGAATGGGGGACTAAAAAAGAAAGAAAAGATAAAATAGAAAAACAAAGAAAAATATATGCATGTGGAAAAAAATTATATATATTCAGGAATAGCTACAGATGGTAAAGAACTATAGGTAAAACAGTTGAATATATTAAAAACAAAATAAAAAACCTCCTCAAGGTGGGGGGGAAGGTGAAAAAGAGGGAAAAAAATCTTTAAAAAAAATATATTTTTTTGACAAGAAACACAAAGAGGAAAACTCCACAGCACCACAGAAGGCTAATACCAAAGTGGAAATATGTAAGGGGAATAAACCGTGTGATTTACAAAAAAGAAAAAAAAAAAAAAATTCTGGAAACAGAAAAGACCCTGAATATCTAAAACAAACTTGAGAAAGAAGCATGGAGCTGGAGGAATCAACCTTCCTGATTTTAGACTACACTATAAAGCTATAGTCATCAAGACTGCATGGTACAGGCACTAAAACAGAAATATGAACCAATGGAACAAGATAGAAAGCCTAGAGATAAGCCCACACACCTATGGATACCTTATTTTTGACAAAGGAGCCAAGAATACATAATAGGGAAAAAATAGTCTTTTCAATAAGTGTTACTGGAAAAACTGGACAGCTGCATGTAAAAGAATGAAATTAGAACACTACCTAAAACTATACACAAAGATAAACTCAAAATGGATTAAAGACCTAACTTTAAGACCAAAAACTATAAAATTTTTAGAGAAAAGCATAATCAGAGACTGGCAGGAAGATGGCAGAGGAGTTAGGGAGATCGCCGGCTTCCCCACTAATTCATCAAAAACTCATCGTGATAAGAAACAACTCCTACAAAGAAACATTTAGAATCAACCTAGAATCATATTCCTTATAAATAAATAAGCCTAATTTTTAAAATGTTATTTATTTATTTTAATTGAACAATAATTGCTTTACAACACTGTTATGGCCTTTGCCATACATCAGCATTTCACACAGTATCAGCCAAAATAAAATTTACCTTTCACACATTATCTCAGAAAACTACTCAAGTATATGTTTCAACCAAACAATGGCTACAGGTTGACAGGACTCCAGTTGAGACTGGAACAAAGGACAAGTGATCCTTAAAATAAGCAACTCATGAACATTAAATTAACAAAACAAGAAAAGAGAAAATTCTAAAATAGCTACTCAGATAGTAAAGAATATGCCTGCAATGTGGGAGACCCAGGTTCGATCCTTGGGTCAGGAAGATCCCCTGGATAAGAGAATGGCTCCCCACTCCAATATACTTGCCTGGAGAATTCCATGGACAGAGAAGCCTGGTGGGCTACAAACCATGGGGTGGCAAAGAGTTGAACACAACTGAGTAACTAACATTTTCACTTTTTTTTTTTAACTTTCATACAAATATATTTGTGTACAAGTATTTGGAGATGAAATAGTTATGTATATGTAGAAAAATAAGCACACAAACAAACAAAAAGGCAATTATGAACACCAGGGAAAACAAAAATTTTACAGAAAGGAAAAAATAATTGTATATGAATTGTGATTCAACTGTGAATAAATTATGCTCATAATAACATATATTGAATATTGGCTTAATCCTAAAAGAATAACATAAATATATTGAAAGGATAGTAGGGAAAGTAATGATTTATTTGTGAGTAGCAGTATATAAAAAGTTAAATTCTTATCATCCGCATAAAAATTCGATGTATTGTGTTTATTCTCAGATAGCAGTATGAGTTATTTCTGAGAAGTATAACAGTAAATATCACAAGAAACAGTTAAAAGATTTAAGTAGAGTTTCTCTCAGGGAACAGGAAACCACATCAGGGAAACGGATTTTAGAAATTGTTTGTTTTTATGCAGAGGGCATAGCAACCCACTCCAGTATTCTTTCCTGGAGAATCCCATGGACAGAGGAGCCTGACAGGCTATAGTTCATAGGTTTGCAAAGAGACTGATATAGCTGAAGCAACTTAGCACACATGCATACATGGTGGTGGTGGTAATTGTGACAAAGCCAGTTTAAAGGAGAGAGAAAGGAGAGAGGGAGAGAGAGAGAGAGGGAGAGAGAAACCATCTGTTAAAAGAAGGAAAAGTTTCAGAAGAAAAGAGGAGAAGCACGGGAAAGTAAACCAAAGAGGTAAGATAGGCTTTGTTCCAGGAGGGCAGTTCTTGTCCTACTTGTCTTCAGAGATTTGTGACTAAAAGTATGACAGAGATAGAACCTACTCCAAAGAGGGAATGTTATGAATCTTATTCACATTTTTTTTAATTTAATAAATAAGAATATCCAGGAAAAGAAATAACATGATATGTATCCATAATTTCATCTTTGTTCAGTCGTGCATGATATTGCATTCACAGAACAGAGAGCGACATAAATAAACATAAATGTTAAATAAACAAAAATAAATTTTTATTTGAACTGTGAATAATTGTAATGTATGTATTCACCATAAATCTCAGTCTGGATTGAACATGGAAATTACTTGGAATGAATTTTAAAATCACAAATCATATACTATGAGTTTTTGGGTCCACAAAACAATCTGTGTGGACAAGGTCCAGGCATCAGTAGTTTAAAAACTCTGTAGGCAATTTTAATTTGCAGCAAACAGAAATTATGACTATTTCATGTGGTCCTTATACTAGCAATATTGGCATCATCTAGGTACTTTTACTAAATGTAAAGTCTCAGAACAACTCCCCAGACCTAGAGAAGGAAAAGTTTTGGGTGTAGGTATCATCTAAGACTTTAAGGTGATTCTGAAGCACACCACAGTTTGAAAACCTCTGACTTGGGGTCTTATGATATACAGTGTGGTTCATGGACCTATAACTAAGCATATCAACTATCCCAGTTTACCAGAATAGTCTTAGTTTGATAGTTAAACCCCTATACACTAGACAAGGGGGCTTTTAGTGGTAAATAATCCACCTGTCAATATAGGACACAAATTTGATCCTTGGGTCAGGAATATCCCCTGGAGAAGGAAATGACTTCTCACTCCAGTATTCTTGCTTGGGAATTCCCATAGGCAGAAGAGCCTGGTGGGCAATAGTCCATGGGGCTGTAAAAGAGCTGGAAACGACTTAACCAATAAACAACAGCAACAACATGCTAAACAAACCAGAATGAATAGCTACCCTCAGCAACATCACTATTTGAGCCTTTATATTAAAAAAAAGTGTTAGTCTCACTTTTAGACTGCCTAATTTCAAATTTGCTTTTCAAGGAAAATTTTACTTTGCAGCAAATATTTTGCAGTACATAGATGACTTCTATGTACTTGACAATCTGAGAACCATTGCACTTGGACAGTAATGGTTTTCAAGCCTACTGAACATTAAAATCTCCCCAGGCTTTACCCAAGACTCAATCAGAGTCTTTGGGGTTGAGCCCCAAGCCTCTTGTGAACCCATGATTGAGCACAGCTACACATTTATTTATTTATTTTTTGTTTTGTTTTGTTTTGCTTGTTTATAAAACTTTGAAATTTTATTTTTAACAAATCACGAATATGAACATTGTTACAATTAGAAGCACTCTTGTTTCTCCACAGTGATAATGAGCATGCTCACAAGGGGTTTCCATTGTTTAATTTCGCATAAACAATCATCTTTAAAAGAAGAAGAAGGAAAAAAAACAAACAAACATACACTACTACTTAACTTATTTAATGTTTCTTCACAAATGGAGAAAAATACTAAAGTACAGACAAGGACTCATTTCTCATACTAGTAAGTTTATGCCCCAAATCCTTCAAGCTATGTTTCAATAGTATGTGAACTGAGAACTTTCAGATGTACAAACTGGATTTAGAAAAGGAAGAGGAACCAGAAATCAAATTGTTAACATTCAATGGATCACAGAGAAAACAACGGAATTCCAGAAAAAAACATCTACTTCTGCTTCATTGACAATGCTAAAACCTTTGACTGTGTGGATCACAATAAACTTTGGAAAATTCTTAAAGAGATGGGAATACCACACTACCTTATCTGTCTCCTGAGAAATCTCTATGCAGGTCAAGAAGCAACAGTTAGAAAGAGGCATGGAACAACTGACTGGTTCAAAATTGGGAAAGGAGTACAGCAAGGCTGCATATGGTCACTTTGATTATTTAGCTTCTATGCAGAATGCATCTTGTGGAGTGCCAGGCTGGGTGAATCACAAGCTGGAATCAAGATTGCTTAAAGAAATAACAACAACCTCAGATATGCAGAGGACTACTCTAATTGTAGAAAGTGAAGAGGAAATAAGAAACTTCTTGATTAGAGTAAAGGCAGAGAGTAAAAACCTAACTTAAAACTCAGCTTCCAAAAGACTATGAACATGTCATCTGGTCCCTTCACTTCATGGCAAATAAAAGGGGAAAATGTGGAAGCAGTGACATATTTTATTTTGGGGGGGAGGCACCAAAATCACTGCAATGGCAAATTCCATAAAAGGAAATTTAGACAGTATATTAAAAAGCAAAGACATAACTTTGCCAACAAAGGTCTGTATAGTCAAAGCTATGATTTTTCCAATAGTTGTGTATGGCCGTGAGTGTTGGATGATAAAGAAGGCTGAGCACTGAAAAACTGATGCTTTTGAGTTATGGTGCTAGAGAAGACTGTTGAGAGTCCCTTGGATAGCAAGGAGATCAAAGACAGTCAATCAGAAAGGAAATCAACCCTGAATATTCATTGGAAAGATGATGCTGAAGCTGAAACTCCAATACTTTGGCCATGTGATGCGAAGAACTGACTCATTAGAAAAGACCCTGATGCTGGGAAAGATTGAAGGTAAAAGGAGAAGAGGGAGGCAAATGATGAGATGGTTGGATAGCCTCACCAGCTCAATGGACATGAATTTGATCTAATTCCAGAGACAGTGAAGAACAGGGAAGCCTGGTATTCTGCAGTTCATGGGGTTTCAAAAAGTCAAACATGATTTGATGACTGAACAACAACAGACAAGGAATAATCATAATGTTGTGACTAATAATATAAATATGGAATTGTAATTCAAAACATTTTCTGGTTTAAAAAATAAATCTGGTAGTCAGTGCAGTTCTGCAGGGTCTCTGTGTCCATTGGGACTGGTGTCTGCATTCCTGTGGTGCTCACCTTTAGCCATTTTTCCAGGTCCTCCACACCTGCCTCTTCTACCACTCCTCTATTGCATCTAAGTTCCTAGGGGTCACCCAAGATCACCTTATTTTCTTCCACTAAAGCCACCATGTTTAATGTCCCAACAGCAACCTCTTAACATTCCACTGGAACCACCATAGAGATGCCAAAACTTACACAGGACTGGGAAACAAACTCTTTGCCAACAACAACAGAACCTTGTGTGCACCAGGACCCAGGAGAAAGGAGCAGTGACCACACAAGAAACTGATCCAGACTTGCCCATAAGTGTCCAGGAGTCTCCGGTGGAGCGGTGGGTTGGCGGTGGCCTGCTGCAGGGCAGGGGGCACTGAGTGCAGCAGTGCCTACATGGGTCCTTTTGAAGGAGGTCACCATTATCTTCATTACCTCCACCATAGTTCCACCCCAGGTAAATAAAAGGTCGGGAACACAGCCATACTTTTCAACAGAAAATTGGATTAAAGATTTACTGAACATGGCCCCACCCATTCAGAGCAAGACCCCATTTCCTCGTAGGTCAGTCTCTCCCGTCAGGAAACTTCCATAAGCCTCTTATCCTTCTCCATCAGAGAGCAGACAGACTGAAAACCACATTCACAGGAAACTAACCAATCTGATGACACAGACCCACAGCCTTGTCTAACTCAAAGAAACTATGAGCCATGCCCTGTAGGGCCACCCAAGACAGACGGGTCATGGTGGAAAGTTCTGACAAAACGCGATCCACTGGAGAAAAATATGGCAAACCCATTTTAGTGAGAACCCTATGGACAACATGAAAAGGCAAAAAGATAGGACACTGAAAGATGAACTCCCCAGGGCGGTGGGTGCCCAATATGCTACTGGAGATCAGTGGAGAAATAACTCCAGAAAGAGTGAAGAGACGGAGCCAAAGCAAAAATAACACCCAGTTGCGGATGTGACTGGTGATGGAAGTAAAGTCCGATGCTGTAAAGAGCAATATGGCATAGGAACCTTGAATCAAGGTAAATTGGAAGTGGTCAAACAGGGATAGCAAGAGTGCACATTGACATCTTAGGAATCAGCGAACTGAAATGGACTGGAATGGTTGAATTTAACTCAGATGACCATTATATCTACTACTGCAGGCAAGAATACCTTAGAAGAAATGGAGTAGTTATCATAGTCAACAAAAAAGTCTGAAATATAGTACTTTGATGCAATCTCAAAAATGACAGAATCATCTCTGTTCATTTACAAAACAAACCATTCAATATCACAGTAATCTAAGTCTATGCCCTGACTAGTAATGCTGAAGAAGTTGAAGTTGAATCATTCTATGAAGACCCACAAGACCTTCTATAATTAACACCCCCAAAAAGATGTCCTTTGCATTATAGGGGACTGGAATGAAAAAGTAGGAAGTCAAGAAATATCTAGAGTAACAGATAAACTTGGCCTTGGAGTACAGAATGAAGCAGGGCAAAGGCTAATAGAGTTGTGCCAAGAGAATACACTGGTTACAGCAAACACCATCTTCCAACAACACAAGAGAAGACTCTACATATGGACATCACCAGATGGTCAACACTGAAATCAGATTGATTATATTCCTTGCAGCCAGAGATGAAGAAATGCTACACAGTCAGCAAGAAAAAGACTGGGAGCTGACTGTGGCTTAGATCATAAACTCCTTATTTCAAACTTCAGACTTAAATTGAAGAAAGTAGGGAAAACCACTAGACCATTCAGTTATGACCTAAATCAAATCCCTTATTATTATACAGTGGACGTCCCAAATAGATTCAAGGGATTAGATCTGATAGAGAGCCTGAAGAACTATGGACAGAGGTTTGTGACATTGTACAGAAGGCAGGGATCAAGACCATCCCCAAGGAAAATAAATGCAAAAAGGCAAAACGGTTGTCTGAGAAAGCCTTACAAATAGCTGAGGAAAGAAGAGAAGCAAAAGGCAAAGGAGAAAAGGAAAGATATACCCATTTGAATGCAGAATTCCAAAGAATAGCAAAGAGAGATAGGAAAGCCTTCCTTTGTGATCAATGCAAAGAAATAGAGGAAAACAATAGAATGGGAATGTCTAGAGATCTCTTCAAGAAAACTAGAGAAACCAAGGGAAAATTTCATGCAAAGATGGGTTCAACAAAGGACAGAAATGGTATGGACCTAATAGAAGCAGAAGATATTAAGAAGAGGTGACAAGAATACACAGAACTATACAAAAAAGATCTTCAAAACCCAGATAATGACAATGGTGTGATCACTCAACTAGAGCTAAACATCCTGGAATGTGAATTCAAGTTGGTGGGCCTGAAGATGCATCACTGCCAATAAAGATAGTGAAGGTGATAGAATTCCAGCTGAGCTATTTCAAATCCTAAAAGATGATGTTGTGAAAGTGCTGCACTCAATATGCCAGCAAATTTGGAAAACTCAGCAGTGGCCATAGGACTGGAAAAGGTCAGTTTTCATTATAATCCCAAAGAAAGGCAATGCTAAAGAATGCTCAAACTACCTCACAATTGTACTCATCTCACATGCTAGTAAAGTAATGCTCAAAATTCTCCAAGCCAGGCTTCAACAAAATGTGAACCGTGAACTTCCAGATGTTCAAGCTGGTTTTAGAAAAGGCAGAGGAACCAAAGATCAAATAGCCAACATCCGTTTGATAATCAACAAAGAAAGAATTCCAGAAAGACATCTGTTGCTGTTGCTGTTAAGTCGCTTCAGTCATGTCCGACTCTGTGCAACCCCATAGACGGCAGCTCCCTGGCTCCCCCGTCCCTAGGATTCTCCAGGCAAGAATACTGGAGTGGGTTGCCATTTCCTTCTCCAATGTATGAAAGTGAAAAGTGAAATTGAAGTCATTCAGTCGTGTCTGACTCTTCGCGACCCCATGGACTGCAGCCTACCAGGCTTCTCCATCCATGGGATTTTCCAGGCAAGAGTACTGGAGTGGGGTGCCATTGCCTTCTCCAGAAAGACATCTACTTATCCTTTATTGACTACATCAAAGTCTTTGACTGTGTGGATCACAACAAACTGTGGGAATATTCTTCAAGAGATGTGAATAACAGACCACCTTATTGCCTCCTGAGAAATCTGTATGCAGGTCAGGAAGCAACAGTTAGAACTAGACATGGAACAACAGATTGGTTCTGAATTTGGAAAGGAGTATGTCAAGGCTGTATATTGTCACCCTGCTTATTTAACTTATATGCAAGGCACATCATGAGAAATGCTGGGCTGGATGAAGCACAAGCTGGAATCAAGATTGCTGGGAGAAATATCAATAACCTCAGATATGCAGATGACACCGCCCTTATATCAGAAAGTGAAAAACTAAAGAGCCTCTTGATAAAAGTGAAAGAGGGGAGTGAAAAAGTTGGTTTAAAGCTCAACATTCAGAAAACTAAGATCATGACATCTGGTCCCATCACTTCATGGCAAATAGATGGGGAAACAGTGGAAACAATGGCTGACTTTATTTTTCTGGGCTCCAAAATCACTGCAGATGGTGACTTCACCCATGAAATTAAAAGACGCTTGCTCCTTGGAAGAAAATTTATGATGAACCTAGACATCATATTAAAAAGCAGAGACATTACTTTGCCATCAAAAGCCCATTTAGTCAAAGCCATGGTTTTCCCACTGGTCATGTATGGATGCGAGAGTTGGACTATAAAGAAAGCTGAGTGCTGAAGAGTTGATGCTTTTGAACTGTGGTGTTGTAGAAGACTTTTGAGAGTCCCTTGGGCTGCAAGAAGATCCACCCTGTCCATCCTAGAGGAAATCAGTCCTGATTGTTCACTGGAAGAACTGATGCTGAAGCTGAAACTCTAATACTTTGGCCAACTGATGTGAAGAACTGATTCATTTGAAAAGACTTTGATGCTGGGAAATTTTGAAGGCAGGAGGAGAACAGGATGACAGAGGATGGGATGGTTGGATGGCATCACTGACTCAATGGACATAAGTTGGAGTAAATTCCTGGAGTTGGCAATAGACAGGGTGGCCTGGCATGCTGTAGTCCATGGGTCGCAAAGAGTCGGACACAACTGAGTGACTGAACTGAACTGAACTGGAACCACCAGGGTCCATGATGTCACCTTTTCTTTCCCACCTACCACGAGAGCCACCCCTGCCACATTCACTACCTAGGAGTTGGAAAGATGTCGGGTGGAAGTGTTTGGGTTTTGGGGCCTTAGACTGGTTGCACTCTGGATGAAATTCCGTCTTCCACACCCTGAATCAGGGCACTTCCAGTATCCTCCTCAAAATGGGTTCCCTTGGAAACCCCAGGGCCTTGTGTGAGAAGGTTCTTTGTCTACTCCACAACCTTCCATGTGATCCATGGGTTCTTCAGGACCTCCAAGGCCCCTGGACCTCCTCAGGAGGTAGTGGCATCCATCTGTCTTCACAATGTGTCATTCCTTCCCACATGTTGTTCATTGGAAGCTTCCTTTTTGCAAGAGAATCTCTTAAAAATTTCCCCATCAAACCACTCTACAGCAATTTTGGCAGATCTTTATAAGACACTGTAGCATCATAATCTTTGGGTTTTCCTGTTTGTTTGTCCAAGTAGACATGAATCATGGGTCGTCCAGTCCTTAATTTTAACAGTTCTGCACTGCTTAAAGAAGTCTGCCAGATCATCTAATGTCACACTGGCATTTAATCTGTCCTTAAACATAAACTGAACTGTCACCAGAGTCTTCATCTGGACCTACAGTGGGCCTAAATCAAGATCTTGTCCTTCATCCATGTGTCCACCAAGCTTATTGAAGCCACCTCAGTCTCTAGCAACCATTCTACCTCATCTTCCTCCCTGCCCACCTCTGCTCATACTTCCACAATCAAATCTCCCTTTTCCTCTGCCCAGGTAAACCAGGTCACTCATTCTCCAGTTCTCTTCTGGCCAGGAACATCCTCCAGACTCCTGCTTGTAAACGAGAGTGGAGTGCTCTTGGGGTGGTTGTGTGGAATGAATTGTGTAGCCCATAGCTGCCACTGTGTTGCCTATATTGCCTTGGAACCTGGCTATAGGATCCATTGGGGGATGAAGGGTAACTAGTGGGTGGCTGCTGCTCATAGTTGCTTCGTTGACCATAGTAGCTACTCTGCTGTCCATAGCTGAGCAAGCTAGGTGTCATATGCAGAATAAGCTGCATAAGAGGCCTGGTTGGTAATATCTGTAACAGTGATTGTATCATAAGCAGCAGTACCATATACTGGACAGGCTGACAATACCCTTGTGGAGGGTGCAGTTCAAGTAGAATATCCATTGGGAGGCTCCCCATAGGAAGTTGCATATGTGGTCTGCCCATAGGCTGCATTCCTCTGAGCCTGGGTATAACTGACATCAGTGGGCTATCCATAGGATGCATATGCCTGAGTGGCTGTACATATCCAAGAGTGGGGTAGGTGGTGTAAGCACCATAGCCCTACTGGGCTGTAGGTACTGTAATATCCATGGGTACCCTTTTCTTTCCACAATTACAAATTTCAAATATAATGAAAATAGAATAAAGTAGGTCTTAGATAAGCAGCACTTAAACTTCTAGGCATTCACAATGCAAAAATATCTTAGAAGCATTTTTTTTTTTTTTTTTTTTAGTTTCTGCTCAGATGGTAGATGCTGTGTTGAGTCTCGTGGAGATAAAAATGAGTAAGATGCAGACTTTTACAGAAAGTAATCATAAGCCAGTCACAATGACTCCTTTTTGAGCTCATGCTTGAAATTAAAATATAATAATAATCACTAATAGCAATAATAATCACTCACTAATAGCAAGTTCTTCCAGTGTTTCCCATTTGCCTTCTTCTTCACTAGAGAGTAACCCTTAGTTCTCAAGGGCTGGAGAAATTAAAGTGTATTGGACTTAGTTACTGGAGAAGGCAATGGCGACCCACTCCAGTACTCTTGCCTGGACAATCCCATGGACAGGGGAGCCTGGTGGGCTGTGGTCCATGGGGTCGCTAAGAGTCAGACACGACTGAGCAACTTCACTTTCACTTTTCACTTTCCTGCATTGGAGAAGGAAATGGCAACCCACTCCAGTGTTCTTGTCTGGAGAATCCCAGGGATGGAGGAGCCTGGTGGGCTGCCATCTATGGGGTCGCACAGAGCACACGACTGAAGCGACGCAGCAGCAGCAGCAGCAGGACTTAGTTACAAAGAATTATCAGTCTTATATGGTTGTGACAGTTGAAAAAAATCTCAACAAAAATTACAGTGAAAAATCAAAATTGCTGTCCAGACTAAGGTAAATACCTAAAGATTTATCATACCTTTAAGATAAAATGAATCCTGTTATGTTTTTACTTTTTTAAGATACGAAAACCACTTCTCAAAACTAAGCAAACCACTTTGAAAAACATTGCTTTGGAGATATTTTTGAAAGTAAATATATAAAATAGAAATCTTCGTGGTATATATTAAGCTTTAGCTATAAATTAGCTGTTTTGAGCACTTAATTAAAATACTATCTCATCCTTTTATAGAGTAGAATGATTTTCCTATAAGAAACAGAGTTTGATATCAAGATCAGGAATTTGCAATCTCCCAGCTTAATCAAGGCTGAGTACTCTCATTGCCTACTAATATATCAGAAACTGATGTGGTCGTACTCTGTGAATTCAGGTGTGCTGCTGAAATGACTCATACTGGCAGAAAGTTCAGGTTCATTAGGTAAAAATCAAACTTGATCTTGCCTTGTAATGAAATCTTCTAACATCCATTTAAAAAACAATTGGGTAGCTCTTTGTGTTTCAAACACTTCTATCAATTTCTCCAAAAATACATATGTTCTTCTAATTTATTCAAATGTGTTAAAATCACACTTTATCTTAACAGCACAACTTTTTCTAAGTGCTAAAAAATACTCCTGACATAATTAAAGAAGGACATGAGATAGCATTTTACTCTTAGAGAATGGAAATGGATCTTTTTAATTGTCTATAACTTCCTATGCAAAACTCCAAAAACACAGATATTCTTGAAAATTGTCTAAAAGTAAGAGTATTTTAAGGTATAAGGTCAAAAGGTGGATGGAAAAAAAAAAGAAAAAAACTTTGTTTATATAAGAAGTGAATTATAAATTTTGGTTACTTTAGGTTAGAAAGCCTGCTTTCTTATCCACCACTAACTGGAATGCAATTATGTGTTACTGATGAGGTATTGAATAGTCAAAAATTAGTGCTAATAATGGAGAAGGCAATGGCACCCCACTCCAGCATTCTTGCCTGGAAAATCGCATGGACAGAGGAGCCTGGTGGGCTTCAATCCATGGGGTTGCTAAGAGTCAGACACAACTGAGCGACTTCAGTTTCACTTTTCACTTTCATGCATTGGAGAAGGAAATGACAACTCACTCTAGTGTTCTTGCCTGGAGAATCCCAGGGAAGGGGGAGCCTGGTGGGCTGCCGTTTATGGGGTTGCACAGAGTCAGACACGACTGAAGCGATGCAGCAGCAGCAGCAGAAGCAGTGCTAATAAAGTATTGTTTTGTCATTTACGTAGCTAATATCCACATGATTGATATATTTTCTTGTCATGTGTGACAAAATATGGGCCCCAAGTGATTCTCTGAGATATATATTGTCTTGAAAATTTTAAGTACATGAGACATAGAGGAGGCTGAATATATGCACTACTTTGATTTGGTCTGATGGGCTTAGAGCTTAAAGAAGTCAATTATATAATAGTTCTATTGGCCATTGGTATTCTTATTCCTTGCTTGTCTCTCATCACGTCTCTAAAGTGAATGATCTGTTATGATCAGTATCTTTAGAGAACAAACTTATGGTTACCAAAGGGGAAGAGTTGAGGGGAAGGCTAAATTGGGGTTTGGGGATTGACCATGTACAGACAGCTATATTTAAAATAAAATGCCTTTCCAGATTTCCTTTGAGGTCCATTGGTTATTAATCTGCCTGTCAACACAAGGGACAAGGGTTCGATCCCTGGTCTGGGAAGATTCCACATGCGGCAGGACAACAAAGCTTGTGTATCACAACTGCTGAGCCTGTGCTCTAGAGCCCTCAAGCTACAACTGTGAAGCCCAGCTATTGAAGTACATGTGCCCTAGAGCCCATGTTCCACAACAAGAGAAGCCATCAAATGAGAAATCTTCACATTAGAGAATAGCTCTTGCTCACTGCAACTAGAGAAAGCTCACAGGCAGCAATGAAGATCCAGCACAGCCAAAGATAAATAAATAAATAAATAAATTTTAGAAATAAAATGTCTTTCCATGAAAAAGAAAGATTTTTGTTTTCTCAGATCTTTTTTTATGCCAAAAGATTGTTATTTGTAAAAAGTTTTTCATGATTTTTTTGAGTCATATAGCAAGTATTGTTGCCATGTGAACTATATGTGTAAAGCAGAGAAATTAATGGTTATTTCCCTTTCTTTTAGCAATCATGTAATAAATACAAACAGTTTTAAGTTGGGCTAATTCTGAAAATCCCATAGAGATGTATGATGAAGCAGCCATTGATCACAGAGTCTAACAATCCAGGCGGGAAGGCAACACATGCAAATGCATATAATATCTACAATTGTTAAAAGTACACCTCATGAGTGGAATTGAGAAATGTTGTGGCTGAGAAAGGGAAAGACCCATTCAACTTTGAAGTTATCAGGGAAGACTTTAAAAGGTCAGTAGACAAAGCAGTGTTTGTAGATAAGCACAGCAGATAGACCACAGTTTAACCTCTTCTTTAATTTTCTATTTAATGTTTAAATCTCCATACCTCACTTTGTCATTTGTAACAGATTTAAAGCTTTTGTCTCAAGGACAGATTGCATTAAATATAAAAGGCAAAAAATAAAGGATTGAGAAAAAAATCATAGGAGAAAATTTTAATGATCTTGGGATAGCAAAAGCTTCCTTAAATAATACAGAAAGAGGCTGAGTGTATTAATTTTTGTTTTGTCTTCACCAACCAGTAAGATAGCAGAAGAAAAATGGACAGACTACAAGAAGATGTGACAATATTGATGATACTATGTCTGAGAGATGACTCATGTCAAGAATATATTAAAAAAAAAAAAAAACCTTTTTGGATTAGGTAAACAAATGCATTGAAAAATAGGTAAGAGACTTGCCAGTCACATCACAAGATAAGCAGTCCACTTGCTCCATAAACATGAAAAGTATTTGACTTCATTTATTATTTGAGAAATGCAGAATAGAATCACAGTACATACAATTTTACTAGAAGAATGGAAATGACAAAAGAAAGTTCCAAATGTGTAGGAACTAAAATTCTCACATACTCTTAGTAGAAGGATAGACTGGTAAAACCACCTTGGAAGTTCTTCGATAATTTCCAATCAACTCAAGCATAAGCTGACTCTATAACTCAGCAATTCCAGCCATAGGAATATAAGTGTATTGTTTCATATTTATGCTGTAACAAATTATCAAAAATTTTGTGGCTTAAAACAGCATAAATTTTTATCTTACAGTTCTTTAAATCAAAACCTTATCAGCTCTCACTAGGCTAAACTAAAGCAGTTATGTTCCTTTCTGCACACTCCAGGTGAGACTCCCTTTTGAAGCCATTCCCAGCTTCTAAAAGTGCCCTGCATTCCTCAAGTCATGGCCAAGACCTGAATTATTAATGCCAGGGATGTTCCTCACCTTACTTCCCCCACTGAGTCTCTCTATTTGTCTTTCTGTCATCTCTCTGCTCTCTCCGCCAGTATTTCTGTCTCTATTTGTAATTTCTTTTCTCCATGTGTCTGATTTTCTCCCTCTTTTTCACTCTTTCTCCTTCACAGTAGTGAGGAAAGTTTCTTTGCTTTTAAAGATTTATGTGATCAACTGGGCCTATCTAAATAACCTAGGTCACTTCAGTTCAGTTCAGTCGCTCAGTCGTGTCCGACACTTTGGGACCTCATGAATCGCAGCATGCCAGGCCTCTCTGTCCATCACGAACTCCCGGAGTTCACCCAGACTCACATCCATCGAGTCAGTGATGCCATCCAGCCATCTCATCCTCTGTCGTCCCCTTCTCCTCCTGCCCCCAATCCCTCCCAGCATCAGAGTCTTTTCCAATGAGTCAACTCTTCGCATGAGGTGGCCAAAATACTGGAGTTTCAGCTTTAGCATCATTCCTCCCAAAGAAATCCCAGGACTGATCTCCTTCAGAATGGATTCGCTGGACCTCCTTGCAGTCCAAGGGACTCTCAAGAATCTTCTCCAACACCACAGTTCAAAAGCATCAATGCTTTGGTGCTTAGACTTCTTCACAGTCCAACTCTTACATCCATACATGGCCACTGGAAAAACCATAGCCTTGACTAGATGGACCTTTGTTGGCAAAGTAATGTCTCTGCTTTTGAATATGCTATCTAGGTTGGTCACAACTTTCCTTCCAAGGAGTAAGCATCTTTTAATCTCATGGCTGCAGTCACTATCTGTAGTGATTTTGGAGCCCCCAAAAATAAAGTCTGACACTGTTT
Source organism: Bos indicus (assembly GCF_029378745.1). Lineage (NCBI taxonomy): Eukaryota > Metazoa > Chordata > Mammalia > Artiodactyla > Bovidae > Bos > Bos indicus. The sequence goes on from NC_091774.1 coordinate 3,804,111, forward strand.
CCACTGTTTCCCCATCTATTTCCCATGAAATGATGGGACTGGATGCCATGATCTTCGTTTTCTGAATGTTGAGCTTCAAGCCAACTTTTTCACTCTCCTCTTTCACTTTCATTAAGAGGCTTTTTCGTTCCTCTTCACTTTCTGCCATAAAGGTGGTGTCATTTGCATATCTGAGGTTATTGATATTTCTCCCGGCAATCTTGATTCCAGCTTGTGTTTCTTCCAGTCCAGCATTTCTCACGATGTACTCTGCATATAAGTTAAATAAACAGGGTGACAATATATAGCCTTGAGGTACTCCTTTTCCTATTTGGAACCAGTCTGTGTTCCATGTCCAGTTCTACCTGTTGCTTCCTGACCTGCATACAGATTTCTCAAGAGGCAGGTCAGGTGGTCTGGCATTCCCTTCTTTTTCATAATTTTCCACAGTTTACTGTGATCCACACAGTCAAAGGCTTTGGCATAGTCAATCAAGAAGAAATAGATGTTTTTCTGGAACTCTCTTGCTTTTTCCATGATCCAGCGGATGTTGGCAATTTGATCTCTGGCTCCTCTGACTTTTCTAAAACCAGCTTGAACATCAGCAAGTTCACGGTTCATGTATTGCTGAAACTTGGCTTGGAGAATTTACTCCATCTTAAATTATTAAATCATATCTGCAAAGTCCTATTGGTCATGTAGAATGCTGACAGATTTGAGGATCTAGGAAGTAGTTATCAAGTTCAAAAACAGGCAAAATTAATCAATATATTAGAAATCATGATGGGAGCATCCTTGTGGAGGATGTGATTTATGATTAGGACATGGGTGGGGGAACTTTCCAGGATGACAGCACTGTTATGTTTCTTATCCTGGGCACTGGGTAATGTGTTTACTAGTTTGTGAAAATTATATATATTATACTTAAATATTACATTTGAAAAATAGAGCAGTAGGTATAATAACCAAATGACATAAAAATATTAGAAATTATCTTTATTATCTACTATTTGATAGATGTACTGATATGTTTTCCTGTTCTCACGTAGCCCATAAGATAAGCATTATTTTTCCAACTTAACAAATAAAGGTGTTAAGAACCAGAAGTGCTAAGTAGCATAGCTAATAAATATCATCTTGACTTAAAAAAAAAAAAATTCTTACTTTTTGCTTCTAAATAATGAAAATCATTGGGCTTCTCTGATAGCTCAGTTAGTAAAGAATCTGCTTACAATGCAGGAGACACCGGTTCGATTCCTGGGTTGGGAAGATCTGCTGGAGAAGGGATAGGCTATCCTAATATACTTTATTACTAATAAAGGACAGAAATGGTATGGATCTAACAGAAGCAGAAGATATTAAGAAAAGGTGGCAGGAATACATAGAAGAAATATACACAAAAGATTGTCATGACCCAGATAATCACTCACCTAGAGCCATATATCCTGGAGTGTGAAGTCAAGTGGGCCTTAGGAAGCATCATTATGAACAAAGCTAGTGAAGGTAATGGAATTCAGGTTGAGCTATTTCAAATCCTAAGAGATGATACTGCTAAAGTACTACACTCAATATGCCAGCAAATTTAGAAAACTCATCAGTGGAGACAGGACTGGAAAAAGGTCAGTTTTCATTCCAATCCCAAAGAAAGGCAATGCAAAATAATCTTCAAACTACTGGACATTTGTACTCATCTCACACACTGGCAAAGTAATGTTCAAAGTTTTCCAAGCTATGTGTCAACAGTACATAAAATAAGAACTCTCAGATGGTCAAGGTGGATTTAGAAGAGGCAGAGGAACCAGAGATCAAATTGCCAACATCCGTTGAATCATAGAAAAAATGAGAGTTCCAGAAAAATATCTACTTCTGCTTTATTGACTATGCCAAAGCCTTTGACTGTGTGTATCACAACAAACTGTGGGGAAATTCTTCAAGACATGGGAATTCCATACCACCTTACCTGCCTCCTAAGAAATCTGTATGCAGGTGAAGAAGCAACAGTTAGAACCAGACATGGAGCAACAGACTGGTTCCAAATTGGGGAAGGAGTACATCAAGGTTGTATATTGTTATCCTGATTATTTAACTTATATGCATAACACATCATGCAAAACACTGGGCTGGATGTAGCACAAGCTGGAATCCAGATTTCCAGGAGAAGTATAAATAACCTCAGATATGCAGATACAACACCCTTTTATCAGAAAGCAAGGAAGAACTAAAGAGTCTCTTGATGAAAGTGAAAGAAGAGAGTGAAAAAGTTGGCTTAAAATTCAGCATTCAGAAAATTAAGATCATGGCATCTGGTCCCATCACTTCATGGAAAATAGATGGAGAAGCAATGGAAACAGTGAGAGACTTTATTTTGAGGGGGCTCTAAAAATCACTGAAGATGGTGACTGCACTCATGAAATTTAAAGACACTTGCTCCTTGGAAGAAAAGCTATGACCAACCTAGACACCATATTAAAAAGCCGAGACACTACTTTGCCAACAAAAGTCCATCTAGTCAAAGCTATGGTTTTTCTAGAAGTCACGTATGGATGTAAGAGTTGGACTATAAAGAAAGCTGAGCACCAAGGAATTGATGCTTTTCAACTGTGCTGTTAGAGAAGACTCTTCTGACTCCCTTGGACTGTATGGAGATCAAACCAGTCAATCCTAAAGGAAATCAGTCATGAATATTCATTGGAAGGACTGATGCTGAAGCTGAAACTCCAATACTTTGGCCACCTGATGAGAAGAACTAACTCATTGGAAAAGAGCCTGCTGCTTGGAAAGATTGAAGGTGGGAGAAGGGGATGAGAGAGGATGAGATGTTTGGATGGCATCACAGACTCAATGGACATGACTTTGAGCAAACCCTGGGAATTGGTGATGGACAGATAAGCCTGGCGTGCTGCAGTCCATGGGGTGGCAAAGAGTCAGATGACTGAACAACTGAACTGAACTGAATGGAAATTATCCTTTGCTTTACTTATATAAAACTTCATCACTTCATATATGATATTGAAAATTTTGAACATGCTTCTCTATTAGATTCTATTTACTGTTTTCTGGCCAGTGGCAAATAAGTACCTATAACTATATGCAGCATACACATCAGAATGCATGGTCAGTCACTTCAGTGATATTCAACTCTTTGTGTCCCTATGTACTGTGCTTGCCAGGCTTCTCTGCCCATGGGATTCTCCAGACAAGAATAACCAGAGTGGATTGCCATGCCCTCCTCCAGGGGATCTTCCCAACTCAGGGATCAAACCTGAGTCTCCTGCATTGCAGGAGGCTTCTTTCCCACTGAGCCATCAGGGAAGCCCCTATATATAGCATATAATCAAATATTTTAGGAATAATTTCAGTTGCTTCTATAAAATTTACAGTCAATATCACTGAAACTTGAAATGACATTGCCTTCCAGAATATATAAGCCAAGACTTCTGCTTTTATAAGGGATGTTGTTCTCATAAATCATGGGGAAAAAAGAGCCCTTGGAAAGGCAGAAGGATCCTAGGGAGCTATGGGATTCTCTATGTCTTTATCAACAGCTTTTAGAACACTCCAATTATCTATGTAGCATCAAGTATGCTTAAAAGATGAACTCTTCAACACTAGAGAGAAATAATTCCTTGCAAGGCTTTGAGGTGAGAAGGTTTATAGAACTTTAAGGTTGATTCTCTGTTCTAAGTTTGGAAATCCCATTTGATATGAAAGTGAAGTGAAAGTGTTATTCATTCAATCTTGTTTGACTTTTTACAAAATCATGGACATTAGCCCACCAGACTCCTCTGTCCTTGGGATTCTTTAGGCAAGAATCCTGGAGTGGGTTGCCATTTCCTCTCCAGGGGATCTTCTTGACCTGAAGATTGAACCCAGGTCTCCTGTAGTGCAGGCATATTCTTTGCCATCCAAGCCACCAGGGAAGCCATTTGATATGGGTTTCCCTAAATGTAACTAAAATCTGTGATTCTTATGTATCAGTCTGATGGAGGCTACCAGAATATTTGGTTAATGAGTTGCATACTAGGAAAAAATATAGTGAATTTTAAAATTTCTCATACTTTTGCCATTTCTTGGAATAATGTTTATCTTCATGTCCTGCTAAGAAAACAAGGTAAATTAGGATTCAACTTAAATTCAAACTACAAAATTCTTTATCACATATTCTAGCTATACGTTATCAAAATATATGTTATATGAAATAAACCTGATATCTTAAACATATTCAACCCATTTTTAAGTTTTCTTATTTGTATTGGAACTTCAGCATTGCTTCTTCCAGGCACACAAAATAGTGAGTCAGAATTATTCACAAATTAAAGTGAAGTGAAAGTCGTTCAGTCATGTCCAACTCTTTGTGACCCCATGGACTAAAAAGTCGATGGAATTCTCCATCTCCAGGCCAGAATACTGAAATGTATAGCTTTTCCCTCCTTCTCTAGGGGATCTTGCCAACCCAGGGATTGCACCCAGGTCTCCCTCATTGCAAGCAACTTCTTGACCAGCTGAACCACAAGGGATGCCCAAGAATACTGGAATACTGGAGAATTCCACGGACTGTATAGTCCATAGTGTTGCAAAGAGTTGGACACGATTGAGCGACTTTCACATAATTAAACTTGTGTACTAAATATGTTCTATGTATACTACTATGTAATATGTACTAAATATGGCTTCCCTGGTGGCTCAGATGGTAAAAGCGTCTGCCTACAATGTGGGAGACACAGGTTCGATCCCTGGGTTGGGAAGATCCTCTGGAGAAGGAGAAGGAAATGGCAACCCACTCCAGTACCCTTGCCTGGAAAATCCCATGGATAGAGGAGTGTGGTAGGCTACAGTCCATGGGGTCACAGAGAGTTGGACACGACTGAGTGAATTCACTCACTAAATATGTTTATGCATTTCTCCCATGTATAAGCTGCAAATGTGACCTCTAACAATTTTTTGTATGAGTCTCAGATTTTTAAAAATATAATTCAAAATATTGTGCTGAAAATCTTTAAAATATTTATAAAAATGACACCTTAAACTGCTTCATTTTGGAGAAGGACAGAGAGTTGAGAAGGTCAGTATCATAAAAATTAGATTTTGAAGAAAACTAAAGAAAAGAATAAAAGTAAAGGAAAAGTTACATTGCTGTAATTACCTGACAAATGATTCCTATATTTTTGTGTTCTCTTAACTTTGGAGTAGTTAGAAAAATGATATAAAAATGCCAAAATGACATATGAGATAAAGATTCTCCCATTTTTTCAACTGATAGAAAAGGACAAAAAGAAAACAAGCAATATTGCTTTTTCTTCCTGCAATTAGGAAAAGTCAAAAAGAACCGGCTGAAAGGCATATCCTCTCACAGTTTGTTTGTGGTGTGTCAGGCAAACTGTTGAAAAGAGGATACTTTTTGAATTTCAATCTCTCTTGCTGCCTATCAGCACCTCAAAGCACTAATGCCATCAGTTTGCATGTTAGGTTGGTAGACAGGTAAGGCTACAACAGAGGAAAACAGTAAAACATGGTACTTTATAGCATGGAGGCTTCATTTCAGGTGACCTGGGTTTAAATGCAAAAAGTTGTGCCTCTCCATGCTCTGCTTTTTTTTTTTTTTTTAATCCCTAAAATTAGAGCAATAATAATAGCACTTACCTCACAGTGATGTTGTGACAATTAACTGAGCTAATACTTAAAACATGTTTAGAGCACTGCCCAGAATATTAGAAATGTTCCATAAGTTTTAGCCACTTGGGCTTTGTTTTAGCCCACATTGCAAGAAAACTCAAGTGATATTGTTGGTTTATAAGGGGAAAAAAATTAGGGAGTTACAGCTTACTTTCACTTAAAGAGATTTACCAAATAATTCTTAAATAAACTATATCCTCAAATACATTTTGGATGTTTTCAATATTCAACATATATATTGAACACTACTATGGGCCAAGTGCCAATCTTACCCAATCTTAAATTAAATGAGAGAAAATGTAGACAAAATACTATACTGGGACTCACACCATCTTTTTTATTAGACTTAGTCTTTCTTATTTGATATTAAGTATTTCTTGTATATTTGACATTACTAATTGTAATCTAGTTAATTTTCTGTCAGTGGATACTTGAATCACAAAATATTAAAAAATACTTTCTCTTACAGTAATTCATAGGTGCATTGATTTTTCCAATCAAAGATGAATAAAAACAAAAATTTAAAATATATGCTATTATTGCCCTTCATATTAACTAATGTGGTCTGAACTGCTGAATGTTAATTAAAAAGAGGAGAATTGGAAGAGATAAACCACTGCAAAGTTTAAACTTATATTCTTCTGTTTCTTGTTAGCAACTGGTTATTATTTTCTTTAAATGGTTTTGAAAGAAACAGATGATCTCTGAGACAGTCAATTGTTCATTTGTGTATATTTTTTAATTTCCCCAAAGAGTAAGTTTTAACCATCAGAACTGAGATGACCCTAGTTTTCATTGTTAATAAGAAGCTGAATTTGTCCATTTGACTAAAGTATATCCTTTGACGCCACTCTCTGGCAACATGGAAGCCATCCAAGTTATTTTTTCATATTCACAGCAGAATGGCAGTTTCATTTGCAAAACTCCTGGTCCAATTTCCATATCTAGCCAAATTTTGTACATATCTGAGAGTGTACATTCTTCTAATCTCATTTTCTGACCTTCCTTTGCCCTAAATAGATGCAACTCATGAGAAATGACAATACTCCAAACTTACACTCTTCAAAATGATTTCTAGAGTTCCAAGGACATTACTCTCCACCCACAATTTCCTCTCTAAATCCATTCAGGCTTGGTTTCTCAGTACCTGTGTCTATTGATGAAAATAAAAAGGAAAAAAATATTGATGAATGACTTAAAAAGTTTAGGAAACCAGTGTCTATGGAGGCAGAACAATTGTTTAATGTCAATGTTGACATGAAATTACTTTTCAACCTGTTGTTCAAGAAATTGCAAAAAGATGAGGGTATGTCTACCTATTTATGGAAGGTTAGGTAGTGGTGAGCCACATTTGCTATTTTTCACTTGGCTGAGCAAGTGTGTACATTTTTTAATGTAATACTTCTCAAATTTTAATTATTAGAAATTTCTCCTCAACTTTAAAAAACTGGTTGGTCTTGTTTTCATATTTTTATCTGTTTTCATGGGTATTTTATTGGGAAATGAGAATAAATTGTTAGAGATTGCTAAACCAATGCCATTTTTAAAGAACAACTTTATTGGGATATAATTTATATGACATAAAATTAGATCACTTCAAGTATACAATTCAGTAGTTTTCAGTGTGTTCACAGAGTTGAGCAACCAACACCCTAGTCAGTTTTAGAATATTTTTGTAAGCATTAAAAAGAAATATGATAGCAATTATCATTCACTCCCCATTTCTTGTCCAAATCCATTTTATTGGGCTCCAAAGTTGCTGCAGATGGTGACTGCAGCCATGAAATTAAAAGACACTTGTTCCTTGGAAGACAAGCTATGACAAACCTAAACAGCATATTAAAAAGCAGAGACAATACTTTGCAAACAAAGGTCCATCTAGTAAAAGCTCTGGTTTTCCAGTAGTCATGCATGGATGTGAGATTTGGACCATAAAGAAAGCTGAGTGCTTAATAATTGATACTTTTGAACTGTGGTGTTGGAGAAGACTCTTGAGAGTCCCTTGAACAACAGGAGATCCAACCAGTCAATCCTAAAAGAAATCAGTCCTGAATGTTCATTGAAGGACTGATGCTGAAGCTGAAGCTCCAATACTTTGACCACCTGATGAAAAGAACTGACTCATTGGAAAAGACCCTGATGCTGAGAAAGATTGAAGACAGGGAATGGCAGAGGATGAGACAGTAGGATGGCATCACCGACTCAATGGACATGAGTCTGAGCAAGCTCCAGGAGTTGGTGATGGACAGGGAAGCCTGGGGTGCTGCAGTCCACAGGGTTGCAGACATGACTTGACCAAATGAACTGCACTGACTGACCACATGTCCTCTCTTTTTTTTTGCTTACTCTGGGTATTTCGTGCAAATGACATAATATGTCGTCTTTAGTACCTGACTTCTTTCACTTAGTATAATGTTTTCAAAGTTTATCCATGCTTTGGCATATATCTCTATTTTATTTCTTTTATGGCCAAATAATACTTCCTTGTACATATGTCGTTTATTTGTAAATCAATTAAAGCATTGGTTCCAACGTTTAGCCACTGTTAAGAATGCTTCCCAGAGAAGGCAATGGCACCCCACTCCAGTACTCTTGCCTGGAAAATCCCATGGATGGAGGAACCTGGTGGGCTGCAGTCCATGGGGTCGCTAAGAGTCGGACACGACTGAGAGACTGAGTGACTTCACTTTTCACTTTAATGTATTGGAGAAGGAAATGGCAACCCACTCCAGTGTTCTTGCCTGGAGAATCCCAGGGACGGGGGATCCCATAGGGGGCTGCTGTCTATGCGGTCGCACAGAGTCGGACACAACTGAAGCGACTTAGCAGCAGCAGCAGCAGCAGGAATGCTTCTATGAACATTTATATACGTTCTTAAAATGGTATCAGAGTATAATTGACTTATAATATTCTGTTAGTTTCAGGGCTTCAGTGAAGCGAATCAATTACACATATACATATACCCACTCTTTTCGTAGATTATTTTTCCATATAGGCCATCACATGTATTGAGTAGAGTTTGCTGTGGTATGCATTAGGTTTTTACTAGTTATCTGTTTTATATATAGTAGTATGTATATGTAAATACCAATATTCCAAGTTTTCCCTTCACCACCCCCCTTATACTCTTGTAACCATAGGTTAGTTTCTTACATCTGTAACTCTATTTCTGTTTCGTAAATTCCTTTGTACCCATTTTTTCGTTTCCACATATAAGTTATATCATATGTTTGTCTTTGTCTCTCTGACTTGCTTCACTCAGTATAAAAATCTCTAGGTTCTTCCATGTTGCTGCAAATCGTATTATTCAATTCTTTGCTATGGCTGACTAATATTCCATAGTATGTATGTATATGTGTGTACACACACACACACACACACACACACACACACACACACACACACACATTTCACCTTTGTCCATTCCTCTGTTGATGGATGTTTCAGTTGCTTTCATTTTCTGGCTAGTGTGAATAGTGCTGCAGTGAACAATGCAATGCATATATTTTTTCAAATTATGATTCTCTTTTCTGAGTATATGCCCAGAAGTGAGATAGTTGGATAAATACGGTAGCTCTATTTCTAGTTTTCAAAAGAACCTCCAAACTAAGTTCCATAGTTGTACCATTTTACATAACCACCAACACTAAAGGATGGCTCCCTGTTCTCCACACATTTTTCAGCATTTATTTTCTGTAGACTTTTTGATGGTGGCCATTCTGATCTGTGTGAGGTGATAAGTGCATTTCAGTTTTGATTTGCATTTTTATAATAATTGGTGGCACTGAGCCTCTATTCATGTGCTTTTTAGCCACATATATGTCTATTTGGAGGAATGTCTAGATCTTCTGCTTATTTTTTGATTGAGCAGTTTGCTTGTTTGGTGAGCTGTTTGTATATTTTGAAGATTATTTTCAATTGCTTTCTTTGCAAATATTTTCTCCCATTCTAGGGTTGTCTTTTCAGTTTCTTTATCATTTCCTTTGGTGTGTGAATTTTTTTTAAGTTTAATTATGTCCCATTTATTTATTTTTATTTTCATTACTGTAGGAGGTGGGTAGAAACTGATCTTACTGCAATTTGTGTCAAAGTGTTCTGCCTGTTTTCCTCTAAAAGTTTTACAGTATCTAGCCTTACATTTAGGTCTTTAATTTATTTCATTTTTTTATGATGTTAGGAAATGTTCTAATTTTATCCTTTTATATGTAGCTGTTAAGTTTTCTTAGAACTACTTCTTAAAGAGATGGTTCTTGCTTCATTGTATATTCTAGTCTCCCTCATAGATTAAGGACCATAGGTGTGTGGATTTATCTCTGGACTTTCTGTCATTTTCCACTGATGTGTGTGACAGTATCCTGCTGTTTTGATTGCTGTAACTTTGTAGTAGAATCTGAAATCAGGGAGTCTGATTCTTCTGCTTTCTTAAGATTGCTTTTATTATTTGGGTCTTTTGTGTTTCCATACAGTGTAAAATATTTTGCATAATTCTGTGCAAAGTGCCATTGATAATCTCATGAGGAGTGCATTGAATCTGTAGATTGTTTTGGGTAGTATAGTCACTTTCACAATATTGATTCTTCCAATCCTAAAACATGGTATATCTCTTCATAATTTGTTTATGTGATTTTTACTTCTTTTCTTCAATATCTTATAGTTTTCTGAGTATGGGTATTTTGCCTCCTTTGATAAGTTTATTGCTAAACATTTTATTTATTTTGATGCAATGGTAAATGGAAAGGTTTCCTTGATTTCTTTCTGATCTTCTGTTAGTGTATAGGAATGCAAGAGACTTCTGTGTATTATTTTTGCAATTTGCCACCTTATCAAATTTGTTGATGAATTTTAGCAGTTTTCTGTTAAAAGTCTTTAGGATTTCCTATATGCAGTATTATGTCACCTGCAAACAGTGACACTTTTACCTCTTTCCCCACCCCCCAACTTGAATTCCCTTCCAAACCAAAACTATGCTGAATAAAACTGGCAAGACTGAATATCTTTGTCTTATTCCTGAACTTAGAGGAAGTGTGTTCAGTCTTAAAACAGCAGAATACATGTTCCTATCAAGTGCACATGGAACATTCTCCAGGACAGATCACATCTTGAGTTACAAATCAAACCTCAGTAAATTTAAGTAAATTGAAATATTAAGCATCTTTTTCTATCACAATACTATAAAAGTATAAATCAATTGCAGGGGAACAAAACCTAACACATGAACGATAAACAGTATGTTATTAAATAACCAATATATCACTGAAGAAATAAAAAAGGAAATCAGAACATACCCAGAGGCAAATGACAATAAAAACTTGATGATCCAAAATCTATGAGATGCAGCAAAAGCAGTCCTAAGAGGGAAGCTTCAGATGAGATTAGATGAGATCATTCGCTCTGTCGTGTCCGACTCTTTGCGACCCCATGAATCGCAGCACGCCAGGCCTCCTTGTCCATCACCAACTCCTGGAGTTCACTCAGACTCACGTCCATCGAGTCAGTGATGCCATCCAGCCATCTCATTCTGTCATCCCCTTCTCCTCCTGCCCCCAATCCCTCCCAGCATCAGAGTCTTTTCCAGTGAGTCAACTCTTCGCATGAGGTGGCCAAAGTACTGGAGTTTCAGCTTCAGCATCATTCCTTCCAAAGAAATCCCAGGGCTGATCTCCTTCAGAATGGACTGGTTGGATCTCCTTGCAGTCCAAGGGACTCTCAAGAGTCTTCTCCAACACCACAGTTCAAATACATCAATTCTTCGGTGCTCAGCCTTCTTCACAGTCCAACTCTCACATCCATATATGACCACAGGAAAAACCATAGCCTTGACTAGACGAACCTTTGTTGGCAAAGTAATGTCTCTGCTTTTGAATATGCTATCTAGGTTGGTCATAACTTTCCTTCCAAGGAAAGTTATTTAATTTCATGGTGTCTTTTAATTTCATGGCTGCAGTCACCATCTGTAGTGATTTTGGAGCCCAGAAAAATAAAGTTTGATACTGTTTCCACTGTTTTCCTATCTATTTCCCATGAAGTGATGGAACCAAATGCCATGATCCTCGTTTTCTGAATGTTGAGCTTTAAGCCAACTTTTTCACTCTCCACTTTCACTTTCATTAAGAGGCTTTTTAGTTCCTCTTCACTTTCTGCCATAAGGGTGGTGTCATCTGCATATCTGAGGTTATTGATATTTCTCCCAGCAATCTTGATTCCAGCTTGTGTTTCTTCCAGTCCAGTGTTTCTCATAATGTACTCTGCATATAAGTTAAATAAACAGGGTGACAGTATACAGCCTTGATGAACTCCTTTTGCTATTTGGAACCAGTCTGTTGTTCCATGTCCAGTTCTAACTGTTGCTTCCTGACCTGCATACAAATTTCTCAAGAGGCAGATCAGGTGGTATGTTATTCCCATCTCTTTCATAATTTTCCACAGTTTACTGTGATCCACACAGTCAAAGGCTTTGGCATAGTCAATCAAGCAGAAATAGATGCTGTTCTGGAACTCTCTTGCTTTTTCCATAATCCAGCAGATGTTGGCAATTTGATCTCTGGTTCCTCTGCCTTTTCTAAAACCAGTTTGAACATCAGGAAGTTCACAGTTCACATATTGCTGAAGCCTGGCTTGGAGAATTTTGAGCATTACTTTACTAGCATGTGAGATGAGTGCAATTGTGCGGTAGTTTGAGTATTCTTTGGCATGCCTTTCTTTGGGATTGGAATGAAAACTGACCTTTTCCAGTCCTGTGGCCACTGCTGAGTTTTCCAAATTTGCTGGCATATTGAGTGCAGTACTTTCACAGCATCAAGCTTATAACAATGCAAACTTACTTCAAGAACCAAGAAAAATTTCAAATAAACAACCTAATTTATGCATAAAACAACTTAAGAAAGAAGCACTAACAAAACCCAAAGTTAGCAGAAGGAATGAAATCATAAAGATCAAATCAGAAAAAATCAAATATAAATTAAAAAAACAATAGCAAAGGTCAATGAAACTAAAAGCTGGTTGTTTGAGAAGATAAACAAAAGTGATAAATCTTTCACCAGACTTATCATGGAAAAAGGGGATAGGGCTCAAATCAATATAATTAGAAATGAACAAGGAAAAGTTACACTGGACTACACAGAAATACAAAAGATCATAAGAGTCCATTACAAGCAACAGTACACCAACAAAATGGACCACCTTGAAGAAACGGACACATTCTGAAAAGATACAACCTTCCAAGACAACAAGGAAGAAATAGAAAATATGAACAGACCAATCACAAGTACTGGCATTGAAATTGTGATAAAAAAAATCTTCAAATAATCAAAAATCCAGGACCAGATGTCTTCACAGTTGAATCCTGTCAAACATTTACAGAAGAGTTAATACCTACCCTTCTGAAAGTTTTCCAGGAAATTTCAGAGGAAGGAAGAATAACAAGCTTATTTTATGAGGCCACCAGCACCCCAACTCTAAAATCAGACCAATAAATCACAAAAAAGAAAATTCTAGGCCAACATCAGTGACAAACATAGGCACAAAATCCTCAGCAAAATGCTAGCAATCTGAATCTAACAACCCATTAAAAGGGTCATACACCATGATCAAATGGGCTTTATTCCAGGGATGTGAGAATTTTTCAATATCCACAAATCAGTTAGTGTGAAACATCACGTCAAAAAATTGAATAATAAAAACCACATGGTCATTTCAATAGATGCAGCAAAAGCTTTTGAAAAAATTCAAACCCATTTAGGATTAAAACAAAACAAAACAAAAAAACTCTCCAGAAAGTTGCCATAGAGGAACTTATCTGCCTCAGCATAATAAAGTCCATATATGACAAATCCAGAGCAAACATCATTCTCATGTGCAATTTTCTGTGGGTACTTTGGTATCTATATATCTAGCAATAGGATTTCGTATAGTAACATTGTTCATATTTAAATTTTGAGGAAATGGCAACACATTTTCCAAAGTGGCTGCACTATTTTCCATTGCTACCAGTAATTCATGAGTTTCAATTGTGTAAATCCTCATCAATTCTTTTTATTATCTATTGGATAATAGCAATCCCAACAGATGTGAAATGGTATCTCACTGGGGTTTTGGTTGGAATTTCTCTTGTGGCTAACGCTGTTGAGCATGTATTGATGGGCTTACTGACAATTTGTAAGCTTACTATAGAGAAATATCTTTTAAGGTCTTTTGCACAATTTTTAATTTGATCATTTATATTTTTATTCAGTTTTAAGTGTTCTTTGTATATTCTAAATACAACTCTCTTACCAAAAATATATTTGTTGACTGTTTTGTCCCCTTTTTGAGTTGTCTTTTCACTTTCTTGATGGTATTATTTGTAACACAAATGTTTTAACTTTAGTGTTAGCTGAATTTTCTGGGTTTTTTTTCTACTGTCACTTGCACTTTTAGTATTATTAATGCCTAATATAAGTTCAGAAAGATTTTATCCAATGTTATTAAGTGTTGTATAATTTTATCTCATACAATGAAGTTTATATTTCATTAATCTGTGGGTATGGTGTGGCATAGAGGTCCACCCTCATCCTTTTACATGTGAACCTCCAATTGTTCTGCTCTCATTTATTAAAGACTACTTTTCCCCATTGAACTGTCTGGGAACCTTGTTGAAATGAGTTAATCATTAATGTAAAGTTTACTTCTGTACTCAGAATTCTATTCCCTCTATCTACATATTTATCTTTATACCAGTGCCACTCAGTCTTAATTAATTTAGTAATGTTTAAAAAGTGTGTGCTTCACTTCCGTAAGTGTGCTTCCAAAATTTGTTCTTTTTTCATGATTGTTTGACTATTTCAGAACCTTCAAATTTTCATATTAACTTAAGATCAGCTTGCCCATTCCTGAAAAAAAATGCAAGCTGAGTGTTTGATAGGGAATCTAATAATATTAAATCTTCTGATCAATAATCATTAGATATCTTTTCATTTATTTGGCTATTCTTTCATTTCTTTCAAAAATATTTAGCTTTCAGTGCATATATAGCCTTGTGCTTTTTTTATTTAAAATTTCACCAAAATATTTTTTTTATGCTATTGTGAGTAAAATTATTAGCTTCATTTTCAGAATGGTCATTGCTAGTGTGTAAAAATATAATTCAATTTTTGTTTATTGATCTTGACTTTTGTAATCTTGATGAACTTCCTAATTCTAAAAGATTTTTGTGTATCTCTCATTTTCATAAACATATAAGAAGTGTCTACTGCCAAAAATATAGTTCTAGTTTTGCCAAATTTGTTTATATTTTCAAACAACTATCTCTTCTTTTTATTAATCATTTTTTTTAGCTTTCCTATTCTGAGTTTCCTTTAATTCTTTTCTGATTTTTGTTATTACTATTTTTCTGCTTACTTGAACTTAGTTCATTCTTCTTTTTTCTAGTTTATTGATGTATAAATTTAATTTTGTATTAATATTTGATATATTTCATTTTTTCTTAATGTAGACATTTTATTTCTGTACACTTCTTAGAACTGCTTTTGCCATATCTTATAGATTTTGGCATATTGTGTTTTCACTGTCAGTTGTTTCAAGATATTTCTAGGGTTCTCTTCTGATTTCTTTTTCAAAATTGTTCAGCAATACTTTTTTTTTTTTAATTTCCACATAATTGTGAATTATTCAGCTTTGCTTCTGTTATTGATTTCTAGTTCCATACCACTGTGGTTAGAAAAATAATTTGTATGATTTTAATATTCTTAAAGACTTATTTGTTGACCTCTCCTATGTTCTTTTCTGGAGAACGTGCATGTGAGCTTCAGGAAAATGTCTATTCTCCTACTATTGGATGAATGTTCTGTACATGTCTATATATATTTTGTCTCAAGTATGGTTCAAGACAAATGATTTCTTGTTGATTTCTGTCGTTTTTCAATTTGGGTCATTGAAATCCCCTACTGCCATTATATTGTTATCTATTTCTTCCTTCAGATATTTTAATATTTTTAATATAAATATATGCTTTGGTCTTGGATGCACATCTATTTAGATTGACATATATTCCTGATGAATTGACTTCCTTATGAAGTCACTCAGTCATGTCTGACCCTTTGTGACCCTGTGGACTATAGCCCGTCAGGCTCTTCCATCCATGGGATTTTCCAGGCAAAAATACTGGAGTGGGTTGCCATTTCCTTCTCCGGGGATGTTCCCAACCCAGGGATTGAACTCAGGTCTCAGCATTGTAGGCAGACTTTTTACCTTCTGAGCCAAAGTGAAAGTGAGTCACTCTGCTGTCCTTTGGTTTTCACTTTCATGGAATACTAACTGATCTGCATTTATTGATGCTGTGATTGTTGTTCACCTCCTCTAATTGCTAGCTGATTTGTCATATTATCAATGATGCCCCAATGCATACATTGTTAAACAATTATAGAATTAAATTTTATCTCCTTTTCAGGTAGTTCTTGAGTCTAGGGTTTAAGTACTTCCAGAAGTACTCTTTTTAGTTGTCTCTTCCTCTAGTTTGTCTGCTAAATTTTTGGCTGGTGTATCTTGCTGCTTTTCTAGAGCTAGTAGTCTTTTCTTAATTGTAAACTGCTAAAATCTCCATTGTTTCTGGAAGTGACTTTTAATTTGAAATTCTTCATGCTTAGTTCCAAATAGTCAGTCTCCTTGCTGAACTAGTTATTTTTAATGCTTGAATCTCTGCTGGGTCTAAATTGTACACTAACACTCTGAACCTGCAAAGTGGAAACAATGTTTTCCGCCCTTGAATTGACCTCCTGCTCTGTGAGGGAGGCACTAGGCAGGGGCAGTAGCTCGGGTCTTCTTGAATTATCTTTCTCAGCATAAAGCCTCTGCTCATTCAGCAAGCTGGGGCAAAGGTAGGCAGGACTCAGTGTTCTTGGCTTGTGCACCCAGCTCTAGCATAATGCTTTTGTCTTATGAGTTGGTAGCTGAATAGAAAATGTGTGCCCAGGTCTCTCAGTTCCTCTTGTCTAGAATAGAGCTCTTCCAAAACAAAGATGAGGGGAACAAAAAGTGCTGGGATTCTAACCTTCCCAAAGAAAAAATCCAAACTCTTTTATTGGAAGCTGGCAGGAGAAGAAGTCCCATTCTCTTTTATCTCTTATTTTCTGCTTATAGTGGGGCTCTGAACATGCTGAGCTACAGATGGGCTGAAAGTGAGTTATGCTTCTTCAAATTCAGAATCCACCCCAATTTTTACCATAATTTAATGGATTTTCTTCATTAAATATTTCTCAATTTTCTATATGTTATTAGGATAATTCCAGAGATTTAAAATGGCTATTTGTAATTTCTGTCTTATTGAGGAGAAAGTTTTTGATCCTCCTTAAGTTTATTATTCTGCAATTGTTTGTTTCTAAACCATATAATTTTAAATAAAAATTGCATTTTCTAATTCCAAATCCTTCAAAATTTCTTTAGAAAAACAAATGTTTAATTAATTTTCTCCTGGGTAATACAGACATTTCTCTGATTAGTATGTATTTTCCTGGGAAAAATTTTTCAACATTGTAATTTAATGAGATAGGTTATATCACAAAATTCTCATAATTAATTTCAAAGGTAAATTAATTTTCATTCAAGGTATACTATGTTGCTCACCAGTTTTCATTTAGTTAATGTGATTAGAAATAGGAGAATACAACAGCTGATTGGAGGCCTCTGATTTTAAGATCAAAATACTTCTTCACGGATCTCCAACTTCCTATCTGCTTTGGTCGCATGGTTGTGGCTATAATTTTGATCTTTTGTAAATATAACTCCTTTCAGATTCCTACTGTTAGTTCTCCTATGACTGGCAATAGTTTATCTCTCTACCTTGAAGGAGCTTTTCACTATTGCCAATCTGCAAAACTTCATTATCTCTTGTTGGTTCAACTATAAAGAGTCTCTTACTTAAATTCACTTCAAAATATCAGTTAAAAATGCTATTTTCTTTTTCCTAATGCAACTGTGACTTGTTTGCTTGGTAATTGGTTCTCGGTCAAAGTAAAACTGTTAACTTCAAGGTAAGCAAATGTGATTACAGATCAGCTTCCTATTTTAAAAGTTTCCTGATATGGACTGTGGTTTAGATCATAAATTCCTTATTGCAAAATTCAGACTTAAATTGAAGAAAGTAGGGGAAACCGCTAGGCCATTCAGGTATGACCTAAATTAAATCCCTTATAATTATGCAGTGGAAGTGACAAACAGATTCAATGGTTTAAATCTGATAAACAGAGTGCCTGAAGAACTATGGATGGAGGTTCATAACATTGTACATGGTAAGGAGGCTTTACAAATAGCTCAGAATAGAAGAGAAGTGAAAGGCAAAGGAGAAAATGAAAGATATACCCGTCTGAATGCAGAGTTCCAAAGAAGAGCAAAGAGAGAAAATAAAGTCTTAAGAAGACAATGCAAAGAAATAGAGGAAAACAATAGAATGGGAAAGATTAGAGTTTTCATCAAGAACATTAGACATAACAAGGGAGAATTTCATGCAATAATGGGCACAATAAAGGGCAGAAAAGGAATAGGCCTACTAGAAGCAGAAGATATTAAGATGAGGTGGTAAGAATACCCAGAAAAATTACATGAAAAAGATCTTAATGACCCAGATAATCATGATGGTGTGATCACTCACCTAGAGCCAGACTTCCTGGAGTGCAAAGTCAAGTGGGCCTTAGGAAACATCACTATGAACAAAGCTAGTGGAGGTGATAGAATTCCAATTGAACTATTTTAAATCCTAAAAGGTGATGCTGTGAAAGTGCTGCACTCAATATGCCCACAAATTTGGAAAACTCAGCAGTGGCCACAGGACTGGAAAGGGTCAGTTTTCATTTCAATCCCAAAGAAATACAATGCCAAAGAATGTTAAATTTCACACAATTGCACTCATTTCACATGCTAGAAAAGTAATGTTCAAAATTCTCCAAGCAAGGCTTAAACAGTACATCAACCAAGAACTTCCAATGTTCACGTTGGATTAAAAAAAGGGAGAGGAACCAAAAGATCAAATAGCCAACATCCATTGGATCATAGAAAAAGCAATAGAATTCAAGGGAAAAAAAAATCTACTTCTTCTCCATTGACTACATTAAGGCCTTTGACTGTGTGGATTACAGCAAACTGTAGAAAATTGTTAAAGACATTGAGATACTAGACTACCTTACCTGCCTCATGAGAAATCTATATGCTGGACAAGAAGCAATGGTTAGAACCAGACATGGAATAAAGGACTGGTTCAAAATTTGGAAAGTCTGTATATTTGGTCAAGCCTGTATATTTTCTTTCACCCTACTTATTTAATTTATATGCAGAGTACATCATGTGAAATGCTGGACTGGATGAAGCACAAGCTGGAATCAAGATTGGAGGGAGAAATATCAATAACCACAGATATGCAGATGACACCACCCTTATGGCAGAAAGTGAAGAAAAACTAAAGAGCCTCTTGATGACAGTGAAAGGGGAGAGTGAAAAAGCTGGCTTAAAGCTCAACATTCAAAAAACTGAGATTATGGCATCCAGCCACATCACTTCATAGAAAATAGATGGGAAAACAATGTAAACAGTGAGAAACTTCATTTTCTCGGTCTTCAGAAACACTGCAGATGGTGCCTGCAGCCATGAAACTAAAAGACACTTGCTCTTTGGAAGAAAAGCTATGACAAACATAGACAGCATATTAAAAAGCAGAGACATTACTTTTCTGACAAAGGTCCATCTAGTCAAAACTATGGTTTTTCCAGTAGTCATGTATGGATGTGAGAGTTGAACTATAAAGTGCCGGGAGTCAGCGTGAGGAACTCTGCCCATGGCAAAGGTCATGAGGAAGGAGACTCGGCATATGCAAAGGCAGGATCAAGCCTCAGGTGTCCCCCTGGAAATTCTCGAGCATCTACCCCCAAAACCAGAGTCTGCCTACTTTACTGCTTTGTGCTCTCACCTACACCTCTGACTTTACGAGGGGCTGTCCCCCACCACCTCTCTCTGAAAAAGAGTTAACTTACAGCTCCAGTTAATCAAGTTCCTGGGCGTGACAAGAGTGTTTCAACCTACAAACTCCTTTGGAAGTCCTCTAGCCTGCCTGAATAGGTTCTTCCGGCCACATGTGATTGTTCAGAGACTCCCAACTGTAAGAGGCATGAGATGTTCTAAACTGTCTAAATACAGATTCCTTTGAGCAGTTAAAAGATTGATTAGAAATTGTATTGGTGAAGGGTTTTTCACTTGTTGGGCCAATGTTTGCTGCTAAGTTTCCATATCCCTTACGTACTGTGTCCCTGGCAGTGTATTGATTAATATAATTGGATTATAGGAAAGTAAGTAGTAGCTTTAATGTTTGTAACCTTGGACCCTTGAGTTAATTATTTTCTTGTTATAGCCCACCACACCTTTGCCCTATAGGAATGAAACTTTATCTAATGCTTTCAGAGGGTGGTGCCTAACTTTAGAATAATCACCTTTAGAGAAAAAAAAGGTTTCTGAAGAAAGGATCTTAAAATGTTAACAGGCTTCCTGGCCAGAAGATGATGTAAATCACCTAAACTTTTGCATATGATAAGTTTGAAAGCCTGGCTTCGATTAGGATCAAGGACTGCTGTCCTTGCATGACTCTACTCCTTCCTCCATTATCCTCTATGCACAACTTAAGGTATAAAAACTACTTTGGAAAATAAAGTGCAGGCCTTGTTCACCGAAACTTGATCTCCCTATGTCGTTCTTTCTCTCACCTTCTGGCTGAATTCCCATCTGGAACGTGGAGGCTTGTCAAGCCTACTAATTTTGCCTGGGCCTCTAAGATCTGACCGGGGAGGCCTTAGTGTCTCCTGTCCTTCGGGAGAATGGGAGGACGCCTGCAGCCTACGTAGGTGATGCAAATTCCTTATTTTGGAATTTTATTAACTTTCCATGTAAATCAAGTTATTCAGCCTCTTTCTCCACTGAATTTTTCTCACTGAGCTATCCTTATTTGATCACTCTTCATATCCTTAATTCATCGTATCCTGATCGCCGAAGCCGTCTCCCCTTTGAAATCCCTGAATCCACCAGAGCTAGACCCCGGTAATAAAGAAAGCTGAGCACTGAAAAATTAATGCTTTTTAACTGGGTGTTGGAGATGACTACTCTTGAGAGCCCCTTGGGCTGAAAAGAGATCAAAAGAGTTAATACTAAATAAAATCAGTCCTGAATATTCATTGGAAGGACTGATGCTAAAACTGAAGCTCCAATACTCTAGTCACCTGATACAAAGAACTGACTCATTAGAAAAGACCATTATGTTGGGAAAGATTGAAGGCAGGAGGAGAAGGGGATGACAGAGGATGAGATGGTTGAATGACCTCACCAACTTGATGGAAGTGAGTTTGAGCAAGCTCCGGGAGTTGGTGATGGACAGGGGAGCCTACCATGCTCCATGGGGTTGGAAATTGTTGGATATGACTGAGAGATTGAACTGAACTGAAGGTACATTCACTGTCTTTTCATAGACTGCTGGCTACTTTGAAGAACCCAGAATCAGTAATTGTTCTTAGTTGCTGCAACAGACAACTTAGTTGCTGCAGCAACAACAAGAGGCATATTTAAACATAAAACAATGAATTTATCAAAAAGGTGGTATATAACTGGCTGAAACTCCAGGAAGCCAAGATAATTGGAACTGGAAAATTTAGGCAGAAATTTAGGAGGAACAGAGGCATCAAAATCAGCAACACTAGTTCAATCAGAAAACTCTTGCATTTTCCACAAAGCATAGGCACCTTGGGGTGCAGTGCTTTCATTGTTGATGCTAAAAACTGGACACTGTGCTTTGCTGCCTCTAACCTCAAGCATTTGCCCCTGTTACTGATGCTGTACACTGACATAATGGGTTCCTTGTCCTTGTCTCTAGGTTCCAAGTCTGAAGTTGCTGAATTGGATTGGCAGAAATGATATTTTATCCCATGTCCTGAGAACACTATCTGGCAGTTTCAGCTTAAATTCAACTCATACTTAAATTAATACTCACTATGTAAAGAATTCAACTAATTCCTTCAACTATTACTCACAGGGAAGGAACTGCCCAGCTATAAAAAGGGAAGGGGATGTTTGTCATAGGGAACATGATACATATCCATTGTTATGTGCCTATTTGTCAAACAAGCTTTTAACAGCTGTTAACTACTTTTCACAGTACAGTGATGCAAAAACAAAATGAAAAAAACTTTGTATACTTCAAAAGCAAAAGTAGAATGAAAAACTCCACCCTAATGTATTACACCATCTTTCATGAAACTAATATATATTCTCGCTTTCCACCAAAAAGGGGAACTCAAAATCTCACCAGTAACTGCATCCAGTCAGAGCGCCAGTATTTCAGGGGAAATGTCAACTACTCTTTTTTTTTTTTTTTTTTGTGACTTCAACATGCCTTGCTATTTTAAAACTATAGAATTCTCACCACAAATGTGCCCTATAGAAAACACTAAGGGAAATGTAGCAAAAAAAAAAAAAAAAAAAGAAAAGGGGGGAGGGGGAAAGAATAAAACTATATATATATATATTATTCTTTTTTTCATCTCTTTGGGATTCTTTGCTTACTGAAAAGAATCCCACTTACGGGCCAGAGGAGGAGGAGGTGGGGAAGGCGCAGGAAATGGAGGAGGCGCCGACTTCCCCTCCCATGAGCCCTCGCAGTTGTCTGCGCTCTGCTCTGTACCAGTTTGGGGAAGTTGCCCGAGCCCTGTGTCTCCCAGATGTGCGACCTCATTGAGCCACAGCCAGACGAGAAGACCGGCAAGATGAAGAAGTTTCTGAGAACTTTGTCGGACAGTTTCGGCTGCATTGCCTTGAAGAAAGAGGACACCACCTTTAGTGAGATATATTTCACAAAGATGGCCACACGGAACTGCCCTGGAATGGACTCAGTAATCAAACCCGTGGACACAATTCCTGAGGATAAGAAAGTCAGAGTTCAGAGGACACAAAGCACTTTTGACCTGTTTGAGAAACCCACGAATCAAGTAAAGAGGGTGCATTCTGAGAACAATGCTTGCATTAACTTAAATAAGAGCTCCTCCACTGGCAGAGTCTCCTAAAGTTCGGGGCATTCCAGCCTGCCCCAGTTCACCAGCAAGTCCCAAATTTGGAAAATCTGACTCACACGGAAAACTGTAAAAGCTAGGGGAAGGATCTTATGTTACAGTATACAAAGGGAAAAGCAAGGTGAATGGAAAGTTTGTAGCCCTGAAGATCAGGCTGTGGGAAGAAGGTACACCTTTTACAGCTATCAGGGAAGAAGACTCTTGAGAGTACCTTGGACAACAGGGAGATCAAACCAGTCAATCTTAAAGGAAATCAACCCTGAATACTCCTTGGAAGGACGGATGCTTAAGCTGAAGCTCCAATCTTTCGGCCACCTGATGAGAAGAGTGGACTCATTGGAGAAGACCCTGATGCTGGCAACAATTGTGGCCAGGAGGAGAAGGGAATGATAGAGGATGAGATGGTTGGATTGCACCCTGGACTCAATGCACATGAACTTGAGAAAACTCTGGGAGGTGGTGAAGGACAGGGAAGCCTGGCATACAGAAGTCTATGGGGTCGCAAAGAATTGGAAACGACTGAGTAACTGAACAAGGACAAAATAGTGACTTTGAAAAACATTTTGACACCTTTTTTAAAAGCAGAATGTTAAATTACCATATGTGCTAGCATTTTCATTCCTGGGAATCTACCCAGGAGAAAGGAAAACACTTCCAGACAAAGACACATATGTGAATGTTCCTAATGTTACTGTCACAATAGGCAAAATCAAGAAATAATCTCAATGTTCATCAACTGTTGAGTTGATACACAAAATGTCAAATATCCATACAGTGATTCAGAAGGAGCTATCTACAGGTAATATGCTTGATGATATGCTTCAATATGTTTGAACCTTGAAAGCATTTATGCCCAGTTATATAAGCCTGGTTGAACTTTCAAGGTGGTGCTAGTAGTAAATAACCCTCCTGCCAATGCAGGAGACTTAAAAGATGTGGGTTCCATCCCTGAGTCAGGAAGATCCCCTGGAGAAGGTCATGGCAACCCACTTCAGTATTCTTTCCTGGAAAATCCCATGGAAAGAGGAACCTGGCAGGCTACAATCCACGGGGTTGTACAGTCAGATACAACTGAAGCAACTTAGCATTCACTGAAGTGGCTAGAGTGACTAAAACTTTTCTTCAATTCATGAAAAACATGCTCCACCTATATATTTCCCAAACCTGAGGATTTCTCCCTTTATTTTTTTCAGTATTTTCAAAGTCACATATGACTGAGTGTCCCTTTATTTTTTTCAGTGTTTTCAGAGTTGGACACGAATGAGTGACTAAGCATAGCATAGCATAGCATAGATATTACTAGACTACCTAAATTGGGCTTAGCTTGTGGCTCAGTCAGTAAAGTATCTGCCTGTAATGGGGGTGACCCGGGTTTGATTCCTGGGTCAGGAAGATCCTCTGAAGAAGGAAATGGCCACCTACTCCAATATTCTTGCCTGGAGAATTCCATGAACAGAGGAGCCTGGTGGGTTGAAGTTCATGGGATTACAGAGAGTCAGATAAGACTGAGTGACTAACACACATTTTTCTATTTTTAATTAATTTTTATTGGAGTGCAATTGCTTTACAATATTATGTTAGTCTTTTGCTGTACAACAAAGTGAATCAGACATAAGCATTCATATATCTACTCTTTTTATGGTTTCTTTATCATTTAGGTCACCACAGAGCACTGAGCAGAGTTCCTTGTGCTATACTGCAGGTCACCATTAGTTGTATATTTTATATATATTAGTCTATATATTTCAGCTCCAATCTCGCAATTCATCCCACTCCACTCTCCCTACCTCACTTGGTAACAATAAATATGCTCTCTGTAACAGTCTATTTCTGCTTTGCATATAACTTCATTTCTACCATTTTTCTATGTATAAGTGATATTATACAGTGTCTGTTTTTCTCTGACTTGCTTCACTCTATGACAGCCTCGAGGTTCATTGACAACTCTGCAAATGGCACTATGTTCCTCATTATGTCTGCGTTACATTCCACTGAATACATATACCCTGTCGTCTTTATCCATCTTCTGTCAATGCGCATTTAGGCTCCATCCAGGTCTTAGCTACTACAAATAGTGCTGCAACAAACATCGGGGTGCATGTGTCCTTTCGAATTATGTTTTCTCTGAATATATACCTAAGAGTGAGAGTTCTATGCTATATGGTAGCTTGATTTTTAGTTTATTAAGGAACCTCTGGACTGTTCTTTATAGTGGCTATACCAGTTTACATTTCCACCAACAGCGTACAAATGTACTCTTTTCACCACATCCTCCCCAGCGTCTATTGTTTGATGATTTTTGATGATGGCCATTCTGACCATTGTGAGATGATACTAGTTGTATTGTACTGTTGTAATTTGTGTTTCTCTAATAATTAAGGATGTAGATCATCTTTTAAGATACTTTTGTATGTCTTCTCTGAAGAAATTTCTACTTAGCTCTTCTGTCAATTTTGTGACTATTATTATTGTTGTTCAGTTGCTCAGTCATATCTAACTCTTTGAAACTCCTATATTGTGTTTTTTCTTTAATGTTGAGCTGCATTAGCTGTTTGACTGTTTTGAAGAATAATCTCCTGTCAGTTTTTTCATTTCCAAATATTTTCTCCTACTCTGAAGACTGTCTTTTCATTTTGTTTATGGTTTCCTTTCTTTTGAAAAACATTTAAGTTTACCTGGGCCTCCTTTTTTAAAAAAATTATCTTTTCATTGCTCTAGGAGGTGGGTCAAAAAAGAGCTTACTGAAATTTATGTCAAAGAGTATGCAACCTATGTTTTCCTCTAACAATTTTTAATATCCAACATTACATTTAGGTATTTAATCCATCTTGTGTTTATTATTTTTAATTTAAATTTATTTATTTTAATTAGAGGCTGATTACTTTACAACATTGTATTGCCAATACATCTTGTGTTTATTTTTGGGTAAAATGTTGAGGGTGTTCTAATTTTACTAATTTATATGTAGCTGTTTGATTTTCCCAGCACAACTTATTGAAGAGATGCTCTCTTCTCCAGTGTATAGTGTTGTGTCTTTTGTCATAGTTTTACAAATAGCTGAGGAAAGAAGAGAAGCAAGGGAGAAAAGGAACTATGTACTCAACTAAGTGCAGAGTTCCAGAGAATAGCAATAAGAGATAAAAAGGACTTCTTAATTGATCAGTGCAAATAAATAGAGGAAAACAATACAATGGAAAACATTAGAGATCTCTTCAAGAAAACTGGATATATCAAGAGAACATTTCATGTGAGGATAAGCATAATAAAAAATTTTAAAAATGGTAAAGACCTAACAGAAGCAGAAGAAATTAAGAAGAGGTGGTAAGAATGCATAGAACAACTATACAAGGAAGGTCTTAATGACTCAGATAATCATGATGATGTTGTCACTTACCTAGGTCCAGACTTCCTGGAGTTTGGAGTCAAGTAGGCCTTAGATAGTATTACTACAAACAAAGAAATTGGAGGTGATGGGATTCCAGCTGAGTTATTTCAAATTCTAAAAGATGATGCTGTTAAAATGCTGCACTCAACATGTGTTCAGGTCTTTGAAACTTAGCAGTGGCCACAGGACTGAAAAAGGCAGATTTTTATTCCTATCCCAAAGGAGGGCAATTCTGTTTATTTATTTATTTTTTATTTTTTTTAAGTTGGAAAGCACAATAAAGTCATTTATTTGGAAACCACCCAATTTAAAAAGTCAGAATCCTAAAAAGCAAAAATAGAAGAAAGAGGTGAGATTTTAAATAAACCCCTCTTCATAAATCATTAGGAGATTCAGTGAAATATATTGACCTGCACTTTTTATTTTTTTAATATAAATTTATTTATTTTAATTGAAGGCTAATTACTTTACAATATTATATTGGTTTTGCAATACGTTGACATGAATCTGCCGTGGGTGTACATGTGTTCACCATCCTGAATCCCCCTCCCACCTCCCTCCCCATCCCATCCCTCTGGGTCATCCCAGTGCACTGGCCCCGAGCACCCTGTCTCATGCATCGAACCTGGACTGGTGATTCGTTTCACATATGATAATATACATGTTTCAATGCCATTCTCCCAAACCATCCCACCCTCACCCTCTCCCACAGAGTCCAAAAGACTTCTATACATCTCTGTCTCTTTTGCTGTCTCACATACAGGGTTATCGTTACCATCTTTCTAAATTCCATATATATGCATTAGTATACTGTATTGGTGTTTTTCTTTCTGGCTTACTTCACTCTGTATAATAGGCTCCAGTTTCATCTACCTCATTGGAACTGATTCAGATATATTCTTTTTAATAGCTGAGTAATATTCTATCAATTCCATTTATGTTCACACTCCTGTACAGTTGGACTCAGTTCACTTGCTAGCAAGGTTAATCTCAAAATCTTTCAAGATAAGCTTCACAAATACATAAAACAATAAATTCCTGATGTACAAACAGGGCTTCAAAGAGCCAGAGGAACCAGAGGTCAAATTTCCAGCATTCAGTGGATCATCAAGAAAGCAAGGTGATTTCAGAAAAATGTCAACTTCTGCTTCATTAGAATAGCTTAAACCTTTGGCTGTGTGGATCACAACAAACTGAAAAATTCTTAAAGAAATGGGAATATCAGACCACCTTGCCAGTCTCCTGAGAAACTTATGAGGATCAAGAAGCAACAGTTACAACCTTACATGGAACAAATGACTGGTTCAAAATTGGGAAAACAGTATGCCAAGGCTGTATATTGTCACCCTGCTTATTTAACTTATATGCAGAGTACTTCATGTGGAGTGCTGGGCTGCAAAAATCACAAATTGGAATCAAAATTGCTTCAAGAAATATCAGCAATGTCGGATATGCAGATGATACTACTCTAATGGCAAAAAGTGAAGAACTAAAGAGCCTTTTGATGAAGATGGAAGAGGGGAGCAAAAAGGCTGGCTTGAAACTAAACGTTAAAAATACTAAGATCTTGGCATACTGTCCCATCACTTCATGGCAAATAGAAGGGGGGAAAGTGGAAACAGTGATAGATTTTACTTTCTTGGGCTCCAAAATCACTATGGATGGTGACTACAGCCAGACAATTAAAAGATGCTTACTCCTTAGAAGGAAATGATGAGAAAAGTACACAGTGTATTAAAAAGCAGAGACATTACTTTGCCAACAAAGGAACATATAATCAAATCTATGGTTTTTTCAGTAGTCTTATATGAAAAAGGGAGTTGGACCAAAAGGAGGCTGAGCACCAAGAACTGATGTTTTTGAATTCTTATATTGGAGGAGACTCTTCAGAGTCCCTTGGACTTCAGGGAGATCAAACCAGTCAGTTATAAAGGATATCAACCCTGAATATTCATTGGAAGGAATGTTGCTGAAACTGAAGCTCCAATATTTTGGCCACCTAATGGGGAGAGTTGACTCATTGGAAAAGACCCTTGTGTTAGGAAAGAATGAAAGCAAAAGGAGAATAGCAGAGGATAAGATGGTTAGAGAGCACCAATGATTCAATGGACACAAGTTTGAGCAAACTCTGGGAGATACTGGAGGACAGAGGAGTCTGGCAAGCTGAAGTCCATGGGGTCCCAAAAAGCTGGACATCACTATATGACAGAATAACAACAACAAATTTTGGGTGCATAAACATTTATAATTGTTATATCCTCTTCTTGGATCAATTCCTCAAGCATTATGTAGTGTCCTTCTTTGTTTCTTGTAAAAAACTTTATTTTAAAGTGTATTTTGTCTGAGATGAATATTACTATTCTTGGCTATTTTTTATTTCTATTTTCCTGGAATCTCTTTTTCCATCTTCTCACTTATCATATCTAGTGTACCTAGGTCTGAAGTAGGCCTCTTGTAGACAACATATTTATGGGTCTTGTTATTTAATTCATTCAGCCAGTTTTGTCTTTTGGTTTGAGCTTTTAATTCATTCACATTTAAAGTAATTTAAACGTTTACAATATTCTTATTGCCACTTTATTTGTTGTTCTATGTTAGTTTTTGTAGGACTTTTTCTTCTCTTGTGTTTTCTGCTGATGGAAGATCCTTTAGCATTTATTGTAAAACTGGTTTCAGTTCAGTTCACTTCAGATACTCAGTCGTGTCTGGGTTTTTGCAATCTCATGTACTGCAGCAGGCCAGGCTTCCCTCTCAAACACCCATACCCAGACCTTGCTCAATCTTATGTCCATCAAGTTGGTGATGCCATCCAACCATCTCATACTCTGTCCCCCGCTTCTCCTCCTGCCTTCAGTCTTTCCCAGCATCAGGATATTTTTTGATGAGGCCAAAGTATTGAAGCTTAGTCGCAGCATAAGGCTTTCCAATGAATAGTCAGGACTGACTTCTTTAGGATTGACTGGTTTGATCTCTTTGCAATCCAAGGGACTCTTAAGCATCTTCTCCAACACCGCAGTAAAAAACAAACAAACAAACATCAATTCTCTAATACTCAGCTTTCTTTATGGTCTAAATCTCACATCCATACATGACTACTGGAAAATGATAGCTTTGACTAGATGGACCATCGTCAGCAAAACAATGTATCTTCTTTTTATTATGTTGTCTAAGTTGATTATAGCTTTTCTTCTAAGGAGCAAGTGTCTTTTAATTTTATGGCTGCAGTCACCATCTGTAGTGATTTTGGAGCCCAAGAAAATAACGTCTGTCAATGTTTACATTGTTTCCCCATATATTTGCCATGAAGTGATGGGACCGGATGCCATGATCTTAGTTTTCTGAATCTTGAGTTTAAAGCCAGCTTTTTCATTCTCCTCTTTCACTTTCATCAAAAGACTCCTTAATTCCTCTTCACTTTCTGCCATAAAGGTGCTGTCATCCGGATATCTGAAGTTATTGATATTTCTCCTGGCAATCTTGATTCCAGCTTATGTTTCATGCAGCCCAGGATTTCACATGATGTACTCTGCATATAAGTTAAATAAACAGGGTGAGAATATACAGCATTGAAGTACTCTTTTTCCGAGTTTTAAGCAGTCCATTATTCCATGTCTGGTTCTAACTGTTGCTTCTTGACCTGCATAGGGATTTCTCAGGAGTCAGGTAGGGTGGTCTGATATTCCCATCTCTTTTAAGAATTTTTCAAAGTGTGTTGCAATCCACTTATTCAAAAGGTTTGGAGTGGTCAATAGGCAGAAATAGATATTTTTTGGAACTGTTTTGCTTTTTCTGTGATCCAACGGGTATTGGCAATTTGATGTATGTTCCCTCTGCCTTTTCTAAATCCAGCTTTAATATCTGGAAGTTCTTGGCTCACATACTGTGTTGAAGCTTCGCTTGGAGAATTTTGAGCATCACTTTGCTAGTGTGAGAGGTGAGTACAATTGTGCAGTATTTTGAACATTCTTTGGCATTTCCTTTCTTTGGGATTGGAATGAAAACTAATCTTTTCCAGTCTTGTAGCCACTGCTGAGTTTTCCAAATTTGCTGGCATATTGAGTGCAACATTTTCACAGCATGATCTTTTGGGATTTGAAAGAGCTCAACTGGGATTCCATCAACTCACTAACTTGTTCATAGTGATGCTATCTAAGATCCACTTGACTTCACACTCCAGGATGTCTGGCTCTAGGTGAGTGATCACACCATCGTGTATTTATAGGTCATTAAGATCATTATGGTATAATTCTTCTGTGTATTCTTGTCACGTCTTCTTCATATCTTCTGCTTCTGTTAGATCCATACCACTTCTCTCCTTTATTGTGCCCATGTTTGCATGAAATATTCCCTTGCTATCTCTAATGTTCTTGATGAAAACTCTAGTCTTTCCCATTCTGTTGCTTTCCTCGATTTCTTTGCATTTTTCACTTAGGAAGGCTTTCTTATCTCTCCTTGCTCCTCTTTGGAACTCTGCATTCAGATAGGTCAGTTCAGTTCAGTCACTCAGTCTTGTCTGACTTTTTGCAACTCCATGGATTGCAGCATGCCAGGCTTCCCTGCCCATCACCAATTCCTGGAGTTTACTAAAACTCAGGTCCATTGAATTGGTGATGCCATCCAACCATCTCGTCCTCTGTCATCACCTTTTCCTCTCGCCTTAAATCTTTCCCAGCATCAGGGTCTTTTCCAATGAGTCAGTTCTTCGCGTCA
This sequence comes from Bos indicus, assembly GCF_029378745.1. NCBI lineage: Eukaryota > Metazoa > Chordata > Mammalia > Artiodactyla > Bovidae > Bos > Bos indicus. The sequence continues at coordinate 3,834,921 of NC_091774.1, forward strand.
GGTGACCAAATTATTGGAGTTTCAGCTTCAGCATCCATCCTTCCAATGAATATTCAGGACTGATTTCCTTTAGGATGGACTAGTTGGATCTCTTTGCTGTCCAAGGGACTCTCGAGAATCTTCTCCAACAAAAATACATCAGTTCTTCAGCACTCAGCTTTCTTTATAGTCCAACTTTCACAATCCTTACATGACTACTGGAAAAAACATAGCTTTGACTAGATGACCTTTGTTGGTAAAGTAATGTCTCTGCTTTTCAATATTCTGCCTAGTTTGGTCATAACTTTTCTTCCAAGGAGCAAGCTTCTTTTAATTTCATGGCTGCAGTCACCATCTGCAGTGAGTTTGGGCCCCCACCAAAAAAAGTGTGCCCCTGTTTCCACTGTTTCCCATGTATTTGCCATGAAGTGGTGGGACCAGATGCCATGATCTTAGTTTTCTGAATGTTGAGTTTTAAGCCAACATTTTCACTCTCCTCTTTCACTTTCATCAAGAGACTCCTTAGTTCTTCTTCACGTTCTGCCATAAGGGTGGTGTCATCTGCATATCTGGGGTTATTGATATTTCTCCCAGCAATCTTGATTCCAGCTTGTGCTTCATCCAGCCTAGCATTTCTCATTATGTACTCTGCATATAATTTAAATAAGTAGATGGGTATATCTTTCCCTTTCTCCTTTGCCTTTAGCTTCTCGTCTTTTCCCAGCTATTTGTCTCAGCCTTAGACAACCATTTTGCTTTTTTGCATTTCTTAGCCTTGGGCATGGTTTTGACCATCACCTCCTGTACAATGTCAACAACCTCCATCCGTAGTTCTTCAGGCACTGTATCAGATCTAATCCCTTGAATCTATTTGTCACTTCCACTGTACAATTATAAGGGATTTCATTTATGTAATATCTGAAGGGTCTAGTGGTTTTCCCTATTTTCTTCAATTTAAGTCTGAATATTGCAATAAGTAGTTCATGATCTCAGCCACAGTCAGCTCCTGGTCTTGTTTTGCTGACAATATATAGCTTCTCCATCTTCAGCTTCAAAGAATATAATTAATCTGGTTTTGGTACTGACCATCTGGTGATGTCCATGTTTAGAGCTATCTCCTTTGTTTTGGGAAGAGAGTGCTTTCATTCTCTGACAAAACTGTGTTAGCCTTTGCCCTGCTTCATTTTGTACTACAAGGCCAAACTTACCTGTTACTCTAGGTATCTCTTGACTTCCTTATTTTGCATTCCAGTACCCTATGATGAAGGCATTTTTGGGGGGTTTTAATTCTAGATGTTCTTGTAGGCCTTTATAGAACCATTCAGTTTCAGCTTCTTCAGCATTAGTAGTTGGGGCATAGACTTGAATTCCTGTGATATTGAATAATTTGCCTTGGAAAGGAACAGAGATCATTCTGTCATTTTTGAGATTGCATCCAAATACTGCATTCTGAACTCTTTTGTTGAATATAAGGGCTACTCCATTTCTTCTGAGGGATTCCTGCCCATAGTAGTAGATATAATGGTCATCTGAGTTAAATTCCCCCATTCCAGTCTGTTTTAGTTCACTGATTTCTAAAATGTTGATGTTCATTCTGCCACATTCTGTTTGACCACTTCCAATTTACCTTGGTTCATAGACCCAGCAAGCCAGGTTCCTATGTAATGTTGTTCTTTCCATATTGGACTTTACTTCTATCACTCAGTCACCTCCATAACTGGGTTTTGTTTTTGCTTTGGCTTCATCTCTTCATTCTTTCTGGAGCTATTTCTTTACTCTTCTCCAGTAGCATATTGGGCATCTACCAACCTGGGGAGTTCATCTTTCAGTGTCATATATTTTTCACTTTTCATAATGTTCATAGGATTCTCAAGGCAAGAATATTGAAGTGGTTTGTCATTCCTTTCTCCAGTGGACCACGTTCTGTCAGAACTCTCCACCATGACCCATCTGTCTTGGGTGGCTCTACATAGCATGGCTCATATTTTCATTGCGTTAGACAAAGATGTGGTCCATGTCATCAGTTTGGTTAGATTTGTGTGATTGTGGTTTTCATTCTTATCAAAGCTTTCTGATGGGAGAGACTGGCTGTGGGGAAAACTGGGTCTTGTTCTAATGGGTGGGGTCATGCTCAGTAAATCTTTATTGGAATTTTCTTTTGATGGTTGAGGCTGTATTCCCTACCTGTTGTTTGGCCTCAAGCCAAAGTGTAGTAGGGTTATTGAAGGTAATGTTGACCTTCTTCAAAAGGATATGTGCACTCATTGTTGTATTCAGTCCCCCTGACCCTGAAGAAGGCCAGTGTTGACCCACGCCTCTGCCAGAAACTCCTGGACACTCACAGGTAAGTCTGTCTCAGTTTCTTGTGGGGACACTGTTCCTTTCTCCTGGATACTGGTGTGAACAAGGTTTTGTTTTTGTCCTCCAGGAGTCTGTTTCCCCAGTCCTGTGGAAGTTATGTAATCAAATCCCACTGTCCTCTAAATTCAAATTCCCTAGGGGTTCTCAGTCCCTTTGTGGATCCCCAGTTTGGGAAATCTGTTGTGGGTCCTAGAACTTTCTTAAAAGTGCTAGAATTTCTTTAGCATAATTGTTCTGCAGTTTGTGGGTTTCTGCTCAGCAGTGCTCTGGTAGGGCTAAACTGATTTGATGGTGCTGAATGCTCTTACCTTTTGCTTGTCTGTAAAGCTTTTCATTTGCCCACTGAACATGAGTGATATCCTTATTCAGTTGAATATTCTTGTTTGTAGGTTTTTCTCTTTCATCACTTTAATCTGCCCACTCCCTTATGGCCAGTAGAGTTTCTGCTGAAAAATCAGCTGATAATATGACAATTCCTTTGTATGCTATTTATTGCTTTTCTCTTGCTGCTCTTAACATTTTGTCTTTGTATTTAGTTTTTGTTATTTTGATTAATATAGATGTTAGCATATTTCTCCTTGAATTTATGGGATGCTCTGCACTTTTTTGACTTGATTGACTTTTTTTTCCCATGTTAGGGAAGTTTCTGACTATATTGTCTTCAAATATTTTCTTGGACCCTCTATCTTTCTCTTCTTCTTCTAGGTCCACTTTAATTCAAACATCAGTGTGATTAATGTTGTCTCAGAAGTCTCTGACTATCTTCATTTCTTTTCATTCATTTTTCTTTATTTTTCTCCATGGCAGTTATTTACGTCTTTATATATTCCAGCTCATTTATCCATTCTTCTGCCTCAGTTATTCTGTTATTGATTCATTCAAGTATACTTTTCATTTATTATTGTATTTTTCATCAATTTTGTTGTTGTTGTTCTTTAGTTCTTCTTAGTCCTTGTTAATGGAGAAGGCAATGGCACCCCACTCCAGTACTCTTGCCTGGAAATTCCCATGGATGGAGGAGCCTGGTAGGCTGCAGTCCATGGGGTCGCTAAGGGTCAGACATGACTGAGTGACTTCACTTTTCACTTTCATGTATTGGAGAAGGAAATGGCAACCCACTCCAGTGTTCTTGCCTGGAGAATCCCAGGGATGGCACAGCCTGGTGGGCTGCCGTCTATGGGGTCACATAGAGTCAGACACGACTGAAGCAACTTAGCAGCAGTAGCAGTCCTTGTTAACCTTTGTTTGTTTCTTCTCAATCTGTGCTTCCATTCTAGTTTGGAGATCTTGGGTCATTTTTACTATCATTATTGTGAATTCTATTTCAGGTAGATTGCCTATATCCTCTTCATTTATTTTGTCTAGTGAATTTTTAACTTACTCCTTCATCTGAAACATATTCATCTCTCATTTCATTTTGTTTAACTCATGGTATTTGTGGTAGTAGTTCTTCCTTCTGGTGTCTTCCCTGTGATGGGTGAGGTTGGTCCAGGGGTTTATGTAGGCTTCCTACTAGGAAGGAATGTTTCCTGTTCACCATGGACAGATTTGAGTTTTGTCACTCTGATTGGCAGGTTCACCTTTGGAAGTTGTATTGGGGTGTCTGAGATTAGTGCAACTCTAGAAGCCTGGCTGCTTATGGGTGATTCTGTGTTCCTGTCTTGCTGGTTGTGTGATCTGAGGCATCCACTGTTGGAGCTCGCAGGCAGGGTTGGGGTGGGAAACCAGGCGTTAGCACTGTGATAAGGCCTTCCAGGAGGGTTTGCACCAATCAACATTCCATGGGGACAAGACTCTGTGCTTGCCACCCTGGGGCTCAGGTTTCCACCCTGCTCAGGGAAGGATGGTCTTGAAACCTGTATAGGATGCCAAACTTAAAAAAAAAAAAAAAAAAAGGAAAATGAACAGACAAACCCGAAGACAAATAACTAAATTAAGCACAAATAAATAAATAACCAAACAAACAAACAAACCAAAAAGCAGCCAAACAGAGCACAAAACAAACAGTAAAAATAGGACTGCCTTGGGCATGCTTGCTCGCTTAGGTGGGAGGGGCAAAATGCAGGGACAGATGAGAGGCTGCATTCACACTCTAGCAGGGTAAGCAGAAGGTGGCCATGGCTAGGGCAAGCACAGTAGATCCACTGTATCTCCCTCTCATGCCCAGGGCTGCAGAGGCTGGCATGAGTTTATGAGACTGGTGCACACTTGCTCTAATGTGAGTTGCTCTCTGTGCCTGTGGAGGCAGAGTTGCCATGTAGGGAGAGTCTGTGATGGCAGCTTTCTCCCTGTGTGCCACTCAATGATGGTGTCTTATTTAGGAGGCAGGTCAGACATACTTCCTTCAGGAGCATTCCTGATCACAGAGCTCTTCACTCCCACCCCTGCATGTCATCTCCACATGACCAACAGCACTCCTCTTCTCCAGTCCACTCTCTTAAGCTCCCACTTTAGCACCCAGCCCTTGCCAGCCTTAGTTGACACACGACTCAGGCTGGGACATCCAGGGATGACTCCCCAGAAGGTCCTGGCAGAGTAGCATGTGGTTTCACTGGGGCCTCCACAGCCAGATGAGGCCTTGGCTTGAAGGAAGTGTGAGTTACTCATAGGGTGCCTTTCCCAGTGCTCATGGAGACAACGGCTGGTGGGTTGGAATAGGGTTGCAGTGGCACCCCACTCTTTGTGCACCACTCAACAATGGTGCCTTGTTTTATGGTGCCCCAGATCTCTTTGCAAACTTTCCTGACTGTGGATATCCCCTCTTTCTTCCCTTCAGGCTGTCTCCTCACAGCCAACAGCTATTTCCTCCCTTTGTCCACTCTCCAAACTCCATTTTGCACCCTCAGTTACCCTCTGCACTGAAGACATGCAATTCAGGCTGGGATGCACATGACTGAAGAACAAAATATGTGCATAGATCCTAATCTGTCATGCCTGCCACAGACCAGTTTCTGGGCTCCTCTATAATCCCCTGAAAGTCCTTTCTGTCCCAGCTGGTCACCCACTGTAAGGGGGTTCTCTGAGTATGGGAATCTCTCCTCTCTTTCAGCTTCTTCCCAGCGGTGCTGTGCACTTCCCATTTCCTCGTTTTTCTTTTTTTTTCCTTTCATCCTACATGGTTAAGTGGGGATTTTTTTTTCTTTTTTCTTTTGTCCTTTTTGATGTCTGAGGTCCTTCACTAGTGTTCAGCAAGTACTCTGTGACAACAGTTCCATTTGTAGATAAATTCTTCATAAGCATGTAAGAAGTAGAATCCTATTTAACCACCTTGAGCCCTTTTACTCTCCCTTTAATTTAAATGAAGATGTTTCTGTCATCTGTATATCCATCAATGTGTCGTTGGATCTAGTTTCAGTTAACTAAGCAAACCATCATAAAAGATCCAGAAAGCTTTGATTATTGTAACAATGTATAATGTTTGATAACCTTGTTAAACTTTGTGAGTTTATATTCATTGCAGAGTTTATGCTTTCTGGACCCTTTTGAGAATGAGCTGGTAAAGGAGAGGTTGAAACAATCTGAACAGTGTTCAAGAATCCAAGTGACTGGATTCACTTTTGGTACTTGAAATTACAGAATTTTAGAGGCTGGAATAAAAAAAATGAAATGATTATCAGCTTGCTCTATCACTGCTTGAGATAACTATACAGCTACATAAACTTATAACCACTTTTTGGAAAGTGAAATTTTTGAATTGCCCATGTCATGGTCCAGCTTGTTTTCAACAGCATTTAACTGGTCTGCATAATGTAAAGATGCTTTTAAAGAAATGGTATATAGTACCCATGAGTTATCTTTCTCCCCCCACCCCACCCCACCCCTCAGGACAGCAATGAGCATCAAGTAGAATGTCTTTCTCCATAATAATTTCTTATGTGTTGATAAGAGCTTATGAGTAGATTCCCTCCCTGTTTTAGTAAAACTGGCCCAGTTATTAAGTCTCAAGATTCTGTCAGTCTGGTTTCCTGAGAGGTTTGAAGTCAGCAACAGCAGAATTTTGTAATTCATAGCAGAAGACTGCTGATTATCATCAGAAGATCCATGATCTGTCTTGAGTTATCTCTTTCTCAGCTACTTCACTAAGTCATCTTAGTCCCCCGTTGTGGCCTTATTCAGATTTTAAAATGCATTCAACACTTTCTCCTGTGCCAACATAGGGCTTCATGGTGCTCATGCTGGTTGTGATTACCCATGAACTGAAAAAGTTAATTTCCTTGTGTTTTTTCAAAGTTATTATGCCATGTATAAATAGCATGTTGAATATTTCCAATACCAACAGCACTTTTATACATTTTATATATTGTCTCATGGAGAGAAGTGATTCACATGCACAGTAGATGAGAATAAATACAGTCAGGATTATGTCTCTTATGTAGTCACACTGGACTGCTTCTAAATTTTCTTCTGATGTATGGCATTTGCTGACACTTAGGATCACCTACTTTCTTCACAGACATTTATACTTCCTTAGAATGCCTTTAAAACTTACTTATGAGGGGGAAGTGATATCCAAAATAGACAGCTTATTTTTAAAATGCAAGCACAAAACAGAAGAGGCGTCCCAGTTGTTGCCAGTGAAAAAGAACCTGCCTGTCAATGCAGGAGACATAAAAGACATGGGTTTGATCCCTGGGTTTGGAAGATCACCTGGAAGAAGTCATGGCAACCCACTCCCTTATTCTTGCCTGGAAAATCCCATGAACAGAGGATTCTGGCAGGCTACAGTCCATGGGATGGCAAAGAGTCAGACATGACTGAAGCTACTTAGCACACATGTATGCACACACAAGACAGAAACCTATAGAAAATAAAGTTGCTTAGATAAGATTATGTCATATTCTATATCATATTGATACTCATGCAACTCAAATGCTTTTACTGACACCTACATGTAGGGTTTTTTTTTTAATACCAATTTTCAATTTAGATAGTGAATATTGTTTCAGTTCAGTTCAGTCACTCAGTCATGTCTGACTCATTGCAACCCCATGGATTGCAAAATGCCTCCCTGTCCATCACCAACTTCTGTAGTTCACCCAAACTCATGTCCATCGAGTCGGTGATGCCATCCAGCCATCTCATCCTATGTAGTCCCCTTCTCCTCCTGCCCCCAATCCTTCCCAGGTGTGATCACTCACCTAGAGCCAGACATCCTGGAATGTGAAGTCAAGTGGGCCTTAGAAAGCATCACTACAAACAAAGCTAGTGGAGGTGATGGAATTCCAGGTGAGCTATTTCAAATCCTAAAAGATGATGCTGTGAAAGTGCTGCCCTCAATATGCCAGCAAATTTGGAAAAGTCAGCAGTGGCCACAGGACTGGAAAAGGTCAGTTTTCATTCCAATCCCAAATAAGTGAAATGCCAAAGAATGCTCAAAGTACCGCACAATTGCACTCATCTCACACGCTAATAAAGTAATGCTCAAAATTCTCCAAGCCAGGCTTCAGCAATACATGAACCATGAACTTCCAGATGTTCAAGCTGGTTTTAGAAAAGGCAGAGGCACCAGAGATCAAATTGCCAACATCCGCTGGATCATGGAAAAAGCAAAAGAGTTCCAGAAATACATCTATTTCTGCTTTATTAACTATGTCAAAGCCTTTGACTGTGTGGATCAAAATAAACTGTGGAAAACTCTGAAAGAGATGGGAATACCAGACTACCTGACCTGCCTATTGATAAATCTGTATGCAGGTCAGGAAGCAATAGTTAAAACTGAACATGGAACAGACTGGTTTCAAATAGGGAGAGGAGTACATCAAGGCTGTATATTGTCACCGTGCTTATTTAACTTCTATGCAGAGTACATCACAAGAAACGCTGGGCTGGAAGAAGCACAAGCTGGAATCAAGATTGCCGGGAGAAATATCAATATTCTCAGATATGCAGATGACACCACCCTTACGGCAGAAAGTGAAGAGGAACTCAAAAGCCTCTTGATGAAAGTGAAAGTGGAGAGTGAAAAAGTTGGCTTAAAGCTCAACATTCAGAAAATGAAGATCATGGCATCTGGTCCCATCATTCCATGGGAAATAGATGGGCAAACAGTAAAAACAGTATCAGACCTTATTTTTGGGGGCTCCAAAATCACTGCAGATGGTAATTGCAGCAATGAAATTAAAAGACGCTTACTCCTTGGAAGGAAAGTTATGACCAACCTAGATAGCATATTCAAAAGCCGAGACATTACTTTGCCAACAAAGGTCCGTCTTTTCAAGGCTATGGTTTTTCCTGTGGTCATGTATGGATGTGAGAGTTGGAGTGTGAAGAAAGCTGAGCACCAAAGAATTGATGCTTTTGAACTGTGGTGTTGGAGAAGACTCTTGAGAGTCCCTTGGACTGCAAGGAGATCCAACCAGTCCATTCTAAAGGTGATCAGCCCTGGATGTTCTTTGGAAGGACTGATGCCAAAGCTGAAACTCCAATACTTTGGCCACCTCATGCGAAGAGTTGACTCACTGGAATACTGTTTAAGTTTACTGAAAAGATCTTTCAATATATTCACACAAATAGAGTTCAGGTATCAAATAATACTTTTGCTCTTTCCATTGGATGCTAAATATGGACGGAATTCTTTCCCTAAATATTAGCTGAATTTTTCATTTCAGCCCTGTCTAGAAAATTAACTGATCACTTAAGTAACCACACCTCATAGCACTTTAGGTTTCTTACTTCATGCAACAGAAACAAGCTGGGTAATTTAAGCAGAATATTTGTGAAGAGGATAACAAGTGGCTCACAAAGTATTTTAGGAAGGCTAGAGAACCCAGGAGGAAAAATGGCCAGGAAGAGGGGAAACTATGTAACTACTAACAATAGGCCAAATGCCAGTTCTATTGCTTTGTAGCTGATGAGCACCACACAGGTCAGCTTGTACCTCTGCTACAGTGGACACCAAACACTGAACTCTGGGCATGCAATGTGCTGCTTCTACTGTTGTTGCTCCTGTCCCTGGAACCTGGAGAATGTTGCTACTATTGCTGTAATTGATGTTCCATGTCCTCTGGCTTAAACTTATCAATTCCCATTTCAAAGTCCAAGATGGTAGAAACTTACAGCAAGGTCACACACTGTCAATCTAGATGCAAGAGAGGTTGAAACCATTGTATTTGTTCTTTGCTGTGCTTAGTTGCTCAGTCATGTTCAGTGCTTCATGCCCACATGGGCTGCAGCCCCTCAGGCTCCTCCATCCATGGGGTTCTCCAGGCAAGAACACTTGAGTGGGAAGCCATTTCCTTCTCTACATCAGAGGATATACAAGAAGTCAAACATGGGAAGAGTGATCATATTCTGGAGAGCCAAATATCAGCTCATGTTGATTACATGATTTATGAACTTTCTATTATTTCAATGAGTTGAAGGAACTTTATTGTTAATAAAAAGAAAATCAGCAATCCTAAATATAAATTAATAGATCAGTGGGACAATAATGGTCATAATACCATTAATGTTGACTTTAAATTGAGGCTGAAATTACCAATTCAGTTTTATGAGAGTACTTTAAAATCTCCTTTTAGTTATGGAGTTAGAAATTCAAAAATTCACCACTTATGAGTGAATGAGCAAGCATTTATGTAAATGCTGACCTGGGTTAAATATGTACTCTTTGAACATGAAACATAAAAATAATGAGCCTATATTAAACATGAGATCTTGACCTTGGATTGATCGAGTTCTCACCTGCAGAGTTAGCAATCTGTATAAGTAGTCTTATTCTCCTTTTCTTGCAAGCTTATATAAAATCCCATTTGAAAAAGAAATAGTTTTGTTTTTTTTTTTTAGGCTAAAGCTAGGTTTTAACAAAATACATCAAATTTATACTATTTAGCTCTATTATTTTGCTATCTCAAACCCCTTATCACCCATCTCTGATCCCATAAAACTTCATAGAAAAATTAATATTTTAAGATCCATTGACCCAGGAAAGGGCATATAAGCATGGCAGATAACATGGCAGATGGGGCTAGAAGTATGGATTTTTGATGAAAATAATCCAGTGTACTAGAACACATTTACTAGGTGAAAATACAATTCAGTGTACTATGAACATGTACCAGGTGAAAACAAAAACAAAATGACTCTTTTTTTTTCTCAGAAATTCTGGAGTTTGAATAGAATATATATACAAATGTGTGTGTGTCTCTGTGTGTGCGTATCAGTTCTTAAATCAGTTACACCATACTTTGACTCCCAACAAATTTATCTTTCCACAACTGAATAAACTTTAATTTTTCTGTTTAACTGCTGAGTCACTAACAGTTGTTCTTCTTTTCATATACAAGACATCCGTAAGTGACATCCATTGGCCTAAAATGACTGCAGCACACTTTCTTCCACTTGGCGGTTAAGTACATATTAATTCAATAAGACTACACTTGCAAAATTCTATTTATTTCAAAAAACAGTATTTTCTATTTTCTCCTCCTTCATCTGGTCCCATGACTTCTAAACTATGTAACTGAACTCTTGATGTGTGAAGACTGGATCTGGGAGATTTAACAAATAAGTAATGATGATAATAGCGGACTGAGATCCTACAGTATGCAAGAAAAAACTACTGTGCACTCTATATACATTACATCTGCTGACATGAAACTGCACTGACAGATATTTTTCCAGCAGAGATGGGCTTATTCAGAATCAGCAGAGAACTGTAATTTGGGATCTTCCACCATGGCAAGACATGTAGTAGTTCCTGCACATTAAGGGAAAGAGGACAGTTTTGTAGGGAGAAAAAGAAAATGAAAGGGCTATAGTAAACAAAGACTCCATAGCTTTTAATTGGCTGAGTCCTTGCCAGGAAAGAAGAGAAGTCTTTCTTTCTCATGTTGGCCTCTGATCCTCCAACTCTATTTAACTGAGGTTTCCATTTATCCTCCAACTCTATTTAACTGAGGTTTCTATTTATTTTTATATATCTACTTGTTCAAAATCATTACCAAATTCACATATATACAGGGAGGAAAAGTGATTTTTTCAGTGTTACATAATTTTCAAGTGTTAAAACTGGGATTGAGCAACATTAGCCACATTTGAGGATCTAGAGGAACTATTAGAAAACTGATAAAGGGAAAGGACCAAGTGTGCATCCAGCTCTTCCAATGTAAATTTTACTGAAGTGTAACTAAATAATTGAATACCAGAATTTCTCTTTAAGGAAGTGCCCAGCATTGCAAATAAAAAATGATAGAATCAGAACATGATTTTGTAAATCCAGGAGAAATAAAAATGCAGGAAATGGTTACCAATAACAGCTAAAAATCACAAAAAGGAGAGAAAGCTAAGACTGTATGTGCTTCCTGCTGAAAATACAGAGTGCCACATTCCAGAATCCATCAAGACTCTTAAGTCTAACAGCAACAAGGGAGAGAGGAGCATGTTAAATAACACCCCAGGGATGCAAACAGCCAAAACCATATTGTGGAAAACTACCTTAGTCAGCAATAAATAAATTGTAAGAGACTGAGAAATAGTGAGAACAAGAGCTAGACTAAGAGAGCATGTGCATGTATCACATGCAGGAGAGTGAGAGAGAGGAAGAAAAATCTATAGATTCATGAATTATCAACCAATTGCAACATATAAAACTTATCAGAACTCTAATTTTTAAAAATCTTTTAACAATTATGATATTTAACAATATGGATATATTTGAACTCTGAATATTTGGTAATATTATGATACTGTTTTCATTCATATTTTAGGCATAATAAAAAGGAATATTTTAGTTATATTTTAAAGTTATATTTTATATATACATGATGCATATTCTTTAATTCAAGTATTTAGTATTTTTGATTTGTTTGAATAATCCATGAGGAAAGGATAGATGGAGGTGAAGGCATAGGTGAAAGAAGGTTGAAATTTGGAAACTAAATAATGGGTTTTATCATATTATTCTTTCAAAATTTGTAAATACTGAATGTACATAATTAATAAAATGAATCTTTTTTTACTCCATGCAGTTAATATCAAGCACCCACTTTTTCTTTCAAATTCCTGGTTCACTATGGGTGTCAATGAGGCATTAAACTGTTTGTGCAGTAAAGATGGTTGCTTTAGATTTTAGAAGATTTTTACAAGGTGTGCTAATGTATTTATTAATAATATCACACTTGCTATTCTAAGCCTGTCTTTCCAGTGCAGTGGTATAAAGCCCAGCAATGCCATTTACCAGAAGCCCATTGCAAGAACTTTTCTATTTTAATTCTGTAGTAGGAAGCACTCAAGCAAATTGTGATAGTTTAAGAAGAAAAAAATCATATTTACCTACAGCACAAAATCATATTTTTATATACCAAAAGCATACACAAGCATATGTGTGACTACTGGTTGGCAGAGAGCAGCAGTAGGTTTTGCTTAACAACTTTCAGAGTTCCTCTTAAGACGCATCCACTTTCATATGGAAGGAACTAAGACATTTTGTGGCAGCTTCCCTCAAATTCCTTCATGGACATGGATAATGCCAAGTTGGAAGCTGGGATTCAAGTTATGTTCTACTGTTTCATCTATGTGTTGTTTACTTGCGTGTTTGTTTGTGAAAGTGATTGAGCTATATACTACGATACTTACACTTTTCTGAGTGTGTGTATGCTACTCTACTTCAGTAAGATGTTGAAACAGAAAAACAAGAATAGAAAGTGCCAGAATACTTCTGCTTTCTCACATTTGTTTCAGCTGAGAAAAAAAAAAGTCAGTCTTCATTGTCATATTGAAAGACAACAAAAGCTGACCCCAATAAATTCAGACCTGCATTATTTATGGATACCCAAGCAGCAACTCAACTGATCAAGGCCTCAGCTTTAAATTAACCCTTTGCTAAATGCAGGGCAGTGATAGAGCTTTCCAATGTAAACAGAAGCATTTCGTGGTTCATATTCAATTTGAACTTTGAGGGTAATTTGGAGGATTCTATCAGGCACTGTACCTACATTAGGAATTGTGAAATGTGAGAAACACATTTCCTGGTTCATTTAAATTTAGTATATATTAGTAATAATTCAACTTCACTGGTAATAGCATCTCAAGATAAATGCCTTAAACCAGTTGCAAGATAGAATTATAGGGAAAGAAATATGAGCCTCATTTATTGACCTGAAGGTCAGAAAGTGGACTTGTAAGAAAAAAATCTCAGGGAGACTTTTACTTTAATGGAAAATTAATAGATTATAATGTGTGTAGGGGAAACGAACAGGCTTGCTCTATGTGACACATATGAACCCATTCTAGACTCATCTGCAGTCTAAAAATATATTTTGATAAAGCATTCTTAAACACATTAGGATGCTGATACATAATGGTCACTTTGTAAATCAGTCTAAAAGTGTCCCAAATATTCCATTAAGCAATTCTTAACTAAATAATCATAAACATTATATTTATATCTATCTATATCTATCTATCTATCTATATATATATATATACTTATCAAAATTAATGCTGGTATAGCAGGTTCTATTTCACAGAGTATTTTGACACATCCATTTGAATTTGTTATTTGAGCAATGGCATATTAGCTATATTAAAAGTTATGCATATATGCTGCACACAAACTTACATTTCCTAGGAAATCACACTGTTCAATATGGTTTTTAATTTTTTTAATGGAATTATAAATTTACATATTTTTGTAAAGATTCAAGTGTTAAGAAGCTTTTAGAACAGCTTTTGGAAAGTTCTTATTGATTTCCTTTCCCTTTTATCCCACTCCAGGACTCAAGAAAAACCATATTCACAAACATGCATCCTTTCAATACTTTTTCCATGCTTTTGTGGTACATAGGCACTTACCTACACATAGAATTTTTAAAATATATCAGTGTGTTCTGTAACATTTTTTCTCACTTAGCAACATGTTCTTAAATTATTTTCCATGTTAATACACATAGTTTCCCCTTTTCGTTTAACCACTACAGTATGTATTCTTTCAAATATGGGTGTTTCATAATTTACCTGACACCCATTTCCAAAATAATCAGTTTTAAAAATAATGATTTGAAAGTTTACAATTCCAAATAATAATAATAAGGGTTAAAATCTTGGGTTCTGGGTCTGATTGCACTCTGCTTTTTAACTAGTGTGGGACCTTGACCACAGTATCTAAGTATGTTGCTGCTGTTGTTGTTGAGCCGCCCAGTGATGTCTGACTCTTCACAACCCCATGGACTGTAGCATGCCATGCCTGTCTGTCCCTCACCATTTCCTGGAGTTTGCCCAAGTTTATTTCATTGATAGCATTGGTGATGCCAACCAGCCATCTCATCCCCGGGCACCCTCTTCTGCTTCTGCCCTCAATCTTTCCCAGTATCAGGGACTTATCCAATGAGTCCACTATTTGCATCAGTTGACCAAAATCCTGGAGCTTCAGCTTCAGCATCAGTCCTTCCAATGAGTATTCAGGGTTATATCTTTTAAGATTGACTGGTTTGATCTCCTTGCTGTCCAAAGGACTCAGGAGTCTTCTCCAGCACCACAGTTCGAAGGCATTGATTCTTTGGCACTCTGTCTTCTTTATGGTCCAGTTCTCACAACCATACATGACCACTGGGAAGACCATAGCCTTGACTATACGGACCTTTGTTGGCAGAGTGACATCTCTGCTTTTCAACTCAGTATCTATATTTGTCACAGCTTGCCTGCCAAGAAGCAGTCATCTTCTGAACTCATGGCTTCAGTTACCATCCACAGTGATTTTAGAGCCCAAGAAGAGGAAATCTGTCATCATTTTCACCTTTTCCCTTCTTTTTTTTTTTAATATAAATTTATTTATTTTAATTGGAGGTTAATTACTTTACAATATTGTAAAGAAAAACACCAATACAGTATACTAAAGCATCTTTTCCCTTCTATTTGCCATGACCTAACGGGACTGGATCGGAGAAAGCAATGGCACCCCACTCCAGTACTCTTGCCTGGGAAATCCCATGGATGGAGAAGTCTGGTGGGCTACAGTCCAAGGGGTCGCTAAGAGTCAGACACGACTGATCGACTTCCCTTTCACTTTTCACTTTCATGCATTGGAGAAGGCAATGGCACCCCACTCCAGTGTTCTTGCCTGGAGAATCCCAGGGACTGGGGAGCCTGGTGGGCTACTGTCTATGGGGTCGCACAGAGTCGGACACGACTGAAGCAACTTAGCAGCAGCAGCAGCAGCAATGGGACTGGATGCCATATTCTTAGTTTTTTTCAATATTTAGTTTTAAATTGCCTTTTTCACTTTCCTCCTTCACCCTCATTAAGCGGTTTTTTAGTTCCTCTTTGCTTTCTGCCATTAGAGTGGTTTCATCTGCATATCTGAGGTTGCTGATATTTCTCTTACCTATCTTAACCCTGGGAGCTGGTGATGGACAGGGAAGCCTGGCAGGCTGCAGTCCATGGGGTCGGACACGACTGAGTGACTGAACTGGACTGAACTGAACTGATCTTGATTCCAGCTTGTAACTCATCCAGCCTGGAATTTCTCATAATGTGTTCAGCATATAAATTAAATAAACAGGGTGACAACAGATAGCCCTGTAGTACTGCTTTCTCAGTCCTGAAACAATCAGTTGTTCCACACAGAATACTAAATGTTGCTTCTATTCATCACCTCCACTGCATATGTATAGGGGATTTGATTTAAGTCATACTTGGCTGGCCTAGTAGTTTTCACCTCTTTCTTTAGTTTAACTCTGAATTTTGATATGAGAAGCTGATGATCTGAGCCACAGTCAGCTCCAAGTCTTGTTTTTAATGTCTGTAAACAACTTCTCCATCTTCAGTCACAAAGAATGTAATTAATTTGATTTTTGTATTGGCCATTTGGTGATGTTCATATGTAAAGTAGTTTCTTGTGCTTTTGAAAAATGGTGTTTGCTATGACCAGTGCATTCTCTTGGCAGAATTCAGCTAGCTTCTGCCCCATTTCGTTTTGTACACCAAAGCCAAACTTGCCTGTTATTCCAGGTATCTCTTGACTTCCTACTTTTATGTTTCAATCCCCAATGATGAATAAAACATCTTTTTCAAGTGTTAGTTCTAGTAGGTCTTCTAGATTTTCATAGAATTGATTAACTTCAGCTTCTTCAGTATCAGTGGTAGGGGTATAGACTTGAATTGCCATGATGCAGAATGGCTTCCCTTGGAAATGAACCAAGATCATCCTGTCGCTTTTGGGTACCCAAGTACTGAATTTCAAATCCTTTTGTTGATTATGAGAGCTACTCTATTTCTTCTACGGGATTCTTGACCATAGATATAATGGTCATCTGAATTAAATTCACTCATTTCTGTCCATTTTAGTTCACTGATTCCTAAAATGCCTAAATGAGGCATTAATAAATCTACCTTAATGTTCTATTTCTGCTTGTTCTACATTGAGATTAAATAAAATCAACCAAAGTCTCTTCTAATAATTCATATGTGCCAGATATGATATACATACTGATGATCTTCACATAGCTGTAACCCAACTGAGTAACAATCCTAAGAAGCATTTTAATACTTAATTTTCACACTTAAGTAGAAGAAATATTGAATTGTAATACTGAAAATTGAGTTTCCCAAAAGTTCCCAGGACTGTTGTGTCCGTTATTAGTACTTTGATAAGATAGATAAACTTATTTTTAGGGTCCACCAATAACTGATTTAGTTCACTGATTTCTAAGATGTCAATATTTATTCTTGCCATCTCCTGCTTGACCACATCCCATTTACATTGATTCATGGATCTAACACTCCAGATTCCTATGCAATATTGTTCTTTGTAGCATCAGATTTTACTTTCATAACCAGACACACCCACAACTGAGGGTCGTTTCTGCTTTGGCCAAGCCACTTCATTCTTTCTGGGGCTATTGATAGTTTGCTCTTCCATGGTAACATATTGGACACCTTCTGACCTAGGGGACTCATCTTTTGGTGTCATATCTTTTTGTACAGTTCATTAGGTTCTCATGGCAAATACACTGGGATGGTTTGCCATTCCCTCCTCCAGTAGACCACATTTTGTAAGAACTCTCGACTATGATAAGGCCACTAAGGTCTTGAGTGGCCTTACATGGCATGGCTCATAGCTTCACTGAGTTACACAAGCCCCATCACCATGAAAAGGCAGTGATCCATGAAGGGGATCTAACTATAATGAAGTGCATTTTCTTAATCTGTAAAAATGAAATGAGTATCTACATCATAGAATTATTCTGAGTATTAAGTGATATAAGTACAAGCACTAAGAATAGAACGTGGCACATAGTAAATAATAAATGTTAAATAATACGTACACACAGACACATACACACAATGTATGTAAAGTACATGACATATTGTCCAAGGTGTTAAATGTTGAATATATTTTATTATTATGTATATATTATTCATATATATATATTTAATAATTAATTATTATTTTGTTTTAATAATAAAATTCTGTTTTTAATCATTAATGTTTATCTATAAAGGCTTTACTTATATGAAAAGTATCTATCATTTGCTAATTATAGTCATTTGCTTTACCCAGTTAAGATTTTTTTAAACTCTGTATACTCTTTTAATATTAACTTTCTACATTTATGAACAAAAGCTATCCATACATATTACTTATGAATTTTAATATTTGTCATACTTAAAAAGGCCTATACCATAAAAATATTCTCCTGTATGTAGTATAAGTTATCTTTTTTCTGGAATTTTTTCCTCTTTCTGGAATGCATCTTTTTATATGATATGAGGTACACATCTGTTTTTAATTTATTTTTTCCAATGCATCACCAATTATCTCCAAGTCATTTTTCAGTTCTGTCCCTATGGATTTGAGCTGCCACCTTTAATCATATAGTAAATGCATACTCATACATGTCTACCCATCAGGACTCTTTATTATTGGTTATTTAGATTACAGAATCCTTTTTCTTATGTTGTGATACACTTGGTTTGGGGGATATAAGTGTTAGCCTTGTCAAATAGAAATAGTTGTAAAGATTTTCAGATCCTTTTATCCACAATCATATGCACTTCTCTCAGTCCATTTATGGTTACAACCGGCGTGCTAGGCGCAGGCGGCTGTGACTGGTGCGCTAAGCACGGCCGAGGGGAGCCACCCCGCGTCCGAGGTCGGGGCAGAAGCCAGGAGGACCCCATGCCCGAAGGGCGGCGGCCAAGAGGAGTTACCCCATGTCCAAGGTCAGAGGCAGCAGCCGAGAGTACCAGACTGCGATGGCACAGGAATGGCTGAGAGGAGCTACCCCGCGTCCGAGGTCAGGGGCGGCAGCCCAGAGGAGCTACCCCATGCTCCTAAGCTGGAGGCCTGGGGCAGCAGTGGGAAGAGCTACCCTACGCCCCCATGCCCAAGGCCAGAGGTGGTGGCCGGGAGGAGCAACCCACTCCCAAGGCCAGGGGCAGTGGGCCGGGAGGACCAACCCCACGTCCAAGGAGCCGTGCCTGCGTGGGTGCAGGAGGGCCTAAAGTAACTATCCCACATTGAAGGTAAGGAAGGGTGGTGGTGAGAAGATACCCCTAGTCCAAGGTAAGGAGCAATGGCTGTGCTTTGCTGGATCAGACCTGAAGAGATACCCCATGCCCAAGGTAAGAGAAACCCAAGTAAGACGGTAGGTGTTGCAAGAGGGCATCAGAGGGCAAACACACTGAAACCATACTCACAGAAAACTAGTCAATGTAATCACAATAGGACCACAGCCTTGTCTAACTCAATGAAACTAAGCCATGCCCTGTGTGGCAACCCAAAAAGGGCGGGTCATGGTGGAGAGATCTAACAGAATGTAGTCCACTGGAGAAGGGAATGGCAAACCACCCATGAAGAGTATGAAAAGGCAAAATGATAGGATACTGAAAGAGAAACTCCCCAGGGCAGTAAGTGCCCAATATGCTACTGGAGGTCAGTGGAGAAATAATCCAGAAAGAATGAAGGGATGGAGCCAAAGCAAAAAGAATACCTAGCTGTGGATGTGACTGGTGATAGAAGCAAGGTCCAATGCTGTAAAGAGCAATATTGCATAGGAACCTGGAATGTCAGGTCCATGAATTAAGGCAAATTGGAAGTGGTCAAACAAGAGATGGCAAGAGTGAATGTCAACATTCTAGGAATCAGCGAACTGAAATGGACTGGAATGGGTGAATTTTACTCAGATGACCATTATACCTACTACTGTGGGCAGGAATCCCTCAGAAGAAATGGAGTAGCCGTCATGGTGAACAAAAGAGTCCAAAATGCAGTACTTGGATGCAATCTCAAAAACGACAGAATGATCTCTGTTCATTTTCAAGGCAAACCATTCAATATCACAGTAATCCAAGTCTATGTCCCAACCAGTAACGCTGAAAAAGCTGACGTTGAACGGTTCTATGAAGACCTACAAGACCTTTTAGAACTAAAACCCAAAAAAGATGTCCTTTAATTATAGGGGACTGGAATGCAAAAGTAGGAAGTCAAGAAACACCTAGAGTAACAGGCAAATTTGGCCTTGGAATATGGAATGAAACAGGGCAAAGACTAATACAGTTTTGCCAAGAAAATGTACTGGTCATAACAAACACCCTCTTCCAACAACACAAGAGAAGACTCTATACATGGACATCATCAGATGGTCAATACTGAAATGAGATTGATTATATTCTTTGCAGCCAAAGATGGAGAAGCTGTACACAGTCAGCAAAAATAAGACAAGGAACTGACTGTGGCTCAGATCCTGAGCTCCTTATTGCCAAATTCAGACTTAAATTGAAGAAAGTAGGGAAAACCACTAGGCCATTCAGGTATGACCTAAATCAAATTCCTTATGATTATACAGTGGAAGTGAGAAATAGATTTAAGGGACTAGATCTGATAGATAGAGTGCCTGATGAACTATGGATGGAGGTTCGTGACATTGTATAGGAGACAGGGATCAAGACCATCCCCGTGGGAAAGAAATGCAAAAAAACAAAATGGCTGTCTGGGGAGGACTTACAAATAGCTGTGAAAAGAAGAGAAGTGAAAAGCAAAGAAGAAAAGGAAAGATATAAACATCTGAATGCAGAATTCCAAAGACTAGCAAGAATAGATAAGAAAGCCTTCTTCAGCGATCAATGCAAAGAAATAGAGGAAAACCACAGAATGGGAAAGACTAGAGATCTCTTCAAGAAAATCAGAGATACCAAAGGAACATTTCATGCAAAGATGGGCTCAATAAGGACAGAAATGGTATGGACCTAACAGAAGCAGAAGATGTTAAGAAGAGATGGCAAGAATACATGGAAGAACTGCACAAAAAGATCTTCATGACCCAGATGATCATGATGGTGTGGTCACTGACCTAGAGCCAGACATCCTGGAATGTGAAGTCAAGTGGGCCTTAGAAAGCATCACTACGAACAAAGCTAGTGGAAGTGATGGAATTCCAGTTGCGCTATTCCAAATCCTGAAAGATGACGCTGTGAAAGTGCTGCACTCAATATGACAGCTAATTTGGAAAACTCAGAAGTGGCCACAGGACTGGAAAAGGTCAGTTTTCTTTCCAATCCCAAAGAAAGGCAATGCCAAAGAATGCTCAAACTACCGCACAATTGCACTCATCTCACAGGCTAATAAAGTAATGCTCAAAATTCTCTAAGCCAGGCTTCAGCAATAGGTGAACCATGAACTTCCTGATGTTCCAGCTGGTTTTAGAAAAGGCAGAGGAACCAGAGACCAAATTGCCAACATCTGCTGGATCATGGAAAAAGCAAGAGAGTTCCAGAAAAACATCTATTTCTGAAACAGACAGAGGGAGGCATTTGTTCAGAGAAGCGGGACCATTTAGGAGGTTGGAGGAAGAGGAATCAGTTGCTTGCTATGGAATCCTCAGAATCCATTTGGCTTGACCCGCTCCTCCAATTTAGGCTTTTGGCTAAAGATATTTGATCACAAGACACAGACTGAGCAAAATTAAATGACAGCTGCTCCTTCCTCTAGTGTAACCCTGTCATATATTCAAGATTTTGGAACCTCTGGGTGTCCATTGTAAATTGACTCTGACTTTCTCTGTTAGCAACCGCAGCTCTAGCTCTTCACATGGGATCTGGGAGAGAAGAAGCTGCATAGTATTCCCTGGACGCACCACCAGTTTCCGAGTGCTGGTCTGGGACTACACCCAGGTTGGCCTGCCTAGTGCTTGATCGGCTGTGAGTGAGATCCCGAGAAAGGCTCCTGGTGACTGAGCTTAAGGATGGAGCCCCTGGAATCAGTGACATTTGGAGATGTAGCCATCGACTTCACCCAGGAAGAGTGGAACCTGCTAGATAAGTCCCAGAAAAACCTGTTTAGAAATGTGATGCTGGAAACTGTCACCCATCTGGTCTCTGTAGGCTATCAGATCAGCAAATCAGATGTGGTTTTCCAACTGGAACAAGGGAAAGAGTTGTGGACACAAGCAGCAGGAGGCTTCCAAGGTCAGAGTCCAGGCAGTGAAAGTCTCTTTAGACAACAAGAAATGACATTAATGCAAAGTGTCTACTGGAAGCACACATCCCCAGTAAGGACAATGCAGGTTTCTCACACACAAGGGGATCCTGCTGAATGTGCTGATTTGGGAGATGAAGTTACTCCTACATCTTCACTTCAATATTCAATAGTTCCCTTCAGAAGCAAACATAATGTCAGCAAACAGCATGGAAAATCACTTAGTCAAGGGTCATTCCTCAATGGACAGGGTCACATTCACACTAGACATAAATCATGTGAATGTGCTCTGTGTGGGAAAGTTTTTAATAGATGCTCTAGCCTTAGCAGACATAAGATGATTCACACTGGAGAGAAACCATTCAAATGTCAACTGTGTGAGAAAGTCTTCAATCAAAGATTCTCCCTGAAAGTACATGAGAAAACTCACACAGGAGAGAAGCCCTATGAATGCCATCAGTGTGGAAAAGCCTTTAGTAGATGTGCTAGCCTCAGGAGACACAGCATGATTCACACTGGAGAGAAACCATTCAAATGTCAACTGTGTGAGAAAGTCTTCAATCAAAGATTCTCCCTGAAAGTACATGAGAAAACTCACACAGGAGAGAAGCCCTATGAATGCCATCAGTGTGGAAAAGCCTTTAGTAGATGTGCTAGCCTCAGGAGACACAGCATGATTCACACTGGAGAGAAACCATTCAAATGTCATCTGTGTGGGAAAGTCTTCAATCAAAATTCCTCCTTGAAACAATATGAGAGAACTCACACAGGAGAGAAGAGATATGAATGTCATCAGTGCGGCAAAGCCTTTCTTCAAAGCTCTGGCCTTAGTTCACATAAGAAAGTCCATGCTGGAGAGAAACCACATGTATGTCTTGAGTGTGGGAAGGCCTTTACTCATAGTTCAGGGCTTCATGTGCACAAAAGAATCCACATTAAAGAGAAATCACATGTATGCTCTGTGTGTAGGAAGGCCTTCAATAAATATGCTAAGCTGAGGGAACATGAGAGAACCCACAGTGGAGAGAAGCCCTATGAATGTCAGCTCTGTGGAGAACACTTCACTCGTGCCTCTTCCCTTAGACAACACAAGGGAACCCAGCACAGGAGAGAAAACCAGTAGGACCCTCAGTAGATGTTCTGACCTGAGGTGACATAATCAATGTGGAGGTTCCTTCAGGCATTGTGCTATGCAGTCCAGACAGGCACTGCCTGTGGATGTGGATCCACACATGTGCTTTCTCTGTGACTAAGCCTTTAGTCATTAGCCTGACCTCATGTAACTTAACAGAACTCACTCTACAAACACAATATGGGTGTTTCCAGCAACAGCCCCCAACTCTAAAGACCTTAGAGGACATGAGCAGAGAATAAGCAACCACTTCTACTTCTTCAATAATTATTGATCTATGTGAACCAACTCCACAGAGAGAACCACTAAGACTGTGATAACTGTTGACAACCATTCAGTTGATGTGCACAAGAAACCTTGAAAAAAAATAAACACAAGAACAAAGATGAAGACTCTTGAAAGATACCAAAGTAGGTTGAGCAACACCAAGCATACTTTTAAATAATTCATCCTGGAGAAGTTTTTTCATGGAAAGGTATGAGAAATTCTTTCTCCATAGAGCAACCCCTCTGGTTCACACATGCTCAGTCTATAGAACACACTCTCAGGGTCATGACAGAACGGAAGATTTCAGGGATCACTTTCATTTCTCAGTCAACATTAAATTCTCACACTGAGGATGCAGCAATCCTAAAATCAAAAGTGAATCTACAGCTAGATTTCATATCAGAAAAAAAAAAAAAAAGATACTGTGTGGGAGGGAGAATCCTGTAAGAATCCTGTAACAGTCAGGCAGTTTGTGATTGGGGGAAATACCTCTTCATGAAAATTTGGTATCAAATGGGGTGTGAAGTGACCCAACCACATGGAATGTAGGTTTTGTAAAATTAAAGTCTGTCAAAAAAAGTCATAGTTGAAAATATTCAAACAATAAAGTCTGTGGCTAAAGGAAAAAAAAAAAAAAAACATCTATTTCTGCCTTATTGACTATGCCAAAGCCTTTGACTGTGTGGATCATAATAAACTGTGGAAAATTCTGAAAGAGATGGGAATACCAGACCACTTGATCTGCTTCTTGAGAAATTTGTATGCAGGTCAGGAAGCAACAGCTAGAACTGGACATGGAACAACAGACTGGTTCCAAATAGGAAAAGGAGTACGTCAAGGTTGTATATTGTCACCCTGCTTATTTAACTTATATGCAGAGAACATCATGAGAAACCCTGGACTTGAAGAAACACAAGCTGGAATAAAGATTGCCAGGAGAAATATCAATAACCTCAGATCACACCACCCTTATGACAGAAATTGAAGAGGAACTAAAAAGACTCTTGATGAAAGTGAAAGAGAAGAGTGAAAAAGTTGGCTTAAAGCTCAACATTCAGAAAATGAAGATCATGGCATCCGGTCCCATCACTTCATGGGCAATAGATGGGGAAACAGTAGAAACAGTGTCAGACTTTATTTTTCTGGTCTCCAAAATCACTGCAGATGGTGACTGCAGCCATGAAGTTAAAAGATGCTTACTCCTTGGAAGGAAAGTTATGACCAACCTAGATAGCATATTCAAAAGCAGAGATATTACTTTGCCAACAAAGGTTTGTCTAGTCAAGGCTATGGTTTTTCCTGTGGTCATGTATGGATGTGAGAGTTGGACTATGAAGAAATCTGAGAGCTGAAGAATTGATGCTTTTGAACTGTGGTGTTGGAGAAGAGTCTTGAGAGTCCCTTGGACTGCAAGCAGATCCAACCAATCCATTCTGAAGGAGATCAGCCCTGGGATTTCTTTAGAGCGAATGATGCTAAAGCTGAAACTCCAGTACTTTGGCCACCTCATGCAAAGAGTTGACCCATTGGAAAAAACTCTGATGTTGGGAGGGATTGGGGGCAGGAGGATAAGGGGATGCCAGAGGATGAGATGGCTGGATGGCATCACTGACTTGATGGACATGAGTCTGAATGAACTCTGGGAGCTGGTGATGAACAGGGAGGCCTGGCGTGCTGGGATTCATGGGGTCACAAAGAGTCGGATATGACTGAGCGACTGATATGATCTGATCTGATTGGATATAGTAGAAAGTGAGGAAAACCTCTTCTGCTGCTGCTGCTGCTGCTAAGTCGCTTCAGTACTATTGCCTGGAAAATTCCATGGATGAAGGAGCTTCTATTCACCTGCAAATGTAACTATTTTTTCTTCTCCACCAGATCTGATTCTGTCCTCAATCAATAGAAATGGAATTTCAAAGAGCTACAGGTTGAGTAGTAAATACTACAGGTTGAATAGTAAATACTTTCTGCCTGACTTCTACTTTGAGATTGCTGAAGTTGAATCACCAATATTTTGGTCACCTGATACAAACTTCTGACTCTTTGGAAAAGTCCCTGATGCTAGGAAAGATTGAGGGCAGAAGAAGAGGGCATCAAAGGATGAGATGGCTGGATGGCATCACCAATTCAATGGACATTAACTTGGGCAAACTCTGGGAAATGGTGAGGGACCAGGAGGCCTGGCATACTGCAGTCCACAGGGTCACAAGGAGTCAGACAAGACTGGGCAACTGAACAACAAGAGCCTCTACTTTAGTCACCACAACTTTTCCCCTATCATTAGGGGATTTGCAATTGTAACTACTTTTATGGCATTAGCCAAGTTGACTAATTCCTATGCCTCCAAATGAATTTTCCTTTAGTGGCCCAAACATCACTTTATGTCCTTTTTGAGTCCTGAAAGAATCTCTTGCTGCTCCATTTTCTATCCAAATCCTACCATTGTGTGTTACTTTCCACTATCTTTGTTTCACATGGTAAGAGGTTGCCTGAGAATTCACAGGATGGACCTTATGCAGTGTAGCAATGTCTTCATAGTTAACTATAACCAAACTGGTGCTTCTTTATTCCCTTTTCATGTTGACATATAATGAATGGGTCATGTTAAATTACTAGATTATTAAATAAATATATAGCTAGATGAGGATGCTTCCTGAAATAGTTTGATGACTTGGTAGAATCTTAAGACCAAAATTACCAAAATTTGGGGTGCTTGTAGTAGTGTTTGAAGAACGTAGTGAATAGCTCTGTTTTAAAATATCTCATTTGTTTGTGAAGTGATGGGTATCATTTGTTACTTGGGTCTTCATAGTCAATCAACCTAAAACACTATAATGGCTCATAAAGTTAAATCATGGTGTAAAGGAGTATTGAAAAAGCATTGAAAAGTAGAACACAGATCCAGGAAGACTGTTCATAATCTGTGATTTCTCTTTAGTTCTACATTGTCTCTTTAACTTGTTCTGAAATTTTAATGAAATTGAAAACAAGAGTTTAGATGAAAAATAAGTGTTTTAAATTATTTTAATGTCAAATAAGTAAGACTTTGATATTTTTCATGAATATATTGTATGGATATGATGCAAAGTAATTTTTCTCTTTCACTTATTTAAAATAAGATTTTCTTTATTGTCATTAATGAGTTCAGGACAGAGAAATCAAATGAGCTTCTGAAATGCCACTAAATTTAGGAATATGAAAACTATTTTATGTTTTGGTTTTAACTCTAAAGAGTAAACATTTTAATTGAATTTGTAAATTTTAGGAATTAAAAACTAAATTAGAAGTGGACTGCTATTCTTCTTTGTTACTGCACTTAATTTTATCCTAAGATGGGCATAAAGCAAAAAATAGATATATTTTAACATTCAAATGCATATTTTTTAAAGTTAATCTAAATAGTCTCATAGATATACTATGTCAACAAACTATGAGGTAAAGAGTTGAAATAGTTGGAACAGTAAAATTAAAAAGAAAATGAGCTACTGAATTTATTGGCATAATAGAAAAATGTCTAGAACTAGAAGTCAGCAAGCTAGAGGTTTTGATAAAGGTTTTACAATAGCTCATTCTATGATGTAAAATAACCAGCTGACCACTCCAAGGCTTAGAAAAGAGGAGAAGTTTTGTTTCAAAGGTCTTGAAGTTTCCTCTTTGACATAAAATATGTGTAAGTCCATGATTTTCCCAGTGAAGTCCCAATGTGATAGTCTAACTGCTATCACTTGTCTTTTGTTAGTTTAATACTGAATCTAATATAAACTGCCCCACTTGAATGAGAGAAACTGATTTTTTTTTTTTTTTTTGCAGTGACACATAGGGTTAGTTGAAAATGCACTGATGCAGAAATACAGATCAATGGAACAGTATAGAAAGCCCAGAAATAAACCCACACATGTCATTTGATCAATGACAAAGAAGGCAAGAATACGCAATGGAGAAAAGATAATCTCTTCAATAAGTGGTGCTGGGAAAAGTGGACAATTCTATGTAAAAGAATGAAATTAATGTATTCTCTAACACCATCCACAAAACAAACTCTAAATAGGTATAATTAGCCTTTCTTATGCTTATCCATTTGACAGAGTTTGATACGATGTGACCTGGCATGAAAGCTATATATATCCTCAAATGGAGTGATTCATAGATGTTCTTCTGCATAAGTAACAAACAAGCTAAACATTTCTGAGAATCCAGTTGCTTAGGAAATAATGTGATGATTATTTAAATTATGTCTTTTCCATAGTTAGTTATCATATAAAATATATGAAACAATATTATGAATCTTATAGCTTAAATGCCCAAAACGATTGGGGCATTCATGGAGAAAATATTTCAGTTGATCTTTTTCACTTGTCATTGAAATATAAACTGACAGTAATAGGACAAGCTCATTAACTGTTTCATATGGTCAAAATAAATCTGCTTTATGTTTACAACTATAGTATTCGAACCATTAACATCTAAATTATTATAAATAAAATTTATATCTTTATCATTTTCTGAGTCTTAAAAGTTTTTTTCCATATAGTGTACAAAGTTTCATTTAATGTGTTTGTGCGATTTTCATGTTAAAGTTTTAAAATTCTATTCCAAAAATTGCACAATTTTATCAAAATAATTCTTTATTAAAACCAAGTTGCAAATATATTATGTCTTATTATAATAGCATCAATCATTGGTAATTATAATTTTAATCCTTACTTTTAAAATAATATTAACACAGTAAGAGAATTTAAACATGCATCTATTATTTTTGGAAATGACTTTTTGAAGATCACAGTGACTCACTCTAATAAGATCTATTTTAAGTCTCATCGAGAGTAGAAAAGTACAGAA
Organism: Bos indicus; assembly: GCF_029378745.1. Taxonomy (NCBI): domain Eukaryota; kingdom Metazoa; phylum Chordata; class Mammalia; order Artiodactyla; family Bovidae; genus Bos; species Bos indicus. The sequence goes on from NC_091774.1 coordinate 3,862,910, forward strand.
CAGTGAGTGATTTAGGGTGCTTAACATAAACTTTTCTCTCATTTACTCATATAAAGACTACCAAGAACATAGCACCAGGAATTATAGCAGGTTAAGTACTAGTAATGTGGTGCTTTTATAAGAACACATGTTTTTTAAGGTTTTATAGATAATATAAGTAGGTTATTTCATATAATCTATAAAAGAAAAATAATAAAATATGTAATTAAATTCAACACTATCCTGAACTTATTTTTATGGAAGTTTAAAGAAAAAAAAAAGTTTTTAAATTCATCAAATATTCTAAAAAAAGGATGAATATGAAGTTCCAGAATTAACAAATTTTGATTTGCTCTCCAGTATGACCTGAAAAAAAAAAAGGTCTTCCCAGGTAATGCTAGTGGTAAAGAATCCACCTGCCAAGGCAGGAGATAAAAGAGGTGAGAGTCTGACCCCTGGGTAGGGAAAATCCACTGGATTAGGGAAGGGGACCCCACTCCAGTATTCTTGCCTGAAAATTTTCAGGGGCAGAGGAGCCTGGTGGGCTATAATCCATGGGGCCACAAAAAGTCAGAAGCGACTGAATCCACACACATTACATGAATCAAAGTGATCCAAATCAGTGTCAGATGGTATTACCTAAGATGAAGGCCCCATTGATGGAGATGAAAATAGAATTATCAGCAAGGGATGCTGGGGAAGGTGCCATGGCATTCTCCCAAAGCTTTGAAACAGAACAAAGCTATGAAGTACTCTTTTCATTCTACAATATAAAAATATTTAGATTTTTTTCTTTATTCACTAATAGAGAAAATGAAATCCCTTCAGTTGCTCACTCACCAATGCTAGAGATTACTTAGGCTTCCATGACAACCTCTTATTTAAACTATTACTCTATTTGTTGTTCTCAACCTGTACATGTACTTATTTTTGCATTTTTATATGAGATATACCTGCAAACATCTGCATCTTTGTATGAATTTAGTTCTTAAACTACAGTAACAAAGTCTTTTGTTTTGTTTTTATTATTAAGGTCAGATAAATGCCAGCTTGAGAAACAGAAAATTTTAGCATACCCATCTTAGACAGACAGATCCTTCAGTAATATTTGATCATCTATAATTATGTGAATTCTTCAAGATATATTTTCTTTCTCTGATTTGAGAGACCTGATTTGAGGTCCTTCATTATGGGGTGAAAAATGTAGTCTATTGACAAGATTTCATTCCAGAACATCCGCAGAATCTATTTCAGACAGCTGAAATAACTCTACACTTACAGTAGTAAAGCATCTCGAGTGGAGAGATGGTAACTTAATATGTAGTATCAGTGTCACAACTTTTTTTTTTTCTATATTTGAGGTAAAAATCTGATGATGTTTTTACCTTTACTACACTAGTTAGCACTTTCATATACTCAATACTTCCTAATCTTTAAAATTCCAGTGAAGTTTTATTTTGTTTTGCTGCAGATAGAACTGAAATTTTCTTTTACATAAGAATTTAACTATCATTTTGTAAAAAGGATGAGGTTTTTTCCCTGTTTTGAATTTTCTGTAAGCTCACAAACTGAGTATTAATGTTAGAAGAATTTCTTTTTGCTTCTTCTCTATACATATTATCTAATGCCCTAAGGTTAGTGAAATCATCTGGATCATAATCTTAATTGTGCACAGCTACCATTTAAGAAGAATTTATCTTTATCTATCATAATCTATTTATTTATCATTTACCTGTCTATCTATCCCACTTATCTAACCTATCAACTCCTTATTTTTGAGTTTGGAAAGTTTTCACCATGAATCATCAAAGTATAGAAATAGACATTTGAAATCTTTTAATTACATCTGAGAGACTGTTTCAAGCTACCAGGAGTGAAGATACTGTTATTTCACATGTACGGAGTTGGTTGTACAAATAAACATAAGCAAGTGACTTATTCTTTACCATCTGAGCCACGAGGGAAGCCTCACCAACCACTTATTAGATCTCAAAAGGGCCTGAATACAGAGCAGGGTTCATTTATATTGCCTATTGGATGTTCCAGTGATGCAGCAGTAACTCTAGAAGACATATTCTAGGTCATTGATATTAAATTTAATCACTTGGTTAAGTAGAGGCATAACAATTTTCTTCTTTGGAAAATTAATACTTTCCTCTCTTTTTAAATAACAGCTTTATTGAGATACAATTCACTTACATCTCAACCACTCAATTCAATGTATACAGTTTAATAGTTTTTAGTATTTTCAGAGTTTCACAATCACCTCCTCAATTAAATATATATTTTTTGTATTTTTTTTATTTTGAATTTTTCTTTTTTCTTTTTTTTAACTTTACAATATTGTATTGGTTTTGCCATATATCAACGTGAATCCGCCACAGGTATACACGCATTCCCCATCCCAAACCCTCCTCCCTAGCCCTCCCTGTACCATCAAGACATGTTATTTTCATCCCAGAAAGCCCTCCCAGAAAAATGAGTACTCATTTTTACCAGCCTAAGTTCGTTAAACTCAACATTCAGAAAATTAAGATCATGGCATCTGGTCCCATCATTTCATGGCAAATAGATGTGGAAACAGTGACAGACTTTGTTTTGGGGCCTCCAAAATCACTGAAGATGGTGACTTCAGCCATGAAATTAAAAGATGCTTACTCACTGGAAGCAAAGTTATGACCATTCTGACGGCATATTAAAAACCAGAGATATTAGTTTGCCAACAAAGGTCCATCTAGTCAAAGCTATGGTTTTTCCAGTAGTCATGTATGGATGTGAAAGTTGGACTATAAAGAAAGCCTAGCACTGAAGAATTGATGCTTTTGAACTGTGATGTTGGAGAAGACTCTTGAGAGTCCCTTGGACTGCAAGGAGATCTGATCAGTCCATCCTAAAAGCAATCGGTCCTGAATATTCATTGGAAGGACTGATGCTGAAACTCCAATACTTTGGCCAGCTGATGTGAAGAACTGACTCATTGGAAAAGACCCTGATGCTGGGAGGGATTGGGGGCAGGAGGAGAAGGGGACAACAGAGGATGAGATGGTGGATGGTATTACCTACTCAATGGACATGAGTCTGAGTAAACTCTGGGAGTTGGTGATAAACAGAGAGGCCTAGAATACTGTAGTCAATGGAGTTGCAAAGAGTTGGACACGATTGAGTGACTGAACTGAACTGAAAGTTTCTTTCCATTTACACCTCACACATATTTTAACTTTGATAATTTTTAAAAATTTTTCATTCAAAGGTAAGTTTCCAAATATCATGTAATTCAATTTATTGCTATTTTATTTTACTACATCTGGATTTGAGTCATAATAAGAGTCTTTCTTTACATGGAAAACGAAAGTCACTTAGTCGTGTCTGACTCTTTGTGACCCCATGGACTATACAGTCTATGGAATTCTCCAGGCCAGAACACTGGGATGGGTAGCCTTTCCCTTCTTCAGGGGATCTTCTCAACCCAGGGATTGAACCCAGGTCTCCCATATTGCAGGCAGATTCTTTACCAGCTGAGCCACAAGAATACTGGAGTGGGTAGCCTAACCCAAGAATCAAACTGGAGTCTCCTGCATTGCAGGTGAACAAACTGAGCTTTCAGGGAAGCGCTCCTTACATGGAAGGATTTATTAAATTGTCTACTTGTCTATGTATTATTTTCTATATTGGATTTATTATTCCCTTGGAGTTTATTCTTCTGTATGTATGAGATGGATACACATTTACCTTTTTCTCAACAGCTATCAAATCATTTTGGCACCACTTAATTTAAAAGTCTACCTTTGTTTCAAAGATTGGTGATGCTATTTGCATTATTAATGAAAATTTTCATATGTTCTTGAGTCTGTTTCTAGATTTTTAAAATTATATTTCACCAGTCTATCTATCTAGTTATATGATGGTAAAATAGTATTTTCAATTCCTGGTTAGAGTAGCATGACCACATAGTTCTTTTTCAGAAATTCTTAGCTGTTCTGGCATGCTAATTTTTCACATGAACTTCAATCTGTTTTCAGGGGGAAAAAAAGATTCTTTTTTTTTTAATTTGACTTACATTGCATTTATTAACTGATTTAGAATGAACTAATATCTTCATAATATTAAGCTGTCTTATCTCCTTTTTTTTTTTTTTTTTGCTTTTGTGTTTGTCTAACTGAAAGAGATATACAGTGTGTCATTTCAGAAATTTCGCATAACTACGCTCCTTTCAGTGACAATAGGTCACACATATGAACATCAAGTTTTATGCATGTTGTGAAGTTGAAAATAAGTTGTGAATTTACTAGTGCATATAACCAAGAGTCTATAAGAAAATCTAAAAAAGAATAGTATTAAAGAATGAAAATTTGGGCTGGATAGGATAGGCTCTAAAAGTAGAAGGACACAGAGTATTCTGAAAGAATGAATCCAGAAAACTGTATCTGGAATTGATGAGGATATATAAAATGAAAATTAAATGTATTAATTACTTTTATCAGAGAATAAAGGGATCAACTGACAAGATTTATTTTCTGGCATATTGATATTCTATTTTGTGTAATGCGTTAGCTTCTTTTTTTTTTTTTGACTGATGGCCTATGTTTGTAATGAACTGGAAGAAAACTTTAGAAAAATGGTGATGACATGCTTCATCAGAGACTTTTTAGCAGATGTTCAGTTCTTACTATGAATTTGTAAAATAGCAAGCAATATTCAGATTCTGGAGTTTTAATTCTTCCTCTCAGAGTAGAAGCAAACCTTTCAACAGTATCTTCTTCAGTTCAGTTCAGTTCAGTTGCTCAGTCGTGCCCAACTCTTTTCAACCCTATGAATTGCAGCACGCAAGGCCCCCCTGTCCATCACCAACTCCCGGAGTTCACTCAAACTCACGTCCATCGAGTTGATGATGCCATCCAGCCATCTCATCCTCTGTCGTCCCCTTCTCCTCGTGCTCCCAATCCCTCCCAGCATCAGAGTCTTTTCCAATGAGTAAGTTCTTCGCATGAGGTGGCCAAAGTACTGGACTTTCAGCTTTAGCATCATTCCTTCCAAAGAATACCCAGGACTGATCTCCTTTAGAATGGACTGGTTGGATCTCCTTGCAGTCCAAGGGACTCTCAAGACTCTTCTCCAACACCACAGTTCAAAAGCATCAATTCTTCAGTGCTCAGCCTTCTTCACAGTCCAACTCTCACATCCATACATGACCACTGGAAAAACCATAGCCTTGACTAGACGGACCTTTGTTGGCAAAGTAATGTCTCTGTTTTTCAATATGCTATCTAGGTTGGTCATAACTTTCCTTCCAAGGAGTAAGCGTCTTTTAATTTCATGGCTGCAGTCACCATCTGCAGTGATTTTGGAGCCCAAAAAAATAAAATCTGACACTGTTTCCACTGTTTCCCCATCTATTTTCCATGAAGTGACGCTTTAATATTTTTCTTTTCCATTATCATTACCATTGGCCCTGCCAAAAGATTTTTTTTTAAGTGCAATCAATTGCAAAGTAATTTAAACAGGAAATATAATCATAATTAACCAGAGAGTTTTCTTATTTGCTTTATCTGAAACTCACAGTATACAGTTTTAAACACTAGAGCACCCAAGAAAATTAAGGTTGATGACTTCTGGGAAACTTTTTTTTTTTTTTTTTAATGCTTATTAGAGTCTAGTTGCTTTGCAGTGTTTTGTTAGTTTCTGCTTTACAGTAAAGTGAATCAGCTATACACATACATATACCCCAACTTTTTGGATTTTCTTCTCATTAGGTCACCAAAAGCATTGAGTAGAGTTCCTTATGCTATACAATATGTTCTCACTAGTTATCTATTTTATACATAGCTGTGTGTATATATATATCAATCCCAATCTCCCAATTCATCACACTTTCCCTTACACCTTTGGGATCCACATTTGTTTTCTACATCTCTGCCTTTATTTTTGCTTTGCAAATAACTTAATCTCTATTATTTCCCTAGATTCCACATACAAGCAATATTATGTTATTTGTCTTTCTCTTTCTGACAAACTTTACTCTGTGTGACAGTCCATAGGTCTATACATGTCTCTGCAAATAGCACAATTTCATTTCTTTCTATGACTAACATTCTGTACCACATCTTCTTTAACCATTCCTCTGTTGATGGAAGTTTAGGTTGCCTCTATGTCCTGGTTATTGTAAAGAGTGCTGCAATAAATATTGAGGTACATGTATATTTTTGAATTATGGCTTTCTCTGGATAAATGCCTAGGAGTGGGATTGCTAGATCATATGGTAGTTCTATTTTAAGTTTTTTAAAGAACTTCCATACTGTTCTCCATAGAGCCTGCATCAGTTTGCATTTCTATCAACAATGCAAGAGGGTTCTCTTTTTTCCACACCTTCTTGTGCTTTTATTTGTAAATTTTTTGATGACGGCCATTCTGACCAGTGTGAAGTGATACCTCATTATAGTTTTCATTTGTATTTATCTAATAATTAGTGATGTTCAGTGATTAGTGATCTTTGCATGTGTTTATTGGCCATCTCTGTTCTTTTTGGATAAATGTCCACTTAGGTCTTCCTTTCATCTTTTAATTGGGTTTTTGTGTTTTTTGTTTTGTTTTGTTATTATCAAGCTACATGAGTCTGAGTGAACTCTGGGAGTTGGTGATGGACAGGGAGGCCTGGCATGCTGCAATTCATGGGGTCGCAAAGAGTTGGGCACAACTGAGTGACTGAACTGAACTGAACTGAACACATATATATAGAAACCAGAAAACTGGCACTGGTGAACCTATTTGCAAGGCAGGAATAGAGATGTAGACATACAGAATGGACTTCTGGACACAAGGGGAAAGAGAAGGTGAGACAAACTGAGAGCATAGCACTGACATATAATACACACTATCGTGTATAAAATAGATAACTAGTAGAAAGTTGCTGTATAACACAGAGAGCTCTGTCCAGTGCTCTGCAATGATCCAGAAGGGTGGGATGGAATGGAGGCTCAAGAGGGAAGGGATCTATCTAAACTAGTGGCTGATTCACATTGCTGTATGGCAGAAACCAATAGAACACTTTAAAGTAATTATCATCCAATTAAACATATTTTAAGAGAGAAAAGGAATGCAAAAGCAAATGTATGTGGAGTGCTGCAAGCTAGGGAAATAGTGGTAAGATATTAGGACAAAAGGATTTTTGTGGGAGATTCAGTGAGGAGAAGGTGGTGGTACACAGTTAATCATCTTCCAGCAGTCACTATCAGAGCTATGCTCAGATACCCTTGGATCATTCCCCTTCCTTTTTTCTTTTACTGTGTGTGTGTGTGTGTGTGTGTGTGCCTTTCTAAGATGTTTATGTTCAAGCCCTTGAAATTCATTCCTGGAGAACTTTTATTATGTTTCTGGGGCCCCTTTCCCCACACATAGAATGCTACTAGTGCCTATGAATTATGCCTCCCTAAAGAAGTCAATGACTGATGGGCAGAGCATAGTAAAAATCAGCTCCTGTGACTTAAACATAGACCAACTCTGAAGAGCAATTACCACTCTAGAGATTCCTTGTAGAATAAAGTTAAATATTCTTCTCATAAGAATTTGATTGACATTTCCTCTTTGCTTGGTTTCTTCCCCTGCTTCATTCACACCAGCACTGGTCTTTCTCCCAGAGCATTTTCTTAATAAATAACTTGTACATGAATCCTAATTTCAGAGTGTGTTTCTGAGGAAGCCAATACAAGACAGGGGCTTTTCAGGTGGCTCAGTTGTAAAGAATTCACCTGCCAAATCAGGAGCCATAGAAGACAACAGTTTGATTCCTGGGTTGGGAAGATCCCTGGGAGGAGGAAAATGGCTCCCGTGTTCTTGCCTGGGAAATCCCATGGACAGAGGAGCCTGGCAGGTATGGTCCATGGAGTTGAAAAGAGTCAGACACAACTGAGCACACATAATCTAAGAAAAATAGATATATCTCATTAATCTGAGCAAGAACAGTATCTCTTAGGAACCTGGTATGTTAGGTGCATGAATCAAGGTAAACTGGATGTGGTCAGGCAGGAGATGGCAAGAGTGAATAATACCATCTTAGGAATCAGTGAACTAAAATGGATGGGTATGGGAGAATTTTATTCAGATGACCATTTTATCGGCTACAGTGGACAAAATTTCCTTAGATGAAATGGAGTGGCCCTAATAGTCCATAAAGGAGTCCAAAATGCATTATGAGGGTACAGCCAGAAAAAAAAAAAACAGAATGACCTTGGTTCACTTCTAAGGCAAACCATTCAACTTCACAGTAGTCCAAGTCTATGCCCTAACCACTGATGCTGAAAAGGTTGAAGCTGAACAGTTCTATGAATCTCCTAGAATTTTTAGAACTTCTAGAATAAGATCTTCTAGAATTACACACATACAAAATATCATTTTCATCCTAGGGAACTGGATTGCAAAACTAGGAAGTCAAGACATATTTGAAGTAAAAGGCAAGTTTGAGTACAAAGCGGAGTATAAAGTGAAGCAGGGTAAAAACTAACAGAGTTTTACCAAGATAAAATACTGGTCATAGCAAAAACCCTCTTCAACAACCCAAGTGATGATTCTACATATGGATATCACCAGATGGTTAGTATCAAAATCAGATTGATTATATTTTTGCAGCTGAAGATGGAGAAACTCTATACAGTCAGTAAAAAAAAAAAAAAAAAAAAAAAACCTGGAGCTGACTGTGGCTCAGATCATGAGTCCTTATTGCAAAATTCAAACTTAAATTGAAGAAACTAGAGGAAATCACTAGGCCATTCAGGAATGACCTAAATCAAATCCCTTATGATTATACAGTGGAAGTGAAAAATACATACAAGGGATTAGATCTGATAGAGTCCCTGATGAACTATGGACAGAGGTAACATTTTACAGGAGGCAGTGACTAAAACTATCCCAAAGAAAACGAAATGCAAGAAGGCAAAATGTGTGTCTGAGGAGGCCTGAAAATAATGGAGAAAAGAAGAGAAGCAAAGTGGTAAAGGAAAAAGGTATTCCCAACTGAATGCAGTGTTTCAAAGAACAGCAAGGAGAGATAACAAAATCTTTTTAAGTGAACAATGCAAAGAAATAGAGGGAAACAATTGAATGGGAATTGCTAGAGATCTATTCAAGGAAATTAGAGATACCAAAGGAACATTTCATGCAAAGATGGACTCAATAAGGGACAGAAACAGCAAGGACCTAACAGAAGCAGAAGAGATAAAGAGAGGTGGCAAGAATACACAGAAGAACTGTACAAAAGAGGTCTTAATGACTTACATAACCACAATGTCTCTCACCTAGATTCAGACGTCCTAAAGTGTGAAGTCAAGTGGACCCTAGGAAGCATTTCCATGAACAAAGCTAATGAAGGTAATAGAATTCCTCTGAATTATTTCAATTCCTAAAAGATGATGCTGTGACAGTGCTGCACTCAATATGCCAGCAAATTTGGAATACTCAGCAGTGGCCACAGGATTGGAAAAGGTCAGTTTTCTTTCCAATTCCAAAGAAAGGCAATGCCAAAAAATGATCAAACTGTGGTACCATTGGGCTAATTTCACATGCTAGCAAGATAATGCTCAAAATTCTCAAGCTGTGCTTCAATGGTACATGAACTGAGAACTCCCAGATGTGTAAGTGGGCTTTAGAAAAGGCAGAACCTGAGATCAAATGGCAACATCTGCTAGATCATGGAAAAAGTAAGAGAATTCCAGAAAAACATCTGTATCTATTTCATTGGCTATGCCAAAGCCTTTGACTGTGAAGATCACAACAAACTGTGGAGTATTCTTAAAGAAATGGGAAGGCCAGACCATCTTTCCTGCTTCCTGAGAAGTCTGTATGCAGGTCAGGAAGCAACAGTTAGAACTGGACATGGAACAACAGACTGGTTCTAAATTAGGAAAGGAGTATGTCAAGGCTGTATATTGTCACCCTGCTTATTGATCATATGTGCAGAGGACATCAAGTGAAATGCCACGCTGGTTGAATCCCAAGCTGGAATCAAGATTTCTGGGAGAAATATGAACAACCTCAAATATGCAGATGATACTACCTGAAAGGCAGAAAGAGAAGAGGAACTAAAGAGTCTCTTGATGAAGGTGAAAGAGGATAGTGAAAAAGCTGACTTAAAAACTAAACATTCAAAAAACTAACAACATGGAATCTGGTCCCATCACTTCATGAAAAAATGATGGGGAAATTTGGTCACATTGGCAGAATTTATTTGAAAGTGAAAGCTGCTCAGTCGTGTTCAAATCTTTGCGACTGCATGGACTATATAGTCCTTGGAATTCTGCAGGCCAGAATACTGGAGTGGATAGTCTTTCCCTTCTCCAGGGAGGCTTCCCAACCCAGGGATTGAACCTAGGTTTCTCACATTGCAGGTGGATTATTTACCAGCTGAGCTACAAGGGAATTCCCCCCCGCCTCTTTTTTTTTTTTTTAATTTGGAGAGCCTCCAAAATCACAGATGATGGTGATAGCAGTCATGAAATTAAAAGACACTTATTCCTTGGAAGAAAAGCTATGAAAATCTAGACAGTGTATTAAAAAGCAGAGACATGACTTTTCCAACAAATGTCCATATAGTAAAAGCTATGGTTTTCCAGTAGTAATGTATGGATGCCAGAGTTAGACCATAAAGAAGGCTGAGCACCAAAGAACTGATAGTATAGAATTGTGGTGCTGGAGAGGAGTGCTGAAAGTCCCTTGCAGAGCAAGGAGATCAAGCCAGTCAATCGTAAAAGAAATCAACTCTGAATATTCATTGGAAGGACTGATGCTGAAGCTGAAGCTCCAATACTTGATACCTGATGCAATACCTGATCCAATACCTGATGCAAAGAGCTAGTTCACTGGAAAAGATCCTGATGCTGGGAAAGATTGAGTGCAGGAAGAGAAGATGAAATCATTAATTGACATCACTGACTCAATGGGTATCAGTTTGAGCAAATCCAGGAGATAGTGAAAGACAATTGAAGCCCAGTGTGCTGCAGTCCATGGAGTCACAAAGAGTCAGACACAACTTTTTGACTAAACAACAACAATAACCTGAGCAGGCTCATCAAAGGAAGAAGATTCTAAAGATATAAAGCTGGAGGTGGATTCCTCATAGAGTAGATGGTATTAAGGATCCCATCATTGATGATAAGTGAAGTATATATGTACTGTTCCATGCTGGAGCATTGAGAGTATTAAGATGTCCACTCATTGTGAAACGTGATGTATCCAGGTGGGAGGAGATACACAGATAAATTCACTATCTCCTGCACTGAAGTGAGATGGAGGAGGTTTTAATTAAAGTGTTGTCAGAATTGCATGTTGTTAGATAACTGATGCATTGAGAAGAAAATGAAAGCTCTGTTATTCATATACTAACTTAAGGCATTACTTAATAGTTTCAAAAAGAAACTCATTTCCTACAGTTGAATGACTGTCTATGCTGGGGACCTAACACAGGATCTGATTATAAGAGGACCAGCACTTCAGAGAAAGCTGGATTTGTTGTCTCAGTAATCCTGCAACATTACAATCAGACTCTGATAAGGAAGGACATCTGCATGAACACTTGTGGTAGACTGAACAATGGTTCCCAAAGATATCTACATCCTAATCCTTAGAACTTTTGACTGTTATATCATAAGGCAAAAAGAGCAAGCAATAGTCTCTGTGTGTGTGTGTTGGGGGTCTTTCAAGATATGATTAATTTAAGGATTGAAGATAAGGAGATTATCCTTGATTATCTGGGAGGCTCCCAAATGAGATTATATATGCTCCTAGAAGAGAGAGGGAGATGTGTTTCTTGTGCATAGAGGACAATTGGATGTGAAGATGTAGCAGAGAGATTTGAAAATGATTGCCTATAAGAACGAGAATAACAAGAATTGATGTCTCCTACGATAATTACCTATTTATCATTACTTAGTTCTGTCAATTTTTGCTTTATAATTTTGGAATTTGTTATCAGAGATTATAACCATAAGATTCTGATATATTTCTATAGGATTATTTTCATTATCGTTCAGTTCAATTGCTCAGTCATGTTCGACTCTTTGCAACCCCATAAATCACAGCACTTCAGGTCTCCTAGTCCATCACCAACTCCCAGAGTTCACTCAAATTCATGTCTATCGAGTCGGTGATGACATCCAGCCATCTCACCCTCTGTCATCCCCTTCTCTTCCTGCCTCCAATCCCTACAAGCATCAGGGTCTTCTCCAATGAGTCAACTCTTAGCATGAGGTGGCCAAAGTACAGGAGTTTCAGCCTTAGCATCAGTCCTTCCAATGAAAACGCAGGACTGATCTCCTTTGGGATGGACTGGTTGGATCTCTTTGCAGTCCAAGGTCAAAAGCATCAATGCTTCAGCATGCAACTTTCTTCACAGTCCAACTCTCACATCCATACATGCCTACTGGAAAAACCATAGCCTTGACTAGACGGACCTTTGCTGGCAAAGTAATCTCTCTGCTTTTGAATATACTATGTACGTTGGTCATAACTTTCCTTCCAAGGAGTAAGCGTCTTTTAATTTCATGGCTGCAGTCACCATCTGCAGTGATTTTGGAGCCCAAAAAAATAAAGCCTGACACTGTTTCTACTGTTTCCCCATCTATTTGCCATGAAGTGATGGGACCAGATGCCATGATCTTAGTTTACTGAATGTTGAGCTTTAAGCCAACTTTTTCACTCTCCTCTTTCACTTTCATCAGGAGGCTTTTTAGTTTCTCTTCACTTTCTGCCATAAGGGTGGTGTCATCTGCATATCTGAGGTTATTGATATTTCTCCCAGCAATCTTGATTCCAGCTTGTGCTTGTTCCAGCCCAGCGTTTCTCATGATGTACTGTGCATAGAAGTTAAATAAGCAGGGTGACAATAAACAGCCTTGACGTACTCCTTTTCCTATTTGGAACCAGTCTGTTGTTTCATGTCCAGTTCTAACTGTTGCTTCCTGATCTGCATATAGGTTTCTCAAGAGGCAGGTCAGGTGGTCTGGTATTCCCATCTCTTTCATAATTTTCCACAGTTTACTGTGATCCACACAGTCAAAGGCTTTGGCATAGTCAATAAAGCAGAAATAGATGTTTTTTTGGAACTCTCTTGCTTTTTCGATGATCCAGCGGATGTTGGCAATTTGAACTCTGGCTCCTCTGCCTTTTGTAAAACCAGCTTGAACATCTGGAAGTTCACAGTTCATGTACTGCTGAAGCCTTGCTTGGAAAATTTTGAGCATTACTTTACTAGTGTGTGAGATGAGTGCAAGTGTGCATTAGTTTGAGCATTCTTTGGCATTGCCTTTCTTTGGGATTGGAATGAAAACTGACATTTTCCAGTCCTGTGGCCACTGCTGAGTTTTCCAAATTAGCTGTCATATTGAGTGCAGCACTTTCACAGCATTATCTTTCAGGATTTGAAAGAGCTCAACTGGAATTTCATCACCTCCACTAGCTTTGTTTGTAGTGATGCTTTCTAAGGCCCACTTGACTTCACATTCCAGGATGTCTGGCTCTAGGTCAGTGATCACACCATCGTGATTATCTGGTTCGTGAAGCTGTTTTTTGTACAGTTCTTCTGTGTATTCTTGCCACCTCTTCTTAATATCTACTGCTCTGTTAGGTCCAAACCATTTCTGTCCTTTATCGAGCCCATCTTTGCATGAAATTTTCCCTTGGTATATCTAATTTTCTGAAGAGATCTCTCGTCTTTCCCATTCTGTTGTTTTCCTCTATTTCTTTGAATTGATAGCTGAGGAAGGCTTTCTTATCTCTCCTTGCTATTCTTTGGAACTCTGCATTCAGATGCTTATATCTTTCCTTTTCTCCTTTGCTTTTCACTTCTCTTCTTTTCACTGCTATTTGTAAGGCCTCCTCAGACAGCCATTTTGCTTTTTTGCATTTCTTTTCCATGGGGATGGTCTTGATCCCTGTCTCCTGTGCAATGTCACGAACCTCCGTCCATAGTTCATCAGGCACTCTGTCTATCAGATCTCGTCCCTTAAATCTTTTTTTCACTTCCACTGCATAATCATAAAGGATTTGATTTAGGTCATACCTGTATGGTCTAGTGGTTTTCCCTACTTTCTTCAATTTAAGTCTGAATTTGGCAATAAGGACTTGATGATCTGAGCGACAGTCAGCTCCCGGTCTTGTTTTTGCTGACTGTATAGAGCTTCTCCATCTTTGGCTGCAAATAATATAATCAATCTGATTTAGATGTTGACCATCTGGTCATGTCCATGTGTACAGTCTTCTCTTGTGTTTTTGGAAGACAGTGTTTGTTATGACCAGTGCGTTCTCTTGGCAAAACTTTATTAGCTTTTGCCCTGCTTCATTCTGTACTCCATGGCCAAATTTGCCTGTTATTCCAGGTGTTTCTTGACTTCCTACTTTTGCACTCTAGTCACCTATAATGAAAAGGACACCTTTTTGGAGTGTTAGTTCTAAAAGGTCTGGTAGGTCTTCATAGAACCATTCAACTTCAGCTTCTTCAGCATTACTGGTTGGGGCATAGGCTTGGATTACCATGATATTTTATGGTTTGCCTTGGAAATGAACAGAGATCATTCTGTTGTTTTTGAGATTGCATCCAAGTACTGCATTTCCGACTCTTCTGTTGATCATGATGACTACTCCATTTCTTCTAAAGGATTCCTGCCCACAGTAGTAGATATAATGGCCATCTGAGTTAAATTCACCCATTCCAGTCCATTTTAGTTTGCTGATTCCTAGAATGTTGACATCTACTCTTGCCATCTCCTGTTTAACCACTTCCAATTTGTCTTTATTCATGGACCTGACATTCCAGGTTCCTAGGCAATATAGCTCTTTACAGCATTGGACCTTGCTTCTATCACCAGTCACTTCCACAACTGTGTATTATTTTTGTTTTGGCTCCATCTCTTCATTCTTTCTGGAGTTATTTCTCCACTGATCTCCAGTAGCATATTGGGCACCTACTGACCCAGGGTGTTTTCCTTTCATTATCCTATCATTTTGGCTTTTCATACTGTTCATTATCATTAGGATATATCTAATCAATAGCTCTAACAGCATTTCTTATTTATGTATTTTTCTGATGTGTGTACATATTTTATACATTATGTACATATTTGGTACATGATTTTAGTATTGCTCCTCATTTTTGGTTTGTTTTTACATAGTATACTATTTTCACCCTTAGTCTTTCAGACATTATACATTCTTATATTCAATATTTATCATTCTGAATAAACAATGCTTAAGTCCATTCTGATGTTTAATCTTTTATTTCTAATGTTTAGTCCATTTATATTTGGTGTAATTACAGAAATATTAGTGGATAAATCTGCTTCATATTAATCTTTTTTGTATTGGGTTCATCTGTATTCTTTTCTGCTGGAGTCCAGATCCAGCAGCCAGGGAATCAACCCGAAGGGATGGGTGGTGCTGGTGAGTAATGATGCAGCCTCCCATTTAATTTTTTGGACTGTATATTTATTTCAAGCTTAAGATGATCTTTTATACTTTTACAAAAGCATTAGGTCAGAGGTTTGACATTTTTAGTTCCCACTGACCCAGGTGTGTTGTCTCCATAAATCATTGTTGCCCCTCAAAAGGAGTTCTTGCCTCATCGATTATCTTATCTACTTCTTCTCATGTGTCCTTGTGAATACATTGTAACTCATGCTAATATCTGGGCTGCATACCACATTCATCAGCTTATTTCTTATCTTTCTAAAATCCTGTTTGCCCCTAGTATCCTGAGCTCACTTTCTCTAAAAAGTCTTCTAACCACTAATATCTCCAAAATCCATAATCTCTATAAGCTATAGTAAAATATGCTAACATTACAACATTCCTTAAATCTGTAGCTTCTAACTATTTTAATTATTCCAAAGCCCTAAATTCAGCAAACTCCTTTGCCATGAACATTTCCCTCACAAATAGGTTTCAGATAGCAATCCTTCCCATGGCCTCAAGCTGCAGCCTACATGCTCATCCTGGAACACTCTTTTGTAAAGGTCCTGAAAGAATGTCAATGATTCATAACTTTTGAATTATTCTCTGAGCACAGCTGCAAAAGGCTTTGTGCCTTCTCATGCTCTTCTCAAGAAAAATAAGCACCTTAATATTCTTTTCAGCCAAGGAGAGGAAAAAACAAGTCAGAATCACAAGGCCTAACTCCTTTATCCTGGGTCCGTGCCTGTGGGACAAGGAAAGGGAGTTGGGGCCGTGCCTCCATTTTGTCAGTAATGCCTAACATGGCTCCCGATACTTTTCTGTTTCCTGTCATTGCTGTTTTATTTTGGGTGAATACATTTGTATCATTCGTTTTTGCCCTAAGAATAACTTGCTAGAAATATATATTTTAACTATCCTTCAGTTGTTTCATAGGGTTTATAATATGCGTCTTTACCTCATCACTGTCTAATATACTTTAGTAGTTTATTACCTCCTGATACTGCTGCATTTACACATTAATTTGCATTTACTATCACTCACCATTTTTTGTTACTGTCTTCCATTTTAATCCTACATAATTTAAAGCCAACTAGATTTTATTCTTTCTTAATTTTGTTTCCATGTTTCATTTTGGGTGATTTTTTTTCCCTGCCTGAATAAATCCTTTGTTTTCTTATTATTTTGTTGTTGTTGTTGTTTGTTTTGTTTTCTTTTATGGATTTCCATTAGGGATGCATTTCTTCAGTCTTTATCTAAAAGAATATTTATTTCACATTATTTTTAGGAAATTTTTTTCACAGTATACAGTATTCTTGTTTAATACTGTTTTGTTTTGTTCTTTCAGCTCTGAAGATATACCTGTTGTTTACCTTCTTACTTTGAGAGTTTCCATTAAGTTGTATGTTATTTTCACTCTTGCCCTTAAATTTTTTAATGTATCTTTTCCCCTGCTATTAGATTCTTTTCATTGCTTTTTAGCAGTTTTCCTATATTTCCTTTTGTGTATATTATAATAGCTATTTCTTTGTAGTTACCATGAGAGTTACATGTAAAATCTTAAACATGCCACATTTTAAATATATACCAATTTAGTATCAATAACATATTAATATAAAAACTCTGCTCATTTTAAGCTTAAAGATCACCTCTTTCAGTTGTTGATTTCACAGAATCACATCTTTATACATTAGGTGCCCCAAAACATAAACTAATAAGTATTTTAAATGTACTAGTCTCTTAAGCTGGGTGGAAAACAAAGTATGGAGTTAAAAATACAATGTTACAATGATTCTAGTTTTTAGATTAATATATTTTAAGTAATATTTCAGTTTTTTAGATCATGTAGAAAACAAAAAGTAGACTAAAGAACCATTGTTAAAATAATGCTTCCTTTTGTAATTGTCCATATATTTACCTTTATTGAAATGTTTGACTGCCTTCAGTGGGCTAATAGTAATGAACCCCAACTTTTCATTGAAATGTTTTTTCTTCCTCATATTCCTCACATTTGAGGAAATGTTGAAGAAATTCTTCATGTTTTTGCTATAGATAAGATTCTTGTTTGACAGTTGTTGTTTTTTTTTTTTTTTCTTTTAATGCTGTGAATATATTGATCCACTGCCTTCTGACCTCCAGAATTTCTGAGCAATCTGTAAATGAGAATCCTTTATTTGTGATGAGCCACTTCTCTGTTGCTTTCAAGATTCTCCTTTTGCCTTTGTCTTTTGAAAGTTTTATTATACTTTATTTCAGTGTGGATCTCCTTGAGTTCTTGATACTTGGAACTTATTGAGCTTTGTAGCTATTTATATTCATATTTTTCATTAGATTTGGAAAGTTTTTAGCCATTATTTTGTTAAATATTTATGTGTCCCTTTCTCTCTTCTGGACTTCCCTGGTGGCTCAGATGGTAAAGCGTCTGCCTACAATGCAGGAGACCAGGGTTCAATCCCCCTGTAGGGAAGATCTCCTGGAGAAGGAAATGGCAACCCATTCCAGTATTCTTGCCTGGAAAATCCCATGGACGGAGGAGCCTGGTAGGGTCCATGGTGTCGTAAAGAGTCTGACACGACTGAGCGACATCACTTATTTCCTCGCTTCTGGGACTGCCACAATGCATACTCACTTTTCTTTAATATATATATATATATATATTTTTCTTTCTGCTTCTCAGATTTAATAATTTCCACACTTGTATTCTAGCTTACTAATTCTTCTTCTTGCTCAAATCTGCCTTTGTACACTTCCAGAAAACTTTGTATTTCATTTATTATAATTTTGAGTTCCCAAATTTCTTTCTGGTTCCCTTTTAGGTTTTCTATCTATTTATTAATAGTTTTATTTTGTTCATGCATTGTTTGCTTGCCTTGTCTATAAATTTCTGTAAATATTAAACATATATAAGATAGTTAATTTGAAGATTTTGTGAGGTAGATCCATCATCAGGCTTTTGGGGGGAATATTTCTATTGATTTATTTACCTTTCTGTTGGTCATTCTTTCCTGTTTCCTTGTTTGCTGTGGGGCTTTCTTGTTGTTGTCATTGTTTCTGTTAACATTGGATATTTGAATCTGATAATGTGGTAAGTCTGAAAGCCAGATTTTCTTCCTTTCAGGGTATTTTGTTTGTTTGCTTTGCTCTGCTTTTTGCTTTTTTGACTGTTTCAACTTATCTCTGGGCCAAGGGTAAAATTAAGGTTTTCACAGGTAATTTTTGAGTTTTGCCTTTCTTTGGGCCAACATGGTGACTTGTACAAATGTAGCTAATTTTGAATGCCCATGTCTTTAATGTCTGGCTCTCAAAAGGGAAGATGAGAAAACCAAAGAGGGTATAAATAAAGGTACCAGCATTTTAAATCTTCTGGAAGTTACTTCAGCTGAAGAGAAGGAATATGGTAGCAATGGGGGAAAGAGTAACAACAGTGGCTGCCAGCCAACTTGGCTGCATCTCTGAGAATCAGAAGCAGCAATCACTGAGCAGGATGCAGCTGTCTAATATTTGAGAACAGGGCCATTTTTGTCCACACTGTCCCCCACAAGTTGTGTGCAATCTGTTCTAGAACACACGTACACACTGACATAGACTGGAAATGGGATATAGGTAGTTGCTTCTATGCCAAAAGCTTAAATTGACTAAGGTTATACATAATTTACTGCCAAACTTGCTTGTTTTGATCTTTGAGTCTTCCCCTTTTGAAGCTGCAAACATTTTGTAGTTTCCAAGATTACAAGATAGTTACATAAGACAGATTCTGCCAGTTCAATTTGTGCTTTATTTTCTGCACCTTCTCAGAATCCTACTTGTCTTTTACATTTCATTCTATATTGTCCATCCCTTTAGAGCCTGTTATTATTTGGCAATATTGTTTATTTACAGATCTACTGTACTTGATATATGTGTGCAAGTTCAGTAGAAATAGTAATGTATACAAACATTATCAATAGTAATGACTTCAACAAGTATTACTGAAGTAAAATAGACCTTAAAAGAGTGATAGGGTGCAAACATTATGTGGTTATATTTCTAAACATTGTCGGTTTGGGATTAGAATTCCATCAGTTTTGAGTGACAATTCTGATTACAATAGGCCATATTGACTTAGATTATTTATAGGTTGCTTATATACTACCAACATTGAAGGCTCTTGATAATATAAGAATACAATATGGTCTTCACACCATAGAAGAAAAATGATGTTGCAAACATCATTGTTCTTTTCTAGCAATAAAATGTATTTTGAGCTTCCAATATTTAATTTTCAGCTATTTAAATAATAATGGGTATTTGAAGGTACATACAAAAGGAAGGAAATATAGAGACAGAAATTCTGTGTATGCTTGATTGACCCAAGATGTGTTCCATTTTTCCCTTGGAGTAACAGCATGTATCATTCATCAGTTCCCCTTGCTTTAGTTATAATCCACTGTCATAAGCTAATTAAATGTATAATTTAAGCTGAAAGGACTGTGGCAAGCCATGCCCCTTTTCCATATTTCTTTAATGAAAGGCAACTTTAAGGATTTCCTGGAATATTAGGCTGCATGAGGAGGTCATCAATCTCTGTCCATCTCTGAGCATCTCAAGGTCTTTTTAAATTAAAATCACATGACTGTAAACAGTGCAAGCTGTTTTAGCTATGTTAATGCTTACTGAATAATGAGCATGTCCTCCTTGCTAACTTTTCAAGGTGCTTTCTCTTTTTTATCGTTTTTGCTCATTACCTACTGAATCATGTTCAGGCTTTTTTGTTTGGTACTCAAAGCTTACAGTAATGTGGCTTTAATCTCCTTCTTTACCTGTATCGTTAGATTAGTCATCTTCCCATAGCCTTTATCTTTTTTCTTTTTTAACTTATTTTTTAATTGAATTATAATTGATTTACAGAATTTTGTTATTTTCTGTCAAAACTCAAAATAAGTCAACCATAGGTGCACATGTATCCCCTCCGTTTTGAAGCTCCCTCCCATCTCTCTCCCCATCCCACCTCTCTAGGTTGATACAAAGTCCCTGTTTGAGTTTCCTGAGCCACACAGCAAATTACCATTGGCTATTTATTTTACATATAGTAATGTAAGTTTCCATATTACTCTTTCCATACATCTCACCCTCTCTTCCCTCTCCCCGTGTCCGTAAGTCTATTCTCTATTCTTCATTGCTATTTTCCTATATTTCATATATATGCATTAGTATATGATATTTTGGAGAAGGAAATGGCAACCCACTCCAGTACTCTTGCCTGGAAAATTCCATGGATGGAGGAGCCTGGTAGGCTACAGTCCATGGGGTCGCAAAGGGTTGGACATGACTGAGCAACTTCACTTCATACGATATTTATCTTTCTTCTTCTGACTTACTTCACTCGGTATAATATGCTCTAGGTTCATCCACCTCATTAGAACGGACTCAAATGTGTTCCTTTTTACGGCTGAGTAATATACCATTATGTATATGTACCACTACTTCTTTATCCATTCATCTGTCAATGGACATCTAGGTTGCTTCTATGTTCTAGCTATTGTAAATAGTGCTGCAATGAAAAATGAGATACATGTGTCTCTTTCAATTTTTGTTTGCTCAGGGAGAAGGCAATGGCACCCCACTCCAGTACTCTTGCCTGGAAAATCCCATGGATGGAAGAGCCTGGTGGGCTGCAATCCATGGGGTCGCTAAGAGTTGGACACAACTGAGCAACTTCACTTTCACTTTTCACTTTCCTACATTAGAGAAGGAAATGGCAACCCACTCCAGTGTTCTTGCCTGGAGAATCTCAGGGATGGTGGAGCCTGGTGGCTGCCGTCTATTGGGTCGCACAGAGTCCAACATGACTGAAATAACACAGCAGCAGTAACAGCAGCAGCAGGGTATATGCCTAGGAGTGGGATTGCTGGATCATATGGTGGTTTTATTCCTAGTTTTTTTTTTTTCTTTCTTTCTTTTTTAAGGAATCTCCATACCATCTTCCACAGTGGCTGTATCAATTTATATTCCCACCAACATTCCAAGAGCATTCCCTTTTCTCCACACCCTCTTTAGCATTTATTGTTTGTAGACTTTTTAATGATGGCCGTTCTGACTGATGTGAGGTCATATCTCATTGTAGTTTTGATTTGCATTTCTCTCCATGAGTGATTTTGAACATTTTTTATGTGTTTGTTAACCATCTGTATGTCTTCTTTGGAAAAATGCCTATTTAGGTCTTTTCCCCACTTTTTGATTTTTTTTTTTTCCTTCTGGTATCGAGTTGTATGAACTGCTTATATATTTTGGAAACTAATCCTTTGTCAGTTGTTTCATTTGCTATTATTTTCTCCCATTCTGAGGGGTGTCTTTTTTCACCTTGCTTATAGTTTTCTTTGCCTAACAAAAGCTTTTAAGTTTAATCAGGTCCCACTTGTTTACTTTGGTTTTTAAATCCATTACTTTAGCAGATAGGTCATAGAGGTTCTTGCTTTGATTTATGGCACTGAGTGTTCTGCCTATGTTTTCCTCTAAGAGTTTTATTGTTTCTGCTCTTACATTTAGGTATTTAATCCATTTTGAGTTTATCTTTTTGTATGGTGTTAGAAGTGTTCTAATTTCGTTCTTTTACATGTAGCTGTTCAGTTTTCCCAGCACCATTTATTGAAAAGGCTGCCTTTGCCCTGTTGTATATTCTTTCCTTATTTATCAAAAATAAGGGACCCATAGGTGCATGGGTTTATTTATGGACTTTCTATCTTGTTCCTTTGGTCTATATTTCTGTTTTTGTGCCAGTACCTTACTGTCTTGAGGACTGTAGCTTTGTAGTATAATCTGAAGTCGGGAAGGTTCATTCCTCCATCTCCATTCTTCTTTCTCAAGACTGCTTTGGCTACTCTGG
Source organism: Bos indicus (assembly GCF_029378745.1). Lineage (NCBI taxonomy): Eukaryota > Metazoa > Chordata > Mammalia > Artiodactyla > Bovidae > Bos > Bos indicus. The sequence continues at coordinate 3,885,177 of NC_091774.1, forward strand.
GTCTGTTGTGTTTCCTTACATATGAATTGTGAAGTTTTTTGTTCTAGTTCTGTGAAAAATGCCATTGGTAATTTGATAGGGATCCCATTGAATCTGTGGATTGCATTTGGTAATGCATACATTTTCACGATATTGATTTTTCCTACCCAGGAACATGGAATATTTCTCTGTTTATGTTATCTTTGATTTCTTTCATTAGTGTCTTATAATTTTCTGTGTACAGTTCTTTTGTCTCTTTAGGTAAATTTAGTCCTAGATATTTAATTGCTTTTGTTGCAATGGTAAAGATTCCTTAATTTCCCTTTCTGATTTTTCATTGTTAGTATATAGAAATGCAAGTGATTTCTGTGTATTGATTTTGTATCTTGTAACTTTGCTAAATTCACTTATTAGCTCTAGTAATTTTCTGATAGCATCTTTAGGGTTTTCTATGTACAGTATCAGAGAAGGCAATGGCAACCCACTCCAGTACTCTTGCCTGGAAAATCCCATGGATGGAGGGGCCTAGTGGGCTGCAGTCCATGGGGTCGCTAGGAGTCGGACACGACTGAGTGACTTCACTTTCATTTTCACTTTTCACTTTCCTGCATTGGAGAAGGAAATGGCAACCCACTCCAGTGTTCTTGCCTGGAGAATCCCAGGGATGGGGGAGCCTGGTGGGCTGCCGTCTATGGGATCGCACAGAGTTGCACATGACTAAAGTGACTTAGCAGCAGCATGTACAGTATCATGTCATCTGCAAACAGCGAGACCTTTGCTTCTTCTTTTCTTATCTGGATTCCTTTTATTTCTTTTTCTTCTCTGATTGCTGTAGCTAGGACTTCCAAAACTACTGAATAATAGTGGTGAAAGGGTACACCTTTGTCTTGTTCCTGATCTTATGGGGAATCCTTTACGTTTTTCACTATTGAGAATAATGTTTGCTGTAGGCTTATCATATATGGACTTTACTATGTTGAGGTAGGTTCCTTCTATGACCACTTTTGAAGAGTTTAAATCATAAATGCATGCTGAATTTTGTCAAAGGCTTTTTCTGCATCTATTGAGATTATCATATGGTTTTTATCTTTCAATGTGTTAATATAGTGTATCACATTGATTGATTTGTGTATATTGAAAAATCCTTGCATCCCTGGAATAAACCCAACTTGATCATGGTGTATGAGCTTTTGGATGTGTTGCTGAATTCTGTTTGCTAAAATTTTGTTGAGGACTTTTGCATCTATGTTCAATGATATTGGCCTGTAGTTTTCTTTTTCTCTGTTATCTTTGTCTGGTTTGGGTATCCAGGTAATGGTAACCTGGTAGAATGAATTTGGAAGTGTTCCTTCTGCAATTTTTGAAAGAATTTTAGCAGGTTAGGCATTAGCTCTTCTCTGAATGTTGGATAGAATTCTCCTGTGAAGCCATTTCATCCTGGGCTTTTGTGGTTTTCTTTTTTTGTTTGTTTTGTTTTTTTTGAGATTTTTTTTTTTTTTTTAATCACAGCCTCAATTTCAGTGCTTGTAACTGGGCTGTTCATAATTTATATTTCTTCCAGCTTTGGTCTTGGAAGATTGAGCCTTTCTAAGAATCTGTCCATTTCTTCCACAATATCCATTTTATTTGCATATAGTTGTTCATAATAGTCCTTTCATTTCTTTTTCATTTGTTTCTGCTAGGATTTTTATGAGTTCTTTCCTTCTAGCAATTTTTGTTGTTGTTGTTGTTCTTCTTCTTTTTCCAGTTTTTTCAGTGTAAAATGAGGTTGTCTATTTGATGTTTTTCTTGCTTCTTGAGGTAGGATTGTATTGCTATAAATGTCCCTATTAGAACTGATTTTGATGCATCCCATAGGTTTTGAGTTGTGTTTTTATTGTCATTTGTTTCTAGAAATTTTTTTATTTCCCTTTTGATTTCTTCAGTAACCTGTTGGTTATTTAGAAGCGTAAAGTTTACTCTCCATGTGTTTGTGTTTTTTTTGTTTTTTAAAGTTTTTTGTTTGTTTGTTTGTTTCTCTTCTAATTGATATCTAGTCTCATAGTGTTGTGGTCAGAAAAGATGTTTGGTACAATTTCAATTTTCTTAAATTTACTGAAGTTTAACCTGTAACCCAGAATGTGGTCTATCCTGGAGAATGTCCCATGTGCACTCGAGAAGGTGCATTTTTCTGCATTTGGATGGAATGTCCTGAAGATATCAATGAGAACATCTCATCTAATATATCATTTAAGACATGTGTTTCCTTATCAATTTTCTGTTTTGATGATTTGTTCATTGGTGTGAGTGAAGTGTTAAAGTCTCTTACTATTATTGTGTTACTTTCAATTTCTCCTTTTACGTCTGTTAGTGCTTGTGTTATGTATTGAGGTGTTCCTATGTTGGGTGCGTAGATATTTGCAATCGCTATGTCTTCCTCTTGGATTAATGCATTGATCATTATGTAGTGTCCTTCCTTATCTCTTGTAATGTTCTTTATTTTAAGGTCTATATTGTCTGGTATGAGGATTGATACTCCAGCTTTCTTTTGCCTCCCATTTGCAGGGAATATATTTTTACATCTCTCACTTTTAGTCTATATGCGTCTTGAGGTCTGAAGTGAATTTCTTGTAGACAGCATATATATGGATCTTGTTTTTGTACCCACTTAGCCAGTCTGTGTCTCTTGGTTGGAGCATTTAATCTGTTTATATTTAAAATAACTATTGATATATATGTTTCTATTCCCATTTTCTTAATGGTTTTGGGTTGATTTTGTTGATCTTTTTCTTCTCTTGTATTTCCTGACTATAAAAGTCCCTTTAACATTTGTTGGAAAGCTGATTTGGTGGTACTGAATTCTCTTAACTTTTGCTTTCCTGAAAAGCTTTTGATTTCTCCATTAATTCTCCATCAAGAATAAGATCCTTACCAGGTGCAGTAATCTTGGCTGTGATTTTCCCCTTTCGGTGTTTTCAAAATGTTGCAGGAAGAGGAACCCTTTCCAGGGCCTGAAACTGGGCTCTTGTCTAACACTCAGAAATGAATTGTCTGAGGAGACTCATGTGTTGACAAAGCAAGAGATTTTATTGGGAAAGGGCACCCGGGTGGAGAGCAGTAGGGTAAGGGAACCCAGGAGAACTGTTCTGCCACGTGGCTCGCAGTCTTGGGTTTTATGGTGATGGGATTAGTTTCCAGGTGGTCTTTGGCCAATCATTCTAATTCAGAGTCCTTCCTGGTGGCTCATGCATCGCTCAGCCAAGATGGATGCTAGCAAAAGGGATTCGGGGAAGTGGACAGACATGCGGTTTCTCCTTCGAACCGTTCCACACTCTTCCGGTTGGTGGTGGCTTATTAGTTCTGTATTCCTTATCAGGATCTCCTGTCATAAAACAACTCATGCAAATGGTTACTATGGTGCCTGTCCAGGGTGGGCGGTTTCAATCAGTGTGCTTCCCCTAACAAAAATATCCTGCCATTTCCTTCTAGCTTGCAGAATTTCCACTGGAAGATCAGCTGTTAAACATATGGGATTTCCCTTGCATGTTACTTGTTGCTTTTCCCTTTCTGCTTTTAACATTCTTTCTTTGTGTTTAATCTTTCTTAGTTGTTTATTATGTTTCTTGGATTTACCCTTGGGTTTATCCTGTATGGGACTCTTTATGCCTCTTGGACTTGATTGACTCCTTTTTTCAGCTATAATCACTTCAAAAAATTTTTCATACCCTTTCTTTTTCCCTTTTACTTCTGGAACCCCTATAATTCAAATACTGGCATGTTTGATATTGTCCTGGAAGTCTCTGGTACTATCCTCAGTTCTTTTCATCCCTTTTATTTCATTCTGCTCTTCAGATGTTACTTCCACCATTTTATCTTCCAGCTCACTGATTTGTCCTTTTGTTTCAGACATTCTGCTATTGATTCCTTCTAGAGTATTTTTAATTTCAGTAATTGTTTTGTTGGTCTCTGTATGTTTATTCTTTAATTATTTTAGGTCTTTGTTAATTGATTCTGGCATTCTCCATTCTGCTTTCAAGGTCTTTTGTAATCTTTCCTATCATTATTCTGAATTATTTTTCAGGTGGCTTGTCTTTTTTCTCTTCATTTATTTGGACTTTTGTGTTTCTAGTTTGTTCCTTCATTTGTGCAGCATTTCTCTGCCTTCTCATTATTTGTTTTTTAAATTTATTGTGTTTGAGGTCTCCCTTTCCAAGTCTTCAAGGCTGAATTATTTCTTCCTTTTGTTTTCTGCCCTCTTATGGTTGATCCTGTGGTTTGTGTAAGCTTCATATAGGGTGAGATTTGTCCTGGGATTTGTTTTTGTTTTTCCCCTGATAGGCAAGGTTGAGTGAGTTGGTAATCCTGTCTGCTGATGACTGGGTTTCTAATTTTTTTGGTGTTCTTTTTCTTTAGATGAGGTTTCTTGCACAAGGCGCTACTGGTGGTTGGTTGATGCTGGGTTTTGTATTCAAGTGGTCTCCTTTGTGTAAATTCTCATTATTTGATATTCTCTCAGATTAGCTCTCTGGTATTCTAGAGTCTTTGTGTCATTGCTCCCACTCCAAAGGCTCAGTGCTTGATCTCCATTATATATGCAAGAATGCTGACAAGTGTCAATGAGAAACTTCAGAAAAATGCCATTTGTATGGACAGGAGCTCCCTGATGAGATATAAAAACCACAGGCCAGCTGTAAATTCAAGGTTGCTTCCCAAGTTACCTGTCAATTTCCTCTCCTCCTATCAGCACTGTGCTGTGGATTTTCTCCATGTTTTCATTGGGAAGATGGTCACCAGCCTCAGAGATCTCTTGCTGAACCACTGCACCAGACTCTTTGCAGCCTTCTCTATCTGCAACGCATCTCAGCACTCCACCAAGCTGATCTTCTGACTCTTGTTTTCAGTGTCCTCCAAGGTACTTTGGACCAATGCAATCCTAACCCCACCACTTCATGTTTATGTTCTTTCACAGAACATTGCTCATATTCTATACAAGTATACTCCATATTCAAGTGTGCTATTTTTCTCCTAGCAGTAATTCATCTCCACTCTCTCACCATAGAAATTGAAAAGTATATGCCCTTTTGTCTAAACAGTCTTTTAATTTTCACTAAGAACTATGGGTCAGTTTTGCTTTTCTCTCTCCCTATATAAGCAAAGTCAGAGAAGACAAGGGCAACCCACACCATTACTCTTGCCTGGAAAATCCCATGGACAGAGGAAACTGGTAGGCTGCAGTCCATGGGGTCACTATGAGTCAGACACGACTGAGCAACTTCACTTTCACTTTTCACTTTCATGCATTGGAGAAGGAAATGGCAATCCACTCCAATTTTCTTGCCTGGAGAATCCCAGGGACGGGGGCTGCCATCTATGGGGTCGCACAGAGTCAGTCACGACTGAAGTGACTTAGCAGCAGCAGCAGAATATAAGCAAAGTAACTTTGTTGCTTGTGAGAAAGCAAGGATTATTTTAACTAAAACATAAATGTATAATTCAACAGTAGGCCCATGGCTTCTATATGGTGTAAGTGGAATATGCAGTACTCTTTCTAAAATAGGTCTATTCATGATACAATTCAGCTTAAGAGAAAGAGACACAATTAAATATTTGAATATAATAGCATTTCCCCTCAACACAGGAGCAAGCAAGAAAGATTTTTGTTTATGAATTCCAAAATATTATCCAAGCATATAATGATTAATTGTTGTACAATATTGTAAAGTTGATTATTTGTAAAGTTGATATATTTGATTTCAAATTCTCTATTAAAGACATAAAAATGATTAAGAATTTATTATCAAGCTAGCTATATTTAAATGGCTCATACAAACCCTGACACTTCCTCTCTTTAGTAGCTTCCTCTCCAGGAACGGCACAATGGAGCAACAGGAGAATCATAGTCATGTATGTTGCTAACCCAAGGAACAGGAGATGAATGGATATTAGAGTTAATAATGGATAATTCTCCTTTCAGAATCATTTTCAGAGAAATCATCACATCTTTAACCTGTAAGACTCCCTACCCCAGTACACGTACACACACATACACACACACACACCCTTCTGTTTTTTCCTTGAAAAACAAGGAGCAGAGAGACAAGCAAAGATGGTAGGGCAAAAAGACCCTAAGATCACCTCCCCTCAAGGGCACCCCAAAATTACAAATATTTACAGAACAACTATCAATTAAGAAGACCAGAACATATCAGAAAAGTTCTTTTGTAACTAAAGATATAAAGAAGGAACCACAATGAGATGAGAAGGAAGGGGATAGTCACAATATAGTCAGGTCTCACACTCCTGGGTAGCTGACCCGTGAGCAGAAGAATAACTGTAATTGCAGAGGTTCAGCCAAAGTCAAAAGGTGAGTGTGTTCCTTGTTGGGCTCTTCAGTTAAGGTGTTATGTACCTGGAAGAAGAGTTCTCAGAGCGTTTGTCTTTGAAAACCAGTGACCCTTACTTTCAAGAATTCCAGAGCACTGGATAACATATATTAAAGGATGCTCACAAAATTTCATATGCTCAGAGGCAGGAGTTTGAAAAGATCTTGGATCAGACTTACTGTTAGAGAGTCTCCCACAGAGATAGGAAGTAACAATTCAACCTGAGGACAAAGACAGTTGTGGAAACCATTTTGGAGGGACTCAGTCTACCATGTAGAAATTGATTCTGGCAAGCACCATTTTAGAATCCTTCTTATAGCTTAGCCTCAGGACCCTGATAGCCCTGGCCTAAAGGCCTATAGGTGTGAGTTCTGGAGTGCCACAAGTAAATAACTAGGCAGAGATACAACCCCATCTTCTCAAAGACAGGCAACTTTAAGAGCCCCTGAGCCCACAGCCACCATTGGGTACCACTGTTCACATTAGAGGGCCCAAGACCCAACCCTACACATGAGTGTCTCGGCACTAACCTGAGAATACCAAGGTTCTGTTGCCAGAGATCCTATGACCCAGCCTACCCACCAGTTAGCCTGCACTAACCTCAGGATGGTGGATTTTGCAAGAGGGCATCAGGGGGCAGACACACTGAAAACATAATCATGGAAAACTAGTCAATCTAATCACACTAGGGCCACAGCTTTGTCTAACTCAATGAAACTAAGCCAGCCCCTGTGGGGCCACCCAAGATGGGCAGGTAAAGGTGGAGAGGCTGACAGAATGTGATCCGCTGGAGAAAGGAATGGCAGACCACTTCAGTATTCTTGCCTTGAGAACCCCATGAACAGTATGAAAAGGCAAAATGATAGGATACTGAAAGAGGAACTCCCCAGGGCAGTAGGTGCCAATAAGCTACTGGAGAAGAATGGAGAAATAACTCCAGAAAGAATGAAGGGATGGAGCCAAAGCAAAAACAATACCCATTTGGGGATGTGACTGGTGATAGAATCAAGGTTCGATGCTGTGAAGAGCAATATTGCATAAGAACCTGGAATGTCAGGACCATGAATGAAGGCAAATTGGAAGTGGTCAAACAAGAGATGGCAAGAGTGAACGTTGACATTCTAGGAATCAGAGAACTAAAATGGACTGGAATGGGTGAATTTAACTCAGATGACCATTGTATCTACTACTGCAGGCAGGAATCCCTCAGAAGAAATGGAGTACCCATCATGGTCAACAAAAGAGTCCAAAATCCAGTACTTGGATGCAATCTCTAAAATGACAGAATGATCTCCGTTCATTTCCAAGGCAAACCATTCAATATCACAGTAATCCAAGTCTATGCCCCAACCAGTAATGCTGAAAAAGCCGAAGTTGAACGGTTCTGTGAACACCTACAAGACCTTTTAGAACTAACACCCAAAAAAGATGTTATTTTCATTATAGGGGACTGGAATGCAAAAGTAGGAAGTCAAGAAACACCTGGAGTAACAGGCAAATTTGGCCTTGGAATATGGAATGAAGCAGGACAAAGGTAAATAGAGTTTTGCCAAGAGAATGCATTGGTCATAGCAAACACCCTCTTCCAACAACACAAGAAAAGACTCTACATATACACATCACCACATGGGCAACACTGAAATGAGATTGATTATATTCTTTGAAGCCAAAGATTGAGAAGCTCTATACAGTCAGCAAAAACAAGACTGGAAGCTGACTGTGGCTCAGATCCTGAGCTCCTTCCTGCCAAATTCAGACTTAAATTGAAGAAAGTAGGGAAAACCACAAGACCATTCAGGTATGACCTAAATCAAATCCCTTATGATTATACAGTGGAAGTGAGAAATAGATTTAAGGCACTAGATCTGATAGACAGAGTGCCTGATGAACTATGGATAGAGGTTCGTGACATTGTACAGGAGATAGGGATAAAGACCATCCCCATGGAAAAGAAATGCACAAAAGCAAAATGGCTGTCTGGGGAGGCCTTACAAACAGCTGTGAAAAGAAGAGAAGCGAAAAGCAAAGGAGAAAAGGAAAGATATAAGCATCTGAATGCAGAGTTCCAAAGATTAGCAAGAAGATATAAGAAAGCCTTCGTCAGCAATCAATGCAAAGAAATAGAGGAAAACAACAGAATGGGAAAGACTAGAGATCTCTTCAAGAAAATTAGAGATACCAAGGGAACATTTCATGCAAAGATGGGCTCGATAAAGGACAGAAATCATATGGACCTAACAGAAGCAGAAGATATTAAGAAGAGATGGCAAGAATACACAGAAGAACTGTACAAAAAAGATCTTCATGACCAAGATAATCATGATGGTGTGATCACAGACCTAGAGCCAGACATCCTGGAATGTGAAGTCAAGCAGACCTTACAAAGCATCACTGTGAACAAAGCTAGTGGAGGTGATAGAATTCCAGTTGAGCTATTTCAAATCCTGAAAGATGATGCTGTGAAAGTGCTGCACTCGATATGCCAGCAAATTTGGAAAACTCAGCAGTGGCCACAGGACTGGTAAAGGTCAGTTTTCACTCCAATCCCAAAGAAAGGCAATGCTTTCTTTGCACAATGCTCAAAATACCACACAACTGCATTCATCTCACATGCTAGTAAAGTAATGCTCAACATTCTCCAAGCCAGATTTCAGCAATATGTGAACTGTGAACCTCCAGATGTTCAAGCTGGTTTTAGAACAGGCAGATGAACCAGAGATCAAATTGCCAACATACGTTGGATCATGGCAAAAGGAAAAGAGTTCCAGAAAAACATCTATTTCTGCTTTATTGACTATGCCAAAGGCTTTGACTGTGTGGATCACAATAAACTGTGGAAAATTCTGAAAGAGATGGGAATACCAGACCACCTGACCTGCCTCTTGAGAAACCTATATGCAGGTCAGAAAGCAACAGTTAGAACTGGACATGGAACAACAGGCTGGTTCCATATAGGAAAAGGAGTATGTCAAGGCTGTATATTGTCACCCTGCTTATTTAACTTATATGAAGAGTACATCATGAGAAATGCTGGGCTGGAAGAATCACAAACTGGAATCAAAATTGCCGGGAGAAATATCAATAACCTCAGATATGCAGATGACACCACCCTTGTGGCAGAAATTGAAGAGGAACTCAAAAGCCTCTTGATGAAACTGAAAGTAGAGAGTGAAAAAGTTGGCTTAAAGCTCAACATTCAGAAAATGAAGATCATGGCATCTGTTCCCATCACTTCATGGCAAATAGATGGGGAAACAGTGGAAACAGTGACAAACTTTATTTTGAGGGCTCCAAAATCACTGCAGATGGTGACTGCAGCCATGAAGTTAAAGGACACTTACTCCTTGGAAGGAGAGTTATGACCAACCTAGATAGCATATTCAAAAGCAGAGACATTACTTTGCCAACAAAGGTCTATCTAGTCAAAGCTATGGTTTTTCCAGTGGTTATGTATGGATGTGAGAGTTGGACTGTGAAGAAAGCTGAGCACCGAAGAATTGATGCTTTTGAACTGTGGTGTTGGAGAAGACTCTTGAGAGTCCCTTGGACTGCAGGTGATCCAATCAGTCCATTCTGAAGGAGATCAGCCCTGGGATTTCTTTGGAAGGAATGATGCTAAAGCTAAAAGTCCAGTACTTTGGCAACGTTATGCAAAGGGTTGACTCATTGGAAAAGACTCTGATGCTGGGAGGGATTGTGGGAAGGAGGAAAAGGGGACGCCAGAAGATGAGATGGCTGGATGGCATCACCAACTCTATGAACGTGAGTTTGCGTGAACTCCGGGAGTTGGTGATGGACAGGGAGGCCTGGCGTGCTGTGATTAATAGGGTCGCAAAGAGTCAGACATGACTGAGTGACTGAACTAAACTGAACTGAACCTCAGGAAAAGCCTCACTCAGTAGGGGGCAGACACCAGCTGCAAAATAACAGCACTTTTGAAGCATACAGACTCTGCCCACCCACTAATTAGCCAGATACTGCCCTAATAACAGGTTTTGACTCCATTCACTAATAGGCCAGCATAAGCTCTGTGACCCCACAACCAACTATGTCTGGAACCAACTTCACCCTACAGTGATGCAACACCAGCTCTGAGATTCCTGGGCCCAGGAACAAGATCCTAAGAACTGACTCTTCCCACAAGTGGGCTAGCACCTATTTTCCCAAGCCAGTGGGTGGGCTAGTGTCTCCTGGACACTGGTTCTGCCCATCAGTGAGCCATCACTAGACTCAGAGGCCCCTTCAGTTCCCACGTCAGCTGCCTGATGACCCACACTCACCAATCAGCAGCCTCTGCATTAGGCAGAGACTGACAACCAACCAAGCCTATCAGACTGTCCACAACACTCCGCCCACAACAATAAAGTGAACCATACAGCCTACACCGGGCAACCCTGGAACACATAGCCCTGGTGCGGAGACGGCAGTGTGTGGCTGGGACACATAGGACATCTGCTACAAAAGACCACTTCTCCAAAAATGGGGAAAGTAGCCTATTTATAAGATAAATAGAGATAAAAACCTATGCAAAAAAATGAGGGGGCTGAGAAACATATTCCAAATGAAGGAACAAAATAAAACCCCAGAAGAAAAAACAAGTGAAGTGGAGATAGGTAGTCTCTAGAGAAATAGTTAAGGGTAGTGATCATAAAGATTACCAAAGAATAGGAGAAGAATGTATGCACAAAGTTATTTAAAAGCTTTTAAACAAAGAGTTAGAAAATTTCGAGAACAGTTAATCAGAGATTGACAATAAAATAACTGAAATAAAAAATACACTAGAAGGACTCAACAGTACACTGAATAGTACAGAGGAAGGGATCAATAGGCTGGAAGACAAAGTATTGGAATTAACTGACTCTGGACAGAAAAAAAAAAAAGAGAGAGAGAGAGAGAATGAAAAGAACTTAGGACAGTTTACGAGACCTCTGGGACAACATTAAGGAGACTAATATTTACATTATAGGATCCTGGAAGGAAAAGAGCAAGAGAAAGGGCCTGAGAACATATTTGAAGATAGAAGAGCTGAAAACTTCCCTAACTTGGGAAAGGAGACAACATCTAAGTCTGGAAAGCACAGAGATACCCCTACAGGATTAATCCAAAAAGGAGCACACAAAGACACATTGCATTTTAAAAATGAAATATTAAAGATAAAGAGGGAATACTAAATGCAACTAGGAAAAGCAACAAATGAAACAGAAGGGAACTTTCATAAGGCTATCAGTAAATTTTCAGGAAAAACTCTGCAGACCAGAAGGGAGTGGCATGACACAAAGTGATAAAAGGAAACAACTTCCAACTAAAATATATTTTGCAAGACTCTCATTCAGATTTGATGGAGAAATCAAAAGCTTTACAGATAAGCCAAACTGAAAGAGTTTAGCACCATCAAATCAGGTTTATAAGAAATGTTAAAGAGATTTCTTCTAATCAGAAAAGAAAAGGCCACAACTAGAAACACAAAAATTATAAAAGGAAAAAATCATCAGTAAAGTAAAATATGCAGTAAAGGGAAAACGTCATCCACACACTATCAAAGCTAGTAGGAAGTGTGAAATATAAAACTTCTAAAATCAGCTATATTCAAAATAAGAAGTGAAGGGTTAAACAAAACAATCAGATGTAAAATATGACATCAAAAATGTAATTGGCGGGATTTTCAAGATGTCAGAGGAGTAAGATATGAAGATCACCTTCCTACCCACAAATACATCAAAAATATATCTGCAGGAGGAACACTCCTACAGAAAATCTTCTGAACATTTGAAGAAGACTCCAGACTTTCAAAAAGACAAGCTAATCCCCAAGGAATGAGGTACAGCAAAAGATGTTTAAAAAAAAAAAGAAAGAAAAGAAAAAAAGAGAGAGAGAGGAAGAAAGGAAGTGGGATAGGGACCTGCACCTCAGGGAGGCAGCAGTGAAGAAGGAAAGGTTTCTGCATATTCAGAAACCCCCTCATGGATGAGGGGATAGCTTTGGAACCTCAGAGGGGAGCACAGCAACAGGTGTTAAGAAGGCAAAACAACTCGGCACAGAGGTCAGTGCCAACCAGAACTTCACAGACTGAAAGGCCAATTTGCACTCATGCTGTGGTGAGCGTTGGCTGGGTGCTGAGGCTCAGGCTTTAGGGGTTAGACCCCAAGGAGAGGATTGGGGTTGACTCCTCTGACGATACTCTGAGGGGGCTAGTATGGAACAACTGAGAGGGGCCAGGAAGAAGCTTGGGCCTCCCAACCAGAAAAGAGATCATTGCCACTAGGACCCTTTAAATCCACATACTCACAGGACCGTGCCTTCCCAAGGGCCGTGGGTGGGATGTGCTGCTGCTATGGACTGCAACCCCAGAGAGAAATATACTGTCTGGGTGCTGCCAAGGCCGCCATGAGTACCAGAGGTGGGACTAGTGGCAACTACAGCTTTCAGCCCCAGAGGAGGGAACCCTGGCCTATTGGCCACCATGAAAGCCTGTGCGAGTGCCAGAGGTGGGGGACAAGACCCTGCTGTGATCTTGACCCCAAAATTTGCAACTCCCAAAAAGCTGTGAGTAGGCACAGATCACTGCCCACACAGCTTCTTGAGAGCCTGTGCAGCTTGGCTTGGAGGAGGGATCCACTAAATGGGGCCAACTCCCCTTGGGGGAGCACACTACCTGACTCAGACTGTAGCAAGTTCCTATAGGCTTCAGCTGCAGCAGACACTCCCACACAAAGACCAGGGGCTGTGTGACCAAATAAGAGGAAGCAAATGTGTTCCTGTAGGTGCAATGAATTAAATCCCCACAATTAGCTTTAGATTGTGGATTCCTAGGGCAACTCTGGACTTTGGAAGCTAATACAAACTGGAGTAAAGCCATACCTGAGTCTGAGCTGACTACACACCACCCACAACAGGTCCAGAGACCTTCCTAGAAATACTGGAGCACTTTCAGAGTAGACAGATTGGCTGGAGTTCACTGTGTGGTGAGGACAATGCAGGACACAGCAGGACATTCTTCTTACTACCACTCTTTCTATATTTGTTTTTGTCTCTTTTTTTTTGTATTGTTCTATTATTGTTCATTTTATTATTCCACTATTTTTATTTTTTCTTACTTTTTTCTTTTTAAAATGCATTTATTTATAAATAAATTTATTTTATTTTTTTCTATTTCTAGAGTATTCTTTCACTATATTGTGTTTTCTTCTATGTTTTCTTTTTCCTTTTGGTAGTCTAGTTTTTAGTTTTTCACTATGGATATGTTTATTGGCTTGAATGCTCTCTTCTTTTCTGGTTCCTGTTTTTATTTTTTCCTCTTTTTTTTTCTCTTTGTGAGTGTGTGAGTTTCTTTGAGTGTTCTTGTATATTGAGTGTTTTTTTCACTGTTTTGGGATTTTGTATGTTCTTTTTTTGTTTATATGTGTATTTGATTCCTTTTTTTTTTCTTTCATTTTTCCTTTGTATCCCTCTTATATCTTTTCTTTCTTTGTTCTTTCTTTTCTTTTTTTCCCTCTATCTCTTTATTTCTCTCTCTCCTGTGGTGTATGGTTTATGGAGTCTTGGTGTTATAGTAAAGGGTCAGGCCTGTACCTCCAAGTGGAAGACCCAAGCTCAGGACATTGGAGCAGCAGAGAACTTTCAACCCCATGGAATATTAATGTGTGATAGTTCTCCCAAAGGCCTATATCTAAACACTAAGATGAGGTCCCACCCAAAGTCCAGCAAGCTTCAGTGCAGATGCTTCATGCTGAACCATTAGCAAAATAGGACTCAAATCTGAAATTTAGCAGACAGTCTTCCCAAAGACATAACAAGCCCACAGACATTCCAAAACACATGACTGGGTGATCACTGCTCTTTAGAAAGACAAGATCCAGCTCGGCCCACCAAAACAGAGGCACCACTCAACCCAACCAGGAAACTCTTACCAGTCACTGGTCCAACTCCACCCACTGGGGGTGGACTCCACAAATAAGAGAAACTACAACCTTGCAGCCTGCAGAAAGGAGATTCCAAACACAATAAATTAAACAAAATGAAAAGACAGAAATATGCAGCAGATGAAGAATCATCATAAAAATCATAAGATCAGGCAAATGAGAGAAAGAGGCAGTCTACTTAAAAAAGAATTCAGAGTAATGATAGTGAAGATGATGCAAATATTGTAAATAAAATGGAGGCAAGGATCAAGACAATTCAAGAAATGTTTAACAAAGACCCAGAAGAAATAGACTAGACAACCAACAATGAACAACACAATGACTGAGATAAAAAATACACTGGAAAGAACCAATAGCAGAAATAAGGCAGTAGAATGAATAAATGAGCTGGAAGATAGAATGGTGGAATAATTGAAGCAAAACAGAATGAAGAACAAGAATGAAAAGAAATGAGGATAGTCTTAGAGACCTCTGGGGCAACATTAAGCATACCAACGTTCGAATCAAAGGGGTCACAGAAGACGAAAAGAAAAGAAACAGTATGAGAAAATATTTGAGGAGACTATAGTTGAAAAATTCCCTAACATGAAAAAGAAAATAACCACCCAAGTCCAGGAAGCCCAGAGAGTCCCATACAGGATAAGCCAAAGAGAAACACACCAAGACACATTTAATCAAACTAACAAAAACTAAACACAGAGAAAAAAATATTAAAACTAGTAAAGGAAATATAAGGGAATGTAACATATAAGTGAATTCACATATAAGTAACATATAAGGGAATTCACATATGGCTAACAGCTTATCTTTCAACAGAAATTCCGAAGACCAGAAGGGAGTGACAGAATATACTTAAAGTAACAACAACAACAAAACCTATAAAGATTAATCTACATGGGAAGGAGATTATATGGAGAAATCAAAAGCTTTATAGATAAGCAAAACCTAAGAGTATTTGGCACCACCAAGCTAGTTTTAAAACAAATGCTACAAGAACTTCTCTAGATAGGAAGCACAAAAGATAGAAAAGATCTACAAAAACAAACCCAAAACAGTAAAGTAAATGGTAATAGGATCATACATATTAATAACTACCTTAAATGTAAATGGATTCAATGCTCCAGCCAACAGGCACAGACGGGCCTAGTGGAAACAAAAAAAAATCCCCTATAAATGTTGTCTATAAGACATCTACTTCAGGCCTAGGGACATATACAAAATGAAAATAAGGGACTAAGAAAAGATGTTCCGTGCAAACAGAAATCAAAAGTAAATGGGAGTAGCAATACTGATATCAGATTTAAAAAAAAAATAAATAAAGACTTTAAAAATCATTGCAAGAGACATGGAAGGATCAATCCAAGAAGATATAATAATTATAAACTTTTATGAACCAAACTTAGGAGCTCCTCTATACATAAAGCAGATGCTATTAAAGGGAAATCGATAGTAACACAATAATAGCGGGAACATTAACACCCTATTCACACCAATGGACAGATTATCCAAAGAGAAAATTAATAAAGAAGCACAAGCCTTAAATGACACATTGGATCAGATGTACCTAATTCATATCTATAGTACATTGCATCCAAAAGCTATAGAATTCACTCCCCACCCCCCACCCCCAGTACACATAGAACATTCTCTAGGATAGATCACATCTTGGGTCATGAATCTAACCTCAATTAAAAAAAAAAAAAAAAGACAAGCAATTGAAACTGTATCAGGTCTTTTTTTCTGACCACATAATTAGATATCAACTGTGGGTGAGGGGTGGGGGGAGAAGGAGGCTAAATACTACTTTTCTCAATAACCAAGAGATCACTGCAGAAATCAAATAGAAAGTTAAAAAAAAATGCTTAAAAACAAGTGACAATGAAAACATGACAACTAAAAAACCATGAGATGCATAAAAAGCAGTGTTAATAGGGAAGTTTATATCAATACAAGCCTACCTTAAGAACAAGGAAAACATCAAATAAACAACCTAACCTTATATCCAAAGCAACTAGAAAAAGAACAACAATAACAGCAAAAAACTAGTTAGTAGAAGGAAAGAAATCAGAAAGATTAGGTCAGAAATAAGTGAAAAAGAAATGAAGGGGATGATAGCAAAAATCTTTAAAACTAAAAGCTAATTCTTTGAGATGATAACCAAAATTGACAAACCATTACCCAGACTCATCAACAAAAACAAAAGACCTCTAGTCAATAGAATTAGAAATGAAAAAAAGAGTAATTAAAGCAGACAACACAGAAATATAAGGAGGATAAGACACTAGTACAAGCAACTACTTGGCAATAAAAATGGATAAACTGGAAGAAATGGACAAACTCTTAGAAAAGGGCAACCTTCTAAGACTGAACCAGGATGAAATAGAAAATATGAATAGAACAATCAAAAGTACTGAAATCAAAACTGTATAAAAAATTGGCATAAAATAAAAGCCCAGGACCAGTTTTACAGGCAAATTCTACCAAAAGTTAAGAGACTAATTAACACCTATCCTGCTGAAGCTCTTCTACAAAATTGTAGAGCAAGGAAAACTTCTAAACTAATTCTATGAGGCCACAGTCACCCTGATACCAAAACCAGACAAAGATGTCACACACAAAAAGAAATTTCAGTCCAATATCTCTGATGAATAAATATGCAAAAATCCTTAAGAAAGTTTTGGCAAACAGAATTCGACAACAGATTAAAGGAACTGTATAATATCATTAAGTGGCTTTATCCAGGAATGCAAAATTTACACAATATACACAAATAAATTGATATTATACACATATTAACAAATTGAAAGATAAAAACCACATAATCATCCAATAGATGCAGAGAAAGCTTTAGAAAAGATTCAACACTAATTTATGATAAAAAAAACTCTCCAGACAGTAGGCATAGGAAGAATCTCAGTTTAGTCCAGTTACTCAGTCATGTCCAACTCTTTGTGACCACATGGACTACAGCACCCCAAGTTTCCCTGTTCATCCCAAATCCCTGAACTTCCTCAAACACATGTCCATCAAGTAGGTAATGCCATCCAACCATCTTGTCTTCTTGTCCCCTTCTCCTCCCACCTTCAATCTTTCCCATTGTAAAGTAATTAACCTCCAATTAAAATAAATAAATTTATACTTTTTTTAAAAAAGATGTTTTTTTAATAAATCAGTTTTTCACACCAGGTGGTCAAAATATTGGAGCTTCAGTTTCAGCATCAGTCCTTCCAAAAAACATTCAGGACTGATTTCCTTTAAGATCGACTGGTTTCATCTCCTTGCTGTACAAGGGACTCAAGAGTCTTCTCCAACACCACAGTTTAAAAGCATCGTTTAAAACATCAGTTGTTCAGTGCTCAGCTTACTTTATAATCTAATTCTCACATGCATACCTGACTACTAGGAAAAAACATAGCTTTGAATATATGTACCTTTGTCAGCAAGTAATGTCTCTGCTTTTTAATATGCTGTCTTGGTTGCTCATAGTTTTTCTTACAAGGAGCAAATTTCTTTTAATTTCATGGCTGCAGTCACCATCTGCAGTGATTTTGGAATCCAAGAAAATAAAGTCTGTCAGTATTTCCATTGTTTACTCATTTATTTGCCATGAAGTGTTGGGACTGGATGCCAGGAATTTAGCTTTTTTAATGTTTAGTTCTAAGCCAGCTTTTTCATTCTCCTCTTTCACTTTTACCAAGGGGCTCTTTAGTTCCTCTTCACTTTCTCCCATAAGGGTGGTGTCTTCTGTATATCTGAGGTTGTTGATATTTCTCCCCAATCTTGATTCCAGCTTGTGCTTCATCCATCTTGGCATTTCCCATGATGTACTATGCATATGAGTTAAATAAACAGGGTAACAATATACAGACTTGACGTACTCTTTTCCCCATTTGGAACCAGTCCACTGTTCCATGTCTAGTTCTAATGTTGCTTCTAGACCTGCATACAGGTTCATCAGGAGGCAGGTAAGGTAGTCTGGTATTACTATCTCTTTCAGAGTTTCCCACAGTTTTTTGTGATCCACATTGTCAAATGAAGTCAAAATTTCAAATGACTATTTAGCATACTCAGCGAAACAAAAGTAGATATTTTTTTTTTCTGGAATTATCTTGCTTTTTCTATGATCAAGTGGATATTGCAATTTGATTTCCGGTTCCTCTGCCTTTTCTAAAGCCAGTGTGAACATCTGAAAGTTCTCAGTTCATGTGCTTTTGAAACCTTGCTTGGAGAACTTTAAGCATTACTTTGCTAACATGTGAGATGAGTGCATTTGTGTGGTAGTTTGAACATTCTTTGGCATTGCTTTACCTTGGGATTGGAATCAAAACTGACTTTTTCCTGTCCTGTGGCTACTGCTGAGTTTTCCAAATTTGCTGGCATATTGACTGCAGTATTTCAACAGTATCTTCTTTTAGGATTTGAAATAGTTCAGCTGGAATTTAATCATCTCCACTAGCTTGTTCATAGTGATGGTTCCCGAGGACTTGTCACTCCATGATGTCTGATTCTACGTCAGTGATCACACCATCATGGCTATATGGGATATTAATACCTTTTTTTCTTTTTTTTTTTCAATAGTTCTTCTGTGTATGCTTGTCACCTCTTCTTAATATCTTCTGCTTCTGTTATGTCCATACCATTTCTTTCCTTTATTGTGCCCATCCTTGCATGAAATGTTCCCTTGGTATCTCTCATTTTATCTAAAGAGATTTCTAGTCTTTCACATTCCATAGTTTTCCTCTATTTCTTTCTGTGATCACTTAGGAAGACTTTTGTATCTCTCCTTACTCTTCTTTGGAACTCTGCATCCAGATGGATATATCTTTCCTTTTCTCCTTTGCCTTTCCCTTCCCTTTACTCAGCTATTTGTAAGGCCTCCTCAGACAACCATTTTGCTTTTTTGCATTTCTTTTCCTTGGGGATTGTTTTTATCACTGCCTCATGTACAGTGTTATGAACCTCCATTCATAGTTCTTCAGACACTCTGTCTATTAGATCTAGCTCCTTGAATCTGTTGTCAAGTCTACTGTATGTCATAAGGGATTTGATCTAGGTCATACCTGAATGAGCACCTGGTTTTCCCTACTTTCTTCCATTTAAGTCTTAATTTTGCAATAAAGATTTAATAATCTGAGCCATAGTCTACTCCCAGTCTTTTTTCTTGTGACTGTATAGTGTTTCTCTATCTTCAGCTGCTAAGAATATAATTTATCTGATTTCAGTATTGACCATCTGGTGATGTCAATGTGTAGTCATCTCTCATGTTGTTGAGAGGGTGTATCCTATGACTGGTACTTTTTCTTGGCAAAATTCTGTTAGCCTTTTTCCTCCATTTTTTACTCCAAGGCCAAACTTTTCTTATACTCCAGGTGTCTCCTGACTTTTTACTTTTGCATTCCAGTCCCATACGATGAAAATGAAATATATTTTGTGTGTTCATTCTAGAAATTATTGTAGGTCTTCAAAGAATCATTCAACTTCAACTTCTTTGGCATTAGTGGTTGGGGCATAGACCTGGATTACTGTGATACTGAATGGTTTTCCTTGGAAATGAACAAAGATCATTTGTCATTTTTGAGATTGCACCTATTTACTGTATTTTGGACTCTTTTGTTGAATATGAGGGCTACTCCATTTCTCCTAAGGGATTCTTGCCCACAGTGGTAGATGTAATGGTCATCTGAATTAAATTCACCCATTCCAGTCCATTTTAGTTCACTTATTCCTAAAATCTTGATGTTCACTCTTGCCATTTCCTGTTTCAGTTCAGCTCAGTCGTGTCCAACTCTTTGCAACCCCATGAATCGCAGCATGCCAGGCCTCCCTGTCCATCACCATCTCCCAGAGTTCACTCAGACTCACGTCCATGGAGTCAGTGATGCCATCCAGCCATCTCATCTTCTGTCATCCCCTTCTCCACCTGTCCCCAATCCTTCCCAGCATCAGTCTTTTCCATGAGCTAACTCTTCGCATGAGGTGGCCAAAGTACTGGAGTTTCAGCTTTAGCATCATTCCTTCCAAAGAAATCCCAGGGCTGATCTCCTTCAGAAAGGACTGGTTGGATCTCCTTGCAGTCCAAGGGACTCTCAAGAGTCTTCTCCAACACCACAGTTCAAAAGCATCAATTCTTCGGTGCTCAGCCTTCTTCACAGTCCAACTCTCACATCCATACATGACCGGTGGAAAAACCACAGCCTTGACTAGACAGACCTTTGTTAATTTACCTTCATTCTTGGACCTAATATACCAGGTTCCTATGCAATACTGTCCTTTATAGCATTGAACTTTATGTCTATCCCCAGCCAAATCCACAACTGGGTGTTGTTTTAGCTTTTGTCATCCTCTTCATTCTTTCTTGAACTGTTTCTCCACTCTTATCCAATAGCATATTGGATACCTACCGACTTGGGGTGTTCATCTTTCAGAGTCATATCTTTTTGCCCTAATTTTGAACTGTGGTGTTGGAGACAACTCTTGAGAGTCCCTTGGACAGCAAGGAGATCAAACCAGTCAACCCTAAAGGAATCAGTCCTGAATATTCTTTGGGAGGACTGATGCTGAAGCTCCAATATTTTAGCCACCTGATCTGAAGAACTGACTTATTGGAAAAGGTGCTGATGCTGGGAAAGATTGAAGGCAGGAGGAGAAGGGGATGACAGAGAATGAGATGGTTGGATGGCATCATCGACTCAATGGACATTAATTTGAGCAAGCTCTGGAAGTTGATAATGGACAGAGAAACCTGGTATGCTACAGTCCAGGGGGTTGCAAAGAGTCAGAAACGACTGAACAACTTAACTGAACTGATCTGTTCATGGGATTTGCAAGATAAGAATACAGAAGTGGTTTTCCATTCCCTTCTCCAGTGTGCCACATTTTGTCAGAGCTCTCCATCATACCCGTCCCTCTTGGGTGGCCCTACACAGCATGGCTAATAGTTTCACTGAGTTAAACAAGAGTGTGTGATCCATCTGATCAGTTTGATACATGTGATCAGTTTGGTTCATTTTCTGTGATTGAGAAGAATCTATCTTGACATAATAAGGGCCATATAAGACAAACTCACAGCAAGCATTACTCTCAATTATGAAAACCTGAAGTATTTCCTCTAAGTTCAAGAATAAGACAAGGTTCTTACCCTCACCACTATTATTCACCATAGTTTTGGAATCCCTAGCCACAACATTCAGAAAGAAAAAAGAAACAAAAGGAATACAAATTGAGAAAGGAGAAGCCAAACTCTCAGTGTGCAGATGACATAATACAATATATGGAAGACCCTAGAGTTGCGATCATAAATTATCATAGCTAATCAATGAATATAGTAAAATTGCAGGATATAAAATTAACACATACCAATCCTCACATTCCTATATACTGACAACTAAAAATCAGAAAAAGAAAGTAAAGATGCAGTCCCTTCACCATTGCAACAAAAGAGTAAGACACCTAAGAATACTTAAAGAGATAAAACACTGTATACAAAAACCATCAGACACTGACAAAAGAAATGAATGATGACATAAGTAGATGGAGAGATATACTATGTTCTTGAATTGGAAAAACCCATATCAAAAAATGACTATACTACCCAAAGTGGTCTACAGACTCAATGCACTCTTTATCAAACTACCAATGATATTTTTCACAGAAGATAAAAAAAAAAAAAAAAAATCAAGAAAGACTCCAAATAGAAAAAACATTCTTGAGAAAGCAAAACGGAGCAGGATAAATCATCCTTCCTGACTTCAGACTATACTACAAAGCTACAATAATCAAGACAACATGGTACTGGCACAAAAACAGAAAATAGACCAGTGGAATAAGATAAAGCCTAGCAATAAACCCAAGTACCTATGGGCACTTTTTTCTTTGACAAAGGAGTCAGGAAAATACAATGGAGAAATGACAGTCTCTTTCAGTAAGTGATGATGAGAAAACTGGACAGATATATGTAAAAGAATGAAATCGGGACACTTTCTAACACTATACATCAAACTAAGCTCAATATGGATTAAAGATATACAATATTTGTGGATTGGAAAGATTATATTGTTAAAATGACCATTCCAGTCAAAGCAATCTACAAATTCAATGCAATTTCTACCTAAATCCTCAGGGCATTTATTCACACAGAAGGAGAACAAATAATTCTAAAATTTGTATCAGATCAGATCAGATCAATCACTCAGTCGTGTCTGACTATTTGCGACCCCATGAATCGCAGCACGCCAGGCCTCCCTGTCCATCACCGACTCCCGGAGTTCACTCAGACTCACGTCCATCGAGTCAGTGATGCCATCCAGCCATCTCATCCTCTGTTGTCCCCTTCTCCTCCTGCTCCCAATCCCTCCCAGCATCAGAGTCTTTTCCAATGAGTCAACTCTTCGTGTGAGGTTGCCAAAGTACTGGAGTTTCAGCTTTAGCATCATTCCTTCCAAAGAAATCCCAGGGCTGATCTCCTTCAGAATGGACTGGTTGGATTTCCTTGCAGTCCAAGGGACTCTCAAGACTCTTCTCCAACACCACAGTTCAAAAGCATCAATTCTTCGGTGCTTAGCCTTCTTCACAGTCCAACTCTCACATCCATACATGAACACTGGAAAAACCATAGCCTTGACTAGATGAACCTTTGTTGACAAAGTAATATCTCTGCTTTTGAATATGCTATCTAGGTTGGTCATAAATTTCCTTCCAAGGAGTAAGCGTCTTTTAATTTCCTGGCTGCAGTCACCATCTGTAGTGATTTTGGAGCCCAGAAAAATAAAGTCTGACACTGTTTCTACTGTTTCCCCATCTATTTCCCATGAAGTGATGGGACCGGATGCCATGATCTTCATTTTCTGAATGTTGAGCTTTAAGCCAACTTTTTCACTCTCCACTTTCACTTTCATCAAGGGGCTTTTGAGTTCTTCTTCACTTTCTGCCATAATAGAAGCACAAAAAAACCTCAAATAATCAAAACAATGTTGAGAAAATAGAAAATATATCAATTATGGTGGTATCATGCTTCCTGAGTGTTCAACTAACAGAATGTACTACTGACCTAATGTAAGAAAAACTGTAGACTGCTGCACACAATCAGACACATAGATCACTGGAACTGACTAGAAAGATGACATGTAAACCTATGCACTTATAATCAGTTAATCTATGACAGGAAGGCAAGAATATACAATTGATAAAAGGGTGTCTCTTCAAAATTGGTTTCAGGAAAACTGGATCTATGTGCAAATGAGTATTAGAATATTTCCTCATACCATATATGCCAATAAACTCAAAATTGATTAAAGACATAAATATAAGACCAGAGAACCTAAAATTCATAGGCAAAAACTTGTAGAACATTCTTTTACATAAATCATGGAAATATTTTTAAAAATCTGTCACTAAAGCAAAGAAAAGAAGAATAAGCAAATGGGACATAAGTAAACTTAAAAAAAAAAAAATGCCCAGAGAAAGAATCCATTAACAAAACAAAAAGACAACCTACTGAATTGGAGAAAATATTTGCAAATGTTATAACTGATAAGAGATTAATATTCAAATTGTATCTGTGTATACATACCATATGACTCATCATCAAAAAACAAATGCCCAATTAAAAATGACCAGAAGATCTGAACAGACATTTTTACAAATAAGGCATGCAGATGGCACATGAGAAGATGCTTAGTATCACTAATCAGTAGAGAAATGCAGATCAAAACCACAATTATATATCACCTTATACCTATCAGAATGGCTATGATCAAGAAGACCATAAATAACAAGTGCTGGCCCATATGTGGAGAAAAGGAAACACTTATACACCGCTGGTGAGAATCTAAATTGGTACAGCACTGTGGAAAACAGAATGGAGGTTCCTCACAAAACTTAAAATACAACTACTGTGTATATATACATACACACTAAAATTAAAGCACTAATTTGAAATTTATATCCATTTCAATGTTTACAGCAGCATTACTTACAATAGCCAAGATATGGAAGTAACCTAAGATTCCATCAACAGATGGATGGAAGAAGATGTTATATGTATATATTATATTTCATTGTATATATACACTATATACACACCCACAATGGAATATTACTCACCCATAACACAGGATGATTTTTTGTTATTTGCAACAACATGGTTTAAATTCATTGTGTATTATGCTGTGTGAAATGTCAGTCACAGAAAGACAAATATTTCATGATATCACTTTTATATGGAATCTGAAAACATGAACCTACTAGTGAATATAACAAAAGTGAAAGTGCAAGTTGCTCAGTCCTGTCTGACCCTTTGTGAACCTGTGGACTATACAGTCCATGGAATTCTCTAGGCCAGAATACTGAAGTGGGTAGCCTTTCCCTTCTTTAGGGGATCATACCAACCCAGGGATCGAACCCAGGTCTCTCACATTGTAGGCAGATTCGTTATCAGCTGAGACACCAGGGAAACCGAAGAGTACTGAATTGGGTAGCTTATCCCTTCTCCATTGGATCTTTCCAACCCAGGAATCAAACTGGGATCTCCTGTATTGCAGGCAGATTCCTTAACAACTCAGCTGTGAGGGAATATAACACAGAGATACAAAGATATAGAGAACAAGCTAGTGATTACCAGTGGGGTGAAGGATAGGGAGAGAGGTAAGATAGTTGTAGCTATTATACTACTGCTGCTGTTGCTGCTGCTAACATGCTTCAGCCGTGTCTGACTCTGTGCGACCCATAGACGGCAGCCCACCAGGCTCCCCTGTCCCTGGGATTCTCCAGGCAAGAACACTGGAGTGGGTTGCCATTTCCTTCTCGAATGCAGGAAAGTGAAAAGTGAAAGGGAAGTCGCTCAGTCATGTCCGACTCTTTGCGACCCCATGGACTGCAGTCCACCAGGCTCCTCAGTCCATGGGATTTTCCAGGCAAGAGTACTGGAGTGGGTTGTCATTGCCTTCTCCAGCTGATTATACTACTATATATAAAATAAATAAGCTACAAGAACATAATGTTCAGTACAGAAATATAGCCAGTATTTTATGAATATAAAAGGGATATAACTTTTAAAAATTGTGTGTCAGAATATTGTAGACTCACAACTTACATAACGGAATGAAGCAGGGCAAAGACTAATAGAGTTTTGCCAAGAAAATGCACTGGTCATAACAAACACTCTCTTCCAACAACACAAGAGAAGACTCTACACATGAACATCACCAGATGGTCAACACCAAAATCAGACTGATTATATTCTTTGCAGCCAAAGATTGAGAAGCTCTATACAGTCAGCAAAAACAAGACCAGGAGCTGACTGTGGCTCAGACCATGAACTCCTTATTGCCAAATTCAGACTTAATTTGAAGAAAGTAAGGAAAACCACTAGTCCATTCAGGTATGACCTAAATCAAATTCCTTATGATTATACAGTGGAAGTGAGAAATAGATTTAAGGGCCTAGATCTGATAGATAGAGTGCCTGATGAACTATGGAATGACGTTCGCGACATTGTATAGGAGACAGGGATCAAGATCATCCCCGTGGAAAAGAAATGCAAAAAAGCAAAATGGCTCTCTGGGGAGGCCTTACAAATAGCTGTGAAAAGAAGAGAAGTGAAAAGCAAAGGAGAAAAGGAAAGATATAAGCATCTGAATGCAGAGTTCCAAAGAATAGCAAGAAGAGATAAGAAAGCCTTCTTTAGTGATCAATGCAAAGAAATAGAGGAAAACAACAGAATGGGAAAGATGAGAGATCTCTTCAAGAAAATTAAAGATACCAAGGGAACATTTCATGCAAAGATGGGCTTGATAAAGGACAGAAATGGTATGAACCTAACAGAAGCAGAAGATATTAAGAAGAGGTGGCAAGAATACACAGAAGAACTGTACAAAAAAAGAGCTTCACGACCCAGATAATCACGATGGTGTGATCACTGACCTAGAGCCAGACATCCTAGAATGTGAAGTCAAGTGGGCCTTAGAAAGCATCACTACAAACAAAGCTAGTGTAGGTGATGGAATTCCAGTTGAGCTATTCCAAATCCTGGAAGATAATGCTGTGAAAGTGCTGCACTCAATATGCCAGCAAATTTGGAAAACTCAGCAGTGGCCACAGGACTGGAAAAAGTCAGTTTTCATTCCAATCCCAAAGAAAGGCAATGCCAAAGCATGCTTAAACTACTGCACAATTGCACTCATCTCACATGCTAGTAAAGTAATGCTCAAAATTCTCCAAGCCAGGCTTCAGCAGTATGTGAACCGTGAACTTCCTGATGTTCAAGCTGGTTTTAGAAAAGGCAGAGGAACCAGAGATCAAGTTGCCAACATCTGTTAGATCATGTAAAAAGCAAGAGAGTTCCCGAAAAACATCCATTTCTGCTTTATTGACTATGCCAAAGCCTTTGACTATGTGGATCACAATAAACTGTGGAAAATTCTGAAAGAGATGGGAATACCAGACCACCTGACCTGCCTCTTAAGAAATGTGTATGCAAGTCAGGAAGCAACAGTTAGAACTGGACATGGAACAACAGACTGGTTCTAAATAGGAAAAGAAGTACCTCAAGACTGTATATTGTCACCCTGCTTGTTTAACTTATATGCACAGTACATCATGAGAAACGCTGGACTGGAAGAAACACAAGATGGAATCAGGATTGCCAGGAGAAATGTCAGTAACCTCAGATATGCAGATGACACCACCCTTATGGCAGAAAATGAAGAGGAACTCAAAAGCCTCTTGATGAAACTGAAAGTGGAGAGTGAAAAAGTTGGCTTAAAGCTCAACATTCAGAAAATGAAGATCATGGCATCTGGTCCCATCACTTCATGGGAAATAGATGGGGAAACAGTAGAAACAGTGTCAGACTTTATTTTTGGGGGGCTCCAAAATCACTGCAGATGGTGACTGCAGCCATGAAGTTAAAAGATGCTTACTCCTTGGAAGGAAATTTATGACCAACCTAGATAGCATATTCAAAAGCAGAGATATTACTTTGCCAACAAAGGTTCATCTAGTCAAGGCTATGGTTTTTCCAGTGTTCGTGTATGGATGTGAGAGTTGGACTGTGAAGAAGGCTAAGCACCGAAGAATTGATGCCTTTGAACTGTGGTATTGGAGAAGACTCTTGAGAGTCCCTTGGACTGCAAGGAAATCCAACCAGTCCATTCAGAAGGAGATCAGCCCTGGGATTTCTTTGGAAGGAATGATGCTAAAGCTGAAAGTCCAGTACTTTGGCCACCTCATGTGAAGAGTTGACTAATTGGAAAAGACTCTGATGCTGGGAGGGATTGGAGGCAGGAGGAGAAGGGGATGACAGAGGATGAGATGGCTGGATGGCATCACTGACTCGATGGACGTGAGTCTGGGTGAACTCCGGGAATTGGTAATGGACAGGAAGGCCTGGCGTGCTGTTATTCATGGGGTCGCAAAGAGTAGGACATGACTGAGTGACTGAACTGAACTGAACTGATACATCAACATTGCCTCAATAAAAAGAAAAACAAATGAAAAGTAAGTAACAATATGCAAGTAACTCAGTTTACCCATGGAGTATATAGATAGTATGTCATGGAATGTTCCATTTGCTTAGTTCTTATCCAAAATCTCATAACCGGAGATAGAAAATATTTTTATTGCCCCAAATTTGCCGTTTGATTTGTCTTTCATCTCCTGGTAGAAACTGATATCCTATGGGACCCTCGGTTAGTCTTCTCTTTGCACTCCTCTCCCTTTAGTCCCCTGCTCCTGCTCCTTGCTTGGGACTGCTCTGCCATGCACTTTAGGAATCTAGAGCAAATCTATTGTCTATTGCACACATTTAGCAGCATGTTTGCTCATAATTGCTTAGAACACCACACTTAAATTCAGAGCCTGAAAAAGAATATCCCTGTCCTTGGCATAATGCAAAAGTGTTTCTCCTCCATGAGCTTTCATCTTCCTGTTTCTACTAGTACTTCCTGAGTCATACTGTACTAGTGGTAAGCCTTGGCTAATTAATGCCATAATCACAAATTTGACCTAATTACAGCTTTTTTACATATTTAATGACAGTGTTCAAGGAAAAACAAAAATAACGTTTTCAATGAGATTCAAACCTAAGGTGCTTTTCAATATCACCTCTCTTACACAAGGCAAGTTTACTGTCTT
Source organism: Bos indicus (assembly GCF_029378745.1). Lineage (NCBI taxonomy): Eukaryota > Metazoa > Chordata > Mammalia > Artiodactyla > Bovidae > Bos > Bos indicus. The sequence continues at coordinate 3,913,567 of NC_091774.1, forward strand.
AGTTATCAGATAAAAATTAATCAGAGAAAGATGGACTGACATTTTGTTTACTTTTAGCTGTGACTGTTGAAATTTGAACTTGCTTTTTCCATAACAAAGTGCTATATTCACTATTTGTTTCAATCCTCCATTTAATTTGAGCTGGAAATACATATGATAGCAAAGAAAGAAGCAGCAACAATAAACCAGTAAAAGTAATAAGAGGTTTAATTTATGGTTGTTGAGGGCTGAGTCTTCTTTCATGTCTTACCTAAAAGTGAACGGTACACAAGGACCCTGGGTAAAACCAGTGTGCCTTTGTCAATAGATGCTGAAGTAGAAATCAAGGGGTTTAAACTAACTGAACTGATGTTAATACAAGTAAAAAGGACAAGCATATTGTATATATACGGGACCTACAAAATAGAATTAGAGAAACAGGCTATTACTGGTTCTGACTTTAATGGCAATACAACTGGTTGTAATATTTATTCATATTTTATTGAGTTTCTATTTCTTTTACTATGGTTAAATGTGATCGAAACCACTTTGTTGTGGAACAATGGAACTTGTGACTCCTACAAGCAAAATGAAAGCAAACACTTCTTGTCTCAATGGATTGGGGTGGGGTGGAGAAGAATCTGTAATCCATTGGAGAATGAAGTTTACAGTATTCACCTGTGGAGGTCAACTATGGACTCAAGAACCATTGCCCATCAAGGAGGCCTGCAACACTACCAGCTTCCACCTCTCCCCAAGGGAGCTTTGGGACAGCTTAATCTGTTCAGGGAAGAGGAGTTCTAAAAGGCAGCTCTGGAAGATGTGTAATAGCAAAAATACAGAATAGAGATATTGTCTCATGTAACCTGGAAAAGAGGCCCAAGGACTCTCTCTTCTATGGATCATATGTGGCTATGGGCCTTATTGATAATAGCCTAGTATTTATTGCTCAAGGTACCTAGATGTGAACAACAGCCAATCACTTTACATGATAAGATTTTGAGACGGTCATATCCTTATACTTTAAACACCTTTGGGACTTAATCTAAACTGTATTATTATAAGATTGTATCACTCTGTTTATATCTTTAGGTTATGGATTTAAACTAACATATTTCAGCTACATAATTAAGATATATATGGGTTTAAAAAAAGAGAAAATTGGTTTAATGAAAAAGGGGGCTTTTGTTGGGTGGTTCTCATATACCTAAAGGGAATGTTTGAGGAATTTTCTATTATATGACAAGTTTTGAGGGGGTATAGGAAAGTTCACATATTTTTAAAGCACTGTTCTTACACACATGTAATATATAAACACCTAGCATATAGAAATAAGTGAGATTTCACTTTAATAACTTCACAATGGCATAGTTATGGACTGATTTGGAAGTGTCTATATCGATTTGGTTATTGCTTTTTGTGATAACTACTGCTGCTTCTCAAAGAGTTTTCTTTTACTTCAAAATAGGAAATGAAGAATGAGTGTCTTTCTCTAAGAATGCTCTGTAGTTCCTGCTATCACTAGGCTTTTCTCCCTCAATCATTTCCTCCTTTGCCACTTGGAATCTCAGATACTCTAGAATCCACAGACAGTGGTTCCCTAGCCTCCCATTTGCAAGTCAAACGGTTTTCCTTCTAGCTTTATCTTCTAGATGCCACATACTGAAAGTTGGTGTTCATTCTTCCCAGCCTAGATCAGAATACCAGCTAGATAAAGATCCTTGTAGGTTTTGTAATACATATCCTTGTTTCACTTGTACACTATGGAAATTCTTGTTATCAGTTTTCATTCTTAATTAAGTATATAGTATAAGAAAGCTTTTCTGGAGGGTTGAAATATGCTTATTAACTTGAAGATTCCGTTAAATGTTGAAGTGCAGAGTGGCTTTGTTCTTATATTTGTATATTTGCATATACCATATTAACATTGTCTTATAAATCAAAGTATTTTGAGGTGCAGTTAGAGTTCATCTTTATTAAAATAGATGAAAAACTCTGATTCTTTGTCCTACATAGGGAAAATCTCATGGTTTATTTGAAGCTTTCAAATCAGTTTGAACATTCTGACTACAAATCTATGTCAAATGGAAACAAAGTTAAGCTGCCCTCAATGGAAAAGTTTGTGAAGATGAATTCATAGCCAAGGCATTGGTGATTGCCACACAGAGATACAGCTACCAGGAAAGTCCCCAAATTAAAGACTTTCTGGGAATCATGAAGGGGGATCAAATACCAAGTTGACTTCTAACTCCACATGTAGCCTCATATGTAGATCCCAGAAACAACTTAAAATGATAAAGCAAGACAGTATAGCATACTATTGAATGAAATAAAAATATAAAGAGCAACAAACATGAAAACGACCAGTTTTGCAAGCATATGTGTGTATTTGTGTGTTTGAGAATACCATAAAGTTCTAGGTAAAAGGTATACTTAAAACAACAAAAAAGCAAAATCATATCCAATGCTTTCTGAAGTCAAACATTATCTGATGTTTAAATACAAAAGGCAGAGGTGCTGCTCTATCAATATAGTTTCAGACTTTAGCTTTTTCCCTTCTTTGATAAATTAAATGACTGCTGCTTTGGGGCAGTAAACTATAGAGTTAAGATATGTTCCAATATATAGTGAAATTGTACCAAGTAATTAGGAACAAAGTATCAATAGTTATATGTGTGTACATGCACACTAAGTCATGTCAGTCATGTCTAACTGAGTCGTGTCTAGCACTATGGACTAGAGTATGACAGAGTCATCTCTCCATGGGATTCTCTAGGCAAGAATACTGGAGTGGGTTGCATGCCCTTCTCCAGAGTTTTCTGACCCAAGGATTGAACCAGTGCCTCCGGTCTCCTGCACTGGCAGGCAGGTTCTTTAACACTAGTGCCACCTGAGAAGTCCAAGAAGAATCAGAAGAGAACCCCCCATTGTGAACCAAAACCAAGGGTCAGACAATTTTACAAAATAAATATTTCCATGGGCTAAAAACATTATTTATCCACACAGATATACTTCTAGGTTACTAGTCAAGTATTCAATAAAGGTAAATAAAATCAGTAAATGAAGAAAGGAGGCACATGCTATGGATTAAGTAGATACTTCTCCTTTCTTTCTCATCCTATTTATTTAAGCTCCTCTCATGCCTTCCCTTTTAACAGTGGAAAATCTTTCATACTGTAACCTATCCATCCCATCCCAGAAGTAAATGTTCTTGACTTTGTGAGGGATTAAGAACCTCCATGGAGCACTAATGGCTTGGATAGAGTAACCTAAAGAGGTTTGGAAAAAAGAAGTTTGAAGGTAGAGACATGTAGCTTTAAATTTTGATTTGAAGAGAGAGACACTCATATAGGAAGCTAGTCCAGCAAGGAATATGCAGGACAACTTCCTATCTGAAAGAAAGAGAAAACACAGAAGGCTGGGCAGGAGGAAGCCCTTGTGATTACAGATAAGCAGAGGGACAGAGCGTGTGAAGTCCACAGATATGATTTGTGATGGTTGTGAGCAGCGGGAATCCTCGTAACAGGTGACAGTCTGTGCAAGCGGTGTGCAGAAGCCAATCATTAAAGATGTCTTCCTGGGAATGCCTGTCTCATACTGTTGACAAGCTACCTTGTTCTGGGCACCAATGATGCCTTCTCTCCAAGTTTTCCACTTAAGTCTAGTTTTCTAAACAATTTTCATGTCACTCTTGCACCTTCTGTGTCTCTTTTAAGGAATAGATGAATGCCAGATCATGAAGGGCTACTTCAGATTCTAGAACATATTAAATTTACAGTTTGGAAAACTGAATGTTGAGTCAAATAAATGTCTCCCTGTCATTAGAAATAGTTGTTGATAAAAATGATCCAAAAAATTACTATAAACTTCAGTCTGATGGTCTGGTGGATATTTAAGAAGTCTTTATTTTGATTAAATGATCAGTAAGTTAAAAATATACTCACTTGTCATTTCTCAATAAATAAATAAATAAAAATAGTTCACATCTTCTGAAATTCATTCCAGCTTTCTTTCTAACATACAGCATCACCACAATATCCACACGAGATTGGTCGATGACCCTTGAGAAACTACAAAAGTCTTTGGAAGCTTAGTCTCTTATATAGAAGATGTGTCTATTCACATCCTCCCACGTACAGAAAACTGAGCACCGAAGAATTGGTGCTTTTGAACTGTGGTGTTGGAGAAGACTCTTGAGAGTCCCTTGGACTGCATGGAGATCCAACCAGTTCATTCTAAAGGAGATCAGCCCTGGGATTTCTTTGGAAGGAATGATGCTAAAGCTGAAACTCCAGTACTTTGGCAACCTCACGCGAAGAGTTGACTCATTGGAGAAGACTCTGATGCTGGGAGGGATTGGGGGCAGGAAGAGAAGGGGATGACAGAGGATGAGATGGCTGGATGGCATCACTGACCTGATGGACGTGAGTCTGAGTGAACTCCGGGAGTTGGTGATGGACAGGGAGGCCTGGCGTGCTGCGATTCATGGGGTCGCAAAGAGTCGGACATGACTGAGCGAATGAACTGAACTGAAGACAACGTAAATGTTATGTAAATAGATGCTGTTACCCAGAAAATCAAGTTTTGTTTTTTGAAATCTTTTTAAAAAATATTTTTTGTTCACAGTTAGTTGAATCTGTGGAAGCAGAAACCATAGCGCTGTGGTGCTCAGTTATTTTCTTCCTCTTTCTTCTATGATATGTGTATCTGTATCTTTGTCTACTGTATGTATGTTAATAGGGACTAGCTGTCTAAGAGAGAGTTAATATGTAAAGTATAGAAGAGCTTCTAAGATATGTTCTGCCAAACTTTCTTAAAAACATTTTAATTTACTCTTTCATGTTGTATTTTCATCCGTTAATCTCTGTGGAGCACTGTTGTCCAATAGAAATACAATTAAGAGCCACAAACATGAGCCACATATGTAACTTTAAATTCCTTAGTACTTACATTAAAAAGCAAAAATAAGTGAAATTAATACTATATTTTATTTAGCTCAATATACCCAAATACTGATTTTCCCAGGTGATTCAGTAGTAAAGAATCTGCCTGCCAATGCAAGAGAAGATCCCTTGGAGTAGGAAATGGCAACACACTCCAGTGTTATTGCCTGGAAAATTCCATGGACAGAAGAGTCTAATGGGCTGTCCATGGTGTTGCAAAGAACTGGACACAACTAAGTCACTGAACATGCACATACACACAGATATTATTTCAAATTATATTCAATACAAAAATTATTATTGGGATATTTATCATTTCACAGGAAGTTTTCACAACCAGTGTATGTTCTATATTTTCAGCTCATCTGAATTCAGACGATCCACTATCCACATTTCAGGTGATCAGGAGCCACCCATAGTTAGCAGCTACCTTACTGCACAGCACATCCCTAGAGAATAATTTTTCAGTCTTAGCTTGAATTCAGTCATGGAAATCATAGCTATTGCCCATTTAGTAGCTATTTCTTTAGTATGATATTTTAATCACATCAGTGACCATCAAAAATTAAAACTGTCAAATTCTTAACATATTTGCACATCTTCAAAATTATTTTTGCTTCTGTAACTTTAACCCACAGAGGCATTTGCCACAGGCTTTAATAAGATGCAAGAGTTTTGTAGTCAAAACATAACTTAAAATGCTCTTTAACGTTAACTTGCATTGAAGTATGGCAGGAAACAAGCAAGTTACCCTTGGAAGATTCATATAGTAATCCACTAAATTTTCTGTGATTTTCTTGCATGCAAAAATGTATTCCCACTTCTGAAACTGCTAAAATAATTGGATGATTCTCTGTTTGAAATGCTGAGTAATTTAAAGTGGCTAACAGCTGTTCTAGGAAATTCTCTGCCTAAGGCACAATCAAGCCTGACATCTTATATGCTTATCAGAATCCAAATCTTTCAAACTCATTACAGACTCCTCCCTACACTTTGGTATTATTGACTTCTATATAAGTGTTCCAGTTTACAGGTTTATTATTGAATAAAGTATGAATAAAAACCAAAGCCTTGGCACCCTTGGCTTGGGCTGATTGATGTGTGAAATGAAAATTCCCAATAGTATGTTGTATCCACCAAATGATATACTGGCTTTATTGTTCTATAGCTTCTGATGCTTGGCTGGCCAAGTGCAAATATTTGGTGGTAAATCATAAAAGATAATGCTAAAGAAGGAATTATTAAGTAAAGAAACCAACGAGTTCTACCTGCAGCGAATGAAATCTTGTTAATGAGAAAGGAAAATGAAATCAATCAGAAAATAATGACTTTTTATGAATAACACAAAAATGGAAATACTCTCTAGGTGTTCCTAGCTGAAAGAAAAAGTAGAAAGGGAAGCAAAATGCAGACTACAAAAACAACAATAAAAGAGACTCTGTGTGTTACTGTTTCTCACTATAGCTTTAATGCTGGTCACTTTCTCTGGCATGGATTCATCTCTACCACCTTATACAGTAGACGTAAAAGAGTTTCAGAGAAAATGCATTTTTATGTGGCCCATCTTTGATCTCTGTCTTTTAAAATTATTTGATTGGTCCTGTATGCCTCTAGAAGTAATGCATTTGTCTGTACTGTATCTCAGTTACGTTAGGAGATCTGCCAAGGACTACCATTCATTCTTTACTACAATTTATGAACAGAAATTATAAAACCTATACAGCAGATTAAGCAAATATTCCATATGTTGAGGAAGATACTTGGTCCATTTAAATAAAGAAGGTCCTAACAAGAAAATGGATGAAGGTGATCAAAAAGAATACATTTGGACTTCAATAGGATATAGGAGTCTATTTTTTTTTTAACAGATAAAATAGCTTTTGAGATATGAGTGAAATTCTCATAGTAAATATTCTGATTCATTTTATGTGGTTAGCTCTTATGCTTATGCCAGGAATTCCTAATACAGAGATGTTGGGAGACAGGAGAGAGAATAAAAAGAAACCCTTTATATGGAAAATGTAAACAACACTTGGCACCTACCCATGACTTAAGGGTTTTCCCCTTCACTGTTAGTCTTATCATGAAAGGAATTGTGATAAAACAAAACGTCTTTTGTACTGAATATAATTTAGGAGTGTATCAATACTGTAGTTTGGCTTTATGACACACGGAGTTTAATTCTATTTTTCTATTTTCTGAAAATATTCCCTTTGGATAAGCCATTTTAAAATACCATCACTTTTGCAAAAAGCCACATTCCACTTTAACTGCAAAAGAACACCTTTTCTTTACTGATCCAGCTGCCAAAACATTTTAAATTTTTCTGAATTTAAAAGGCTAGTCTACAAGCAATAAATGCTGGAGATGGTGTGGAGAAAAGGGAACCCTCTTACACTGTTGGGGGGAATGCAAACTAGTACAGCCACTATGGAGAACAGTGTGGAGATTCCTTAAAAACCTGGAAATAGAACTGCATTATGACCCAGCAATCCCACTGCTGGGCATACACACCGAGGAAACCAGAATTGAAAGAGATACGTGTACCCCAATGTTCATCACAGCACTGTTTATAATAGCCAGGACATGGAAGCAACCTAGATATCCATCAGCAGATGAATGGATAAGAAAGCTGTGGTACATATACACAATGGAGTATTACTCAGCCATTAAAAAGAATACATTTGAGTCAGTTCTAATGAGGTGGATGAAACTGGAGCCTATTATACAGAGTGAAGTAAGCCAGAAAGAAAAACATCAATACAGTATACTAACACATATATATGGAATTTAGAACGATGGTAACAATAACCCTGTATGCGAGACAGCAAAAGAGACACAGATGTATAGAACAGTCTTTTGGACTCTGTGGGAGAGGGAGAGGGTGGGATAATTTGGGAGAATGGCATTGAAACATGTATAATATCATATATGAAATGAGTCGCCAGTCCAGGTTCGATGCATGATACTGGATGCTTGGGGCTGGTGCACTGAGACGACCCAGAGGGATGGTATGGGGAGGGAGGAGGGAGAGGGGTTCAGGATGGGGAACACGTGTATACCTGTGGTGGATTCATGTTGATGTATGGCAAAACAAATATGATATTGTAAAGTTATTAACCTCCAATTAAAATAATTAAATTTAAAAATAAAATAAAAGGCTAGTCTATTTTCCCCCACAGAAACATTTGAAGCACAAACAAACAAACAGAAAATTCTAATAATATTCATCCAAATGGTGCAGAAGCTTCCTTTAACGTCAGTGATATTTAAGTAATCTGATTCCTGCCATGTAGAAGCCAGATAATTACAGTTTGCAGAAGGACTTTTTAGCAATAGAGACGGTAGTTTAAATTCCACTTTGCCAAAATCTAATTCTATAGCCTCCAGTGAGTTATTTTTTTTTTTTTTCTAAGTCTCACTGTCTAAAACTGCCAAATGGAGATAATGATACTACCTCAATAGGCTGTAAGGAGGACTATGTAAAAAAAAAAAAGAAAAGAAAACATACATTTGGTGATTAGCAACTTCCCTGGCCGGGAAAGGCAATGGCAACCCACTCCACTACTCTTGCCTGGAAATTCACATAGATGGAGGAGCCTGGTAGGCTGCAGTCCATGGAGCCGCGAAGAGTCGGACATGACTGAGCGACTTCACTTTCACTTTTCACTTTCATGCATTGGAGAAGGAAATGGCAACCCACCCCAGTGTTCTTGCCTGGAGAATCCCAGGGACAGGCGAGGCTGGTGGGCTGCCATCTATGGGGTCGCACAGAGTCGAACACGACTGAAGCGACTTAGCAGCAAGCAGCAGCAGCAACTTGCCTGACACACAGTGGATGCTGTGTAAAACATTATTATTCTCCACAGACACAAAATATACATTAGCATATAACCCTAAAGCAAGTTGCTTGCAATAAAAATAAATACATAAATATATAAAATATAAATATATAAATTTATATAAATGAATAATAAAATACATAAAATATAAATATATAAACATATAAATTAAATATCCTTACCATATGTGAAGTCCCTTCTCTCAAATCTCACTTAATAATATTTTCTATTCCATTCACTACTTACCTGCCACATAGACCTTCTTCCACTTCATGGCACATGCCTATCGCTTTCACAGGACTTGCTCTTTTTCCTGCATGAAACAAAATAGACAATTAATAGATGCATAATCAATACTTCACATTCTTCAAGTAAAGTATTAAAAGGCTATGAAACTAAGGCCAAGTAAGTTGTCATCTCCTACAGTCGTAAGAAATGGACTGAGGTTTTTAAACTAAACCTATTTAACAGCCTAGTTTTCCTCATACACACAGAAGCACCTTTACTGTGAAGCCAGTGAAGCTTTACATTTCAGAAAGGAACATAGTAAGATGGTCATAAGTTCCAAGTGGTATAAAAAGTAATATGTTTTAACTGAAATTTGCCAAGACTACTGTCTCTTTCCATTCAGAATTTCCCTTTATTATAATTTCACCTTCAGAAATCATTAATAATTCAGTTAAGTTCAGTTCAGTCACTCAGTCGTGTCCAACTCTTTGCGACCCCATGAACCACAGCATGCCAGGCCTCCCTGTCCATCAACAATTCCCAGAGTTCACCCAAACCCACATCTATTGTGTCAGTGATGCCATCCAACCATCTCATCCTCTGTCATCACCTTCTCCTCCTGCCTTCAATGTTTCCCAGCATCAGGGTCTTTTCAAATGAGTCAGCTCTCCACATCAGGTGGTCAAAAATTGGAATTTCAGCTTCAACATCAGTCCTACCAATGAACACCCAGGACTGATCTCCTTTAGGATGGACTGGTTTTATCTCCTTGCAGTCCAAGGGACTCTCAAGAGTTCTCCAACACCACAGTTCAAAAGCATCAGTTCTTCGGCACTCAGCTTTCTTTATAGTCCAAATCTCACATCCATACATAACCACTGGAAAAACCATAGCCTTGACTAGACAGACCTTTGTTGGCAAAGTAATGTCTCTGCTTTTTAATATGCTGTCTAAGTTGGTCATAACTTTCCTTCCTAGCAGTAAGCGTCTTGTAATTTCATGGCTGCAATTACCATTTGCAGTGATTTTGGAGCCCAGAAAAATAAAGTCAGCCCTGCAAATTATTAGACTGTGGTCAAGTTTGAGGAAATCTCTATATAGTTTTTTGTTTGTTTGTTTTGTTTAATATCAACTAAGCACCAGGAAGGCACAACAATTGTTTTGTGAAGTGATTAACTTTACAGATACTTTAAGGTGTAATGCTAGAAGCTGTTCCCACATTGTGATGTGTTGCAGAAATCCATGTACAAACAGAAATGACTGCACACCACACAAATACATCTTAGTAATTACAATCTAATGTATCCCCCAGTTTCCTCATTTTTGCTGTCGATCAGTGATTAAGTTGTGTTCAGTTCATTTACCTCATAGACTGTATTACACCAGGCTCCTCTGTCTACCACTGTCTCCCAGAGTTTGTTCAAACTCCTGTCCATTTCATGCTATCTGATCATCTGATCCTCTGCTGCCTCCTTCTCTTTTTGCCTTCTGTCTTTCTCAGCCTTGGGGTCTTTTCCAATGAGTCAACTCTATGTACCAGGTGGCCAAAGAATTGGAGATTCAGCAACTGTCCTTCCAATGAATATTCAGTATTGATTTCTCCTTAACTAGATTCCAAAACTACCTGTGCTTATATGGATATGACCTGACAGGAGGTCAATTGATGAAGAAGTTGAAGGAGAAAGAGATAGTAGTCTGAGCTGATTATGATCGGAATATCTAACTTTTGCAGAATTTACCAAAAAAAAAAAAAAAACTAACACATGGCTATGATCCCTCCCCAGTTTTTTTGTATAAGGACTTTTAAAATTAATGATAAAAAAAGTTTCAATCATACATTTTAAAGGAAAAGTTTGACTTGCTTTCCATTTTGTGTATTACAAATGTGATAATTTCTCCCTACCCTCCCTCTCCCACAGAGTCCATAAGACTGATCTATACATCGGTGTCTCTTTTGCTGTCTCGTACACAGGGTTATTGTTACCATCTTTTGAAACATGTATAATATCATGTATGAAATGAGTCGCCAGTCCAGGTTCGATGCACGGTACTGGATGCTTGGGGCTGGTGCACTGGGACGACCCAGAGGGAGGGTAGGGGAGGGAGGAGGGAGGAGGGTTCAGGATGGGGAATGCAGGTATACCTGTGGCGGATTCACTTCAATATTTGGCAAAACTAATACAATATTGTAAAGTTTAAAAATAAAATTAAATTATAAAAAAAACAAAAACAAATGTGATAATTACAAAATCATTGTCCTGGGAAGAAGTAATCTAAAAATTGACAGCCGAAAACCATAGAGGTGTGTGAGGAAGTTATGTGAGACCTTTTTTCTAGACTTTCTATGTTTATAAGATTTTTAAATATTATAACTTGTAATTTATTTTTATTCTAAGTAAATATTTACTCTCATACCTGGTTTTGTGTTTCTAATGTTGAGTTGTAAGGATTTCAGGCCCCACACCACCTGGGTTCATCATGCTAATCCAATACGCTGCCACTACGTTTTACCTGTAATTTGAGGTTATTTGTTATACATAGTTTAGAGTCCTTGAAATATTCTTAAAGTTTTCGCTTATGTTAGAGCAAAAGTATCTATATAGAGAGTGTGTCTGACTCTGTGTGACCGATACTTGTTTTAAAAAAGTGATAATTGAAAGGAATGTAGGTTGACAGTCAATCTGAAGCAAGTATCAAAAACACATTACAATCCCACATATTATGTCCTTTCCAGACTTAACAATGTCACCTTCAGAAAATCATTTCTGAGTGAAGGAAATGGCAATCCACTCCAGTATTCTTGCCTGGAAAATTCCATGAACAGAGGAACCTGGTAGGCTACAGTCCATGGGGTCTCAAAGAGTCAGACACGACTGAGTGACTTCAATTTCACTTTCATACATTTCTTGGTAACTGGGTTGGCTTTCTCAGAGGAAAGTAGGCAAGCAAAGAAGGGAAACTTGAACATGGTTACTCAAGTTTTCTGAAGCAAAATTGATCATTTTCCTTCTTTAGTCAATGGCTAGGTTTGATTTATTATTATACCTGTTATATCCACCTTGTAGGATTTCTGATATATTTTTCAGATTTGTTCTGAGAATATTGTAAGTGTGCAGTCTCTAAGAGTTACAGAGGTTAATATTTTGCAGAAGATAATTTTTTTAATCATACTCTATAAATATTTAATATTCTAAATTAAGTAATATGATAGATTATTTAACTAAAATCATTCTAAAGATAGCTACTATAACTATTGAGGATTCTCTACTGGAAAATATTCTGTGTTTAATTAACAGGCAAAGCTCAAAAATACGCTGCATCCTGAAAACCTTTTCAAAGATTTATTATATTTGATAAACATTTATTATGCAAGTGTGCTTTGAATATCTATCCCATAATAATATTACTTTGATTTATATAGTACATTTTCTTTCAAAATCTTAGACACTAAACCGTCTTTAAATATCAAAGCACTATGTACTCATTCAAGTCTAAAATCAAACCAAATTTACGAGCTCCTTTGTCAGCATAAGACATAAAAGACAGGACAGATGGATAGAATATATTTCCTCAACTATTTCACTAATTTCTTTGGTTGGAATGTGAATTTGTTGCTATTGATGGTTATTTGTTTTGTTTAATATTTTATGAAGATTCATAGTCCTATACTTAATATTTCAAAATCTGATTATTACATCTAACAATAAAAAATTAAAAATAATATTTATGCCAAAACCCATTTGGTCACAATATCTAATCTTTATTTATCAAAGGCACCATTTGTGTTTCTGTGCTCCCAATAGTCAGATGTGCCTTTGTTTGCTGACATATTTTTGAATTTTTGATAATAAGTTATTTGATGTTTATTATTATTTAACATTTTCTTTTGCATCCATATTAGTTTTAATTAAACTGTAAAAAAATTTTTAGAATAAGATCTACTACTCTGGTGACAGTTAACGTCAGAAAAGAATGAGTGATGTAATGATCAGCATGTATTATATTAATTCTGGGACAGTGAAGAGCAAGAAATAGGAAACAGAAAAATGCATCACATGGGATAGAAGATTGAAGAGATGACTATATGTTGTGTTCACAAAACATAAGTGAGTCTAATATATCAGCAACTGGTTTATTGGTCATGAAACCAGCTAGAAGAGGTGGGAAAAATTAAGGAAATGAAAGTGAGTGTAAATCTTTAGGGGACTGACTTCAAAGTACTAAGTACTATGAAATACATATGAAAAACTATAGAGAAAGTCTACTCTGATAAATTCTGTGAGCTCATACTTAACGAAAAATGTAGCCTTGAATGGATTTATTATACTGATAAAGATCATAATTTGTGCTCAATAGCTTCAATATTATATTAATATATTTTGTGTAATGTATTATATATGTCATATTAATCAATTAATATGATATAAATATTACATTATATATATATTATATAATGCATTTATATAATGTATATAAATACATATTGTAATATTTATAAATCTATTATATAATATAATTACTTGATTAATTATACTACAATAAATCAATTGATTATATATAATATATTAATAAAATTAATGTATTAATTATATGTATTATATATATACAGTATATATATACTATTCTAATACTGTATATTATATCAGTTCAGTTCCGTTCAGTCCCTCAGTCCTGTCCGATTCTTTGAGACCCCATGAATTGCAGCACGCCAGGCCTCCCTGTCCATCACCAACTCCCGGAGTTCACTCAAACTCATGTCCACCGAGTCAGGGATGGCATCCAGCCATCTCATCCTCTGTCGTCCCCTTCTCCTCCTGCCCCCAATCACTCCCAGCATCAAAGTCTTTTCCAATAAGTCAACTCTTCGCATGAGGTGGCCAAAGTACTGGAGTTTCAGCTTTAGCATCATTCCTTCCAAAGAAATTCCAGGGCTGATCTCCTTCAGAATGGACTGGTTGGATCTCCTTGCAGTCCAAGGGACTCTCAAGACTCTTCTCCAACACCACAGTTCAAAAGCATCAATTCTTCGGTGCTCAGCTTTCTTCATAGTCCAATTCTCACATCCATACATGACCACAGGAAAAACCATAGCCTTGACTAGTTGGACCTTTGTTGGCAAAATAATGTCTTTGCTTTTCAATATGCTATCTAGGTTGGTCATAACTTTCCTTCCAAGGAGTAAACGTCTTTTAATTTCATGGCTGCAGTCACCATCTGCAGTGATTTTGGAGCCCCAAAAAATAAAGTCTGACACTGTTTCCAATGTTTCCCCATCTATTTCCCATGAAGTGGTGGGACCAGATGCCATGATCTTCGTTTTCTGAATGTTGAGCTTTAAGCCAATTTTTTCACTCTCCTTTTTCACTTTTATCAAGAGGCTTTTTAGTTCCTCTTCACTTTCTGCCATAAGGGTGGTGTCATCTGCATATCTGAGGTTATTGATATTTCTCCCAGCAATCTTGATTCCAGCTTGTGCTTCTTCCAGCCCAGTGTTTCTCATGATGTACTCTTCATATAAGTTAAATAAGCACGGTGACAATATACAGCCTTCATGTACTCCTCTTCCTATTTGGAACAAGTTTGTTGTTCCATGTCCAGTTCTAACTGTTACTTCCTGACCTGCATATAGGTTTCTCAACAGGCAGGCCAGGTGGTCTGATATTCTCATCTCTTGAAGAATTTTCCACAGTTTATTGTGATCCACACAGTCAAAGGCTTTGGCATAGTCAATAAAGCAGAAATAGATGTTTTTCTGGGACTCTGTTCCTTTTTCCATCATCCAGTGGATATTGGCAATTTGATCTTTGGTTCCTCTGCCTTTTCTAAAACCAGCTTGAACATCTGGAATTCACGGTTCACATATTGCTGAAGCCTGGCTTGGAGAATTTTGCTCATTACTTTACTAGCATGTGAGATCAGTGCAATTGTGCTGTAGCTTGAGATTCTTTGACATTGCCTTTCTTTGGGATTGGAATGAAAACTGACCTTTTCCAGTCCTGGGGCCACTGCTGAGTTTTCCACATTTGCTGGCATAATGAGTGCAGCACTTTCACAGCATCATCTTTCAGGATTTGAAATAGCTCAACTGGAATTCCATCACCTCCACTAGCTTTGTTCGTAGTGATGCTTTCTAAGGCCCACTTCACTTCACATTCAAGGATGTCTGGCTCTAGGTGAGTGATCACAACATCATGATTATCATGGTCGTGAAGCTCTTTCTTGTAGAGTTCTTCTGTGTATGCTTATAATACTATATATATTATATAAATATGTAATACTATATATGTATGTAACAGTATATACAGTAGTCTATGTATAGTACTACTATATAGTAGTTTCATACTATATATTACATTATATATAATATGATATGTATATTATATGTCTGTAATACTATATTATATTATACTACTAATATATATATATCACTATATACTACTATATATATAATATGTATATGTATTATATAATATAATCCTATATGTGTATATATATATCATAGAATTGCATTACTATATATATAATGTCTTACACTACTATATTATATATTAATATAATAATATATTATAAAATAATAAAATAATATATATAATATGTAATAGATATAATATAAATATTATATATAATTTATAATATTGTATATAATAATATAATATATATATAAACTGCTTTTAGGAACTATATATATAGTAATATATATAGTATACATTATACTATGTTATATATATATATAACTATATATATAGTTCCTAAAAGCATTCAATTAGAGGGCTATCAATTACTCTATTGGTAATACTTTTCATTATGTAGATAAATCAACATTTAACAATAAATGGAACAGCAATCAGACTAGTAATGACAGTTTGAAAATTTTTGATGAAAAGGTCAAAAATGACTCTTTGGCCTAAAAAGAGTTTATATCAAACTTCATCACTGAGACTAAATTTAATCATTCAAGAATGTAGAAAGTTAGATGAAAAGCATTTGTTATATACTTCCTGAATGATGGGGAAATTGTGTAAAAACTAAAAATGTTAGAAGATGAGAAGCCATGCAAATGACCAATAGACACATGTTAAATATCGTTCAGTATTCAGTTTAGTTCAGTCACTAAGTCATGTCTGACTTTGCAACCCCATGAATTGCAGCACGCCAGGCCTCCCTGTCCATCACCAACTCCCAGAGCTCACCCAAACTCACGTCCATCGAGTCAGTGATGCCATCCAGCCATCTCATCCTCTGACGTACCCTTCTCTTCCTGACCCCAATCCCTCCCAGCATCAGAGTCTTTTCCAATGAGTCAGCTCTTGGCATGAGATGGCCAAAGTACTGGAGTTTCAGTTTTAGCGTCAGTCCTTTCAAAGAGCACCCAGGACTGATCTTTAGAATGGACTGGTTGGATGGGACTCTCAAGAGTCTTCTCCAGCACCAAGGTTCAAAAGCATCAATTCTTTGGTGCTCAGCCTTCTTCATAGTCCATCTCTCATATCCATACATGACCACTGGAAAAACCATAGCCTTGACTAGACGGACATTTGTTTGCAAAGTAATGTCTCTGCTTTTCAATATGCTATCTAGTTTGGTCATAATTTTCCTTCCAAGGAGTAAGCATCTTTTAATTTTGTGGCTGCAATCACTATCCAAAGTAATTTTGGAGCCCAAAAAAATAAAGTCTGACACTGTTTCCACTGTTTCCCCATGAAGTGATGGGACCAGATGCCACGATCTTAGTTTTCTGAATGTTTAGCTTTAAGCCAATTTTTTCAATCTCTTCTTTCACTTTCATCAAGAGACTTTTTAGGTCCTCTTCATTTTCTGCCATAAGGGTGGTGTCATCTGAGGTGGTGACACCATCTGAGGTGGTGACTCTGAGGTTATTGCTATTTCTCCCAGCAATCTTGATTCCAGCTTGTGCTTCTTGCAGCCCAATATACCAGCAAATTTGGAAAACTCAGCAGTGACCACAGGACTGGAAAAGGTCAGTTTTCATTCCAATCCCAAAGAAAGGCAATGCCAAAGCTTGCTCAAACTACCACACAGTTGCACTCATCTCACATGCTAGTAAAGTAATGCTCGAAATTCTCCAAGCCAGGCTTCATCAATACATGAGCCATGAACTTCCAGATGTTCAAGCTGGTTTTAGAAAAGGCAGAGGAACCAGATATCAAATTGCCAACATCTGCTGGATCATCAACAAAACAAGAGAGTTCCAGAATAACATATATTTCTGCTTTATTGACTGTACCAAATCCTTTGACTGTGTGGATCACAATAAGCTGTGGAAAAGTCTGAAAGAGATGGGAATACCAGACTACCTGACCTGCCTCTTGAGAAACCTATATGCAGATCAAGAAGCAACACTTAGAACTGGACATGGAACAACAGACTGGTTCCAAATAGGAAAAATAGTGTGTCAGGGCTGTATATTGTCACCTTGCTTATTTAACTTATATTCAGAGTACATTGTTCATTATTAGAAAATTGCAAATCAAAACTACAATGAAGTATCACCTCACACCAATCAGAATGACTATCATCAAAAACCTGCAAACAATGAATGATTCAAAAGATGTAGAGTAAAGGGAATCTTACTGCATGATTGGTGGGATGTAAATTGATATAGTCACTATAAAGAACTGTATGAAGATTCTTTAACAAGCTAGGAATAAATCTACCACGTGAAAGTGAAAGTGTTACTCACTCAGTTTTGTTCAGCTGTTTGCAACCACAGTTTTGTCTCACTTTTTGTGGCCCCATGAACTGTAGCCCACAAGGCTCCTCTGTCCATGGAATTCTCCAGGAAAGAATACTGGAGTGGGAAGACTTTCCCTTCTCCAGTGGATCTTCCTGAACTAAGGACTGAACCTAGGTATCTTGCATCTCCTGCATTGGAAGGTGAATTCTTTACTGCTGTGCCACCTGGGAAGCCCCAAAACTATCATATAACTCAGAAGTCTCACTATTGATCATATAACCTGGGCATAGTTGCTCAGTCATGTCCAACTCTTTGTTTCCCCATTGACTGTAGCATGCCAGGCTCCTCTGTCCATAGGGATTCTCCAGGCAAGAATATTGAAGTGGGTTGCCATGCCCTCCTCCACGGGATCTTCCCAACCCAAGGATGGACCCCAGGTATCCTGTATTTCAGGTGGATTCTTTACTCTCTGAGCCACCAGGGAAGCCCATATACCCTGAGAAAACCAAACCACTGTTCAAATAGACCCACGTACCCCAATGTTCTTTGCAGCACTATTTACAACAGCCAAGACATGAAAGCAACCTAGATTTCCATCATAGAAGAATGGATAAAGGAGATGTGGTACATATATCCAGTGGAATATTACCCAGCCATAAAAAGGAATGAATGTGAGTCAGTTGTAGTGAGGTGAGTGCCCCTAGAGTCTATTATATTGAGCAAAGTAAGTCAGAAGGAGAAAAACAATTCTATATATTAATGTAAACATACGGAATCTGGAAAAATAGTCATGATGAACCTATTTATAGAGAAGAAATGGAGAAGCAGACATAGACAATGGACTTGTGGACACAGCAGGCAAAGAAGCAGCTAGAAGGAATCAAGAAAGTAGCATTGACATGTATACACTATCATATGTAAAATAGGCAACTGGTGGGAAGCTGCTATATAGGGAGCCCAATCTGCTGGTCTGTGATGATCTAGAGGGGTAGAATGGGGAAGGGGTAAGGAATTCTCGAGAGAGAGGGGAGATTATATATATATATATATGTTTAGAGTGAAGTTATGCTGAATATTATTCATAGAAAAGAGGATGGGGAACACATGTATACCTGTGGCGGATTCATTTTGATATTTGGCAAAACTAATACAATTATGTAAAGTTTAAAAATAAAATAAAATTAGAAAAAAAAAAAAGAAAAGAGAAGCAGAGAGTGTTTATGATCCATATCAATGTTTTAAAAATGTGACTCCTAGAACCAATAGCATCATTATAATAATTTGATAAAACTGCAAATTATAAGGATCTACTGAATTATGCACTCTTGAGTTGGGACCCATAAATTTGTGTTTGCATAAGGCTTCAGTTAATTATTATGTAGGCTCTCATTTGAGAGCCTCTATACTTTCTCCATTATTTCAAAACTATTTAAAAAAATTAGAAAGTAAAATTTGCTCTGCTAAGTTGCTTCAGTCGTGTCCGACTCTGTGTGACTCCATAGACAGCAGCCCATCAGGCTCTGCTGTCCCTGGGATTCTCCAGGCAAGAACACTGGAATGGGTTGCCATTTCCTTCTCCAATGCATGAAAGTGAAAAGTGAAAGTGAAGTCACTCAGTCGTGTCCGACTCTTCGAGACGCCATGGACTGCAGCCCACCAGGTTCCTCCATCCATGGGATTCTCCAGGCAAGAGTACTAGAGTGGGGTGCCATTGCCTTCTCTGAAAATTTGCTCAGTAGTGTCCAACTCTTTGTGACCCTATGGACTGAATTCTCCAGGGCAGAATACTGGAGTGGGTAACCTTTCCCTCCTTCTCCAGGGGATCTTCCCAACCTAGGGATTGAACCCAGGTCTCCTGCATTGCAGGTGGATTCTTTACCATATGAGCCACCAGGGAAGTCTAAGCATACTGGAGTGTGTTGCCTATCCTTTCTCCAGTGGATCTTCTTGTCCCAGGAGTCAAACCTGGGTCTCCTATTCTGCAGGTAGATTCTTTACCAGCTGAGCTACCAAGGAAGCACTATAAAAAAGAACCATGTGTAAACTATAATGCAATTTATATTCTTTATGTATGCCACTTAGTGTGAATATGCATATATTTCACTGAAGAAATTGCAATAATTTAGATAAGGTGCTGCCCCAAATCCTATTAAGGGTTTTAAGTAATAGATAACATATGCATGTGCTATCTTCCTAAAATCAAAAGAAGTGGTAATTCTGAAAACATTTATTTTGAAGGTTTTAGATAAGGAATTGGGCATCTGTTCCAGTAATATGCCACTGAATAATCTTTTCATAAATATGCTAGTGTGCTTTGGGGAAATTTTAGAACTATAATTGCTGGGTCAAGTTCAGTTCAGTTCAGTCACTCAGTTGTGTCCAACTGTTTGTGATCCCATGGACTGCAGCACGCCAGGCCTCCCTGTCCATCACCAACTTGCAGAGTTTACTCAAACTCATGTCCATTGAGATGGTGATACCATCCAACCATCTCATCCTCTTTCGTCCCCTTCTCCTCTCGCCTTCAATCTTCCCAGCATCAGGGTCTTTTTCAGTGAGTCAGTTCTTCACAGCACGTGGCCAAAGCATTGGATTTGCAGCTTCAGCATCAGTCCTTCTAATGAATATTCAGGGCTGATATCCTTCAGGATGGACTGGTTGGATCTCCTTGCAGTCCAAGGGACTCTCAAGAGTCTTCTCCAACACCACAGTTCAAATGCTGGGACAAAGAGTATATGTAATTGTGGTATTAAAAGATAATTCCCAGTAGATAATAACTGAAATAATCTAAAGAATTCCATCTCTGTGTTCTGAGGCCAGTTCAGCCACACACTAGTCCACATCCCTCTAGCAGCACACACCAATGCAGTTGTTCAGCAGTGTGACTGGCCTTCCAGAAGTTACCAAGACCTGCCATCATATGAGGCTCCAAAGTCTTTACTTCTGAACTGGATCACAGATGAATATTTATAATTTTATAGCAAAATGAAAATAAGTGAAAGTGAAAGTCACTCAGTGAAGTCCAACTCTTTGTGACCCCCAGGGACTATACAGTCCATGGAATTCTCCAGGCCAAAATATTGGAGTGGGTAGACTTTCCCTTCTCCAGGGGATCTTCCCAACCCAGGGATAGAACCCAGGTCTCATGCATTGCAGGTGGATTCTTTACTAGCTGAGCCACCAGGGAAGCCCTTGTATAGTGAATGCTGTCTCTAAATATTAGTTTCTTCAAACACTTCAGTGAAAAAATCCTCTTCATTACCAAATTCCACAGCTGCTGCTGCTGCTGCTGCTGCTAAGTCGCTTCAGTCATGTCCTACTCTGTGCAACCCCATAGACAGCAGTCCACCAGGCTCCCCTGTCCCTGGTATTCTCCAGGCAAGAACACTGGAGTTGGTTGCCATTTCCTTCTCCAATGCATGAAAGTGAAAAGTGAAAGTGAGTCAGTCGTGTCTGACTCCCAGCGACCCCATGGACTGCAGCATACCAGGCTCCTCCATCCATGGGATTTTCCAGACAAGAGTACTGGAGTGCATTGCCATTGCCTTCTCTAAAATTGCACAGCAATTCTCACAAAATGTGACACGGTCTTCTTGTGAACCTGTTGTGTTAGGAAACAAAGCAGCACAAACATGACGTTTTGTTTAAAAAATAAATAAATAAATAAAAGATAATGCCCAATTTCCCTATATAGAGATGAAACATTCTTAATTTTCTCATTGTAAAATAGACAATGTAGACGAATGCCGATTTTCACATATTGCACTGATAATGTCATATTAAGTTGTTCAGTGTTTATCCAGCTGATAGGTGATAAATGATATCACATCAGTTGTACTTTGCCTTTTTCTCATTATGGACTGCAGTTGATAATCTTTGCACTTATAATTCCTGGATTGCGATTGCCTTCTTTGACCATTTTCCTGTTGATGTGTATCAGAGCTACTATAATCACATGTATTTAAAAGATTACCATTTGTCATGGCGAGTATATGTTTCTCACTTGTCTTAAATTTCTTAATCTGTTTTGTATGAGTTTTTGCCTTACAAAAGCTTTTGATTTTTGTGTTGTTGAATTGAACAGGTTTATTTCCCAATTTATAATTTTATCTTAGAGTTGAAAAAGTCTTTCTAATTCAGAGATTAAATAGACTTTTTTTTCAATTAAATATTATTTATACACATTTTTACCTATACATTTTGAGAATGCCTTAAAAAAAAAAACTTTATTTTGTGTCAGGATATAGCTGATTTACAATGCTGTGGTAGTTTCAGGTGAACAGTCAAGGGACTCAGTCTTACATATACATATATCCTTTCTCTTCCAGCTTCCCTGATGGCTCAGATGATAAAGAATCTGCCTACAATGCGGGAGACCTGATTTCTATCCCTGGGTCAAGAAGATCTCCTGGAGAAGTGACTAGCAACCCACTTCAGTATTCTTGCCTGGAGAATTCCATGAACAGAGGAGGCTGGCCGACTACAGCTCAGTGGAGTGATTTAGTTACAGGTACGGCAGAGTGATTTGGTTACATATATGCAAGTATCTATTATTTTAAAACAATTTTCCCATTTAGATTGTTACAGAATATTGAACAGAGTTCCCTGTTCTATATAGCAGGGGCTGATTTGTTAACTATTCTAAATACAGTAGTGTGAACAAGTCAACCCCAAACTCCCAGTCTACACCTCCTCCATCCACCTTTTCCCTCTGCCAGCCATAAAATCATTCTTTAAGTCTGTATTTCTGTTTTGTAAGTAAGTTAATTTGTATAATTTTTTATATTATGCCTATAAGTGATATCATATAACATTTGTCTTTTCTCTGTCTGACTTAGTATAGTAATCTCAGGTCCATCCATGTTGCTGCAAGTGACATTAATTCATCCTTTTTAATGACTGAATAACAGTCCATTGTAAATATGTACCACATCTTCTTTATCCATCTATTCATGCACAGTTAGGTTGCTTTTATATCTTGGCTACTGTAAATAGTGCTGAAGTGAACTTCAGGTGCAGGTGTCTTTTGTAATTATGGTTTTCCCTGGGTACATGCCCAGGAGTGGGATTGCTGGATCATATTTTATTTTTACTTTTTTAAGGAACCTCCGTACTGTTCTCCATAGTGGTTGTACAAATTCACCTTCCCAAAAACAGTGTAGTAGAGTTCCCTTTGCCCCACACCGTCTCTAGCATTTGTTGTTTATAGATTTTTTGATGATGGTCATTCCACCTCTTGTAAAGTGATAACTCCTTATAGTTTTGATTTGCATTTTTCTAATAATTAGCAATGATGAGACTTTTTCAAGCGTCTCTTGGCCATTTGTATGCCTTCTTCGGAGAAATGTCTATGCAACTCTTCTGCTTATTTTTTACTGCATCATTTGTTTATTTATTTATATTGAGACACAGGATCTATTTGTAAATTTAGGAGATTAATCTCTAGTCAGCTGCTTCATTTGCAAATATTTTCTGCCATTCTGTGTGTTGTCTTTTCATTTTACTTACGGTTTTGTTTGTTTACAAAACATTTGAGTTTAATTAGGTTCCATTTGTTTACTTTTGTTTTTATTTCCATTACTCCAGGAAACGACTTAAAAATGTTTTGCTGCAATTTATGTCAAAGAGTCTTCTGTCTGTGTTTTCCTTGAAGAGTTTTATAGTATATGGTCTTACATGTAAGTCTTTAATCCATTTAGAGTTACATGTAAGCCTTTAAATCCATTTTTGTGTATGGTATTAAAAAGTGTTCAACTTTTGTCTTTTTTTATGTACAGTTGTCTAGCTTTGCAGCACTATTTATTGAAGACACTCTCTTTTTTCCATTATATGGTCTTGCTCTCTTTGTCAGAGATTAATTGCCATAAGGTATGTGCATTTATTTCTGGGCTTTCAATCCTGTCCTGTTGATTTACATTGCTGTTTTTGTGCCAGTACCATACTGTTTTGATGGCTGTAGCTTTGTGGTTAGTATAGTCTGAATCAAAGAGCCTGATTTGTCCAGCTCTTTTAATTTTTTCCAAGATCATTTTGGTCAATAGAAGTCTTTTGTGTTTCCATACAAATTTGAAAAATTTTGGTCCTAGTTCTCTAAAAATGTTATTGATAGTTTGATAGGGATTTCATTGAATATGTAGATTGCTTTGGGTGCTATAGTCATTTTCACACTATCAATTCTTTATTTTTTTAAATATACATCTATTTATTTTAATTGGAGGCTAATTACTTTACAATATTGTATTGGTTTTGCCATACATCAACAAGAACCCACCATGGGTGTACACGTGTTCCCCATCCTGAACCCCCCATCCCATCTCCCTCTCCATACCATCCCTATGGGTCATCCCAGTGCACCAGCCCTGAGCATCCTGTATCATGCATTGAACCTGGACTGGTGATTTGTTTCACATATGATATTATACACGTTTCAATGCCATTCTCCAATTTTTTATCTGTCTCTGATAGCTTTCAGTAAACAGGTATTTTGGCTCCTTTGGTAAATTTATTACTAGATATTTTAATCTAGTGTATATAATGGCAAATAGGATTTTAACTTCATTTTCTGATTTAATTTCATTTTTCCTGTTCTGTTCAGTTCAGTTCTGTTCAGGTGCTCAGTCGTTTCCGACTCTTTGCGACTCCATGAATTGCAGCACGCTAGGCCTCCCTGTCCATCACCAACTCCAAAAGTTCATTCAGACTCATGTCCATCTAGTCAGTGATGCCATCCAGCCATCTCATCATCTGTCACCCCCTTCGTTTCCTGCCCCCAATCCCTCCTAGCATCAGAATCTTTTCCAATGAGTCAACTCTTCACATGAGGTGGCCAAAGTACTGGAGTTTCAGCTTTAGCATCATTCCTGCCAAAGAAATCCCAGGGCTGATCTCCAGAATGGACTGGTTGGATCTCCTTGCAGTCCAAGGGACTCCCAAAAGTCTTCTCCAACACCACAGTTCAAAAGCATCAATTCTTCAGCACTCAGCTTTCTTCACAGTCCAACTCTCACATCCATACATGACCACTGGAAAAACCACAGCCTTGACTAGATGGACCTTTGTTGGCAAAGTAATGTATCTGCTTTTCAATATGCTATTTAGGTTGGTCATAATTTTCCTTCCAAGGAGTAAGTGTCTTTTAATTTCATGGCTGCAGTCACCATCTGCAGTGATTTTGGAGCCCCCAAAAATAAAGTCTGACACTGTTTCCACTGTTTCCCCATCTATTTGCCGTGAAGTGATGGGACCAGATGCCATGATCTTCGTTTTCTGAATGTTGAGCTTATCAATGCAAGAGATTTCAGTGTATTAATTTTGTTCCCTACAATTTTATCAAATTAATTAGAGAACTCTAGTAGTTTTATACTACTACTAAATTAAAGTGCTGCTCTCATTATGCCAGCAAATTTGGAAAACTCAGCAGAGGCCACAGGATGGGAAAAGATCAGTTTTCATTCCAATTGCAAAGAAAAGCAATGCCAAAGAATGTTTAGGTTACCATACAGTTGCACTCATTTCACAAGCCAGCAAGATTTTTCTCAAAATCATTCAAGTTAGGCTTCACCAGTATATGAACTGAGAACTTCCAGGTGTAAAAGCTGGATTTAGAAAAGGCACAGGAACCAGCAACCAAATTGCCTACTTATGCTGGATCATAGAAAAAGTAAGGGAATTCCAAAAAAAGAAAAATCTACTTCTCCTTCATTGACTATGCTAAAGTCTTTAACTGTGTGGATCATAGAAAACTGTGGAATATTCTTCAAGAGATGGGAATGCCAGACCACAATACCTGCCTCCTGAGAAACTGGTATACAGGACAAGAAGCAACAGTTAGAACTGGACAAGGAACAACAGACTGATTCCAAATTGGGAAAGGAGTACATCAAGGCTGCATATTGTACATTGTTTATTTAACTTATATCCCAAGTAAATGATGTGAAACGCCAGGCTAGATGAATCACAAGCTGGAGTCAAGACTTATGGGAGAAATATCAACAGCCTCGGATTGTAGATCATACATACCATCATAATGGCAGAAAGTGAAGAGGAACTAAAGAGCCTTTTAATGAAGTTGAAAGAGGAGAGTGAAAAAGCTGGCTTAAAACTCAATATTCAAAAAAACTAAGATCATGGCATCCAGTCCCATCACTTTATGGCAAATAGAAGGGGAAAATTTGGAAAACAGTGTCAAATTTCATTTTCTTGGACTCCTAAATCAATGCAGATGGTGAGCACAGCAACAAAATTAAAAGATTTTTGCTCCTTGGAAGAATAGCTATGTCAAACTTAGACTGTTTTAAAAAGCAGAGGCATCACTTTGCTGACAAAGGTGCACATAGCCAAAGCTATGGTTTTTCTGGTAGTCATGTATGGATGTGAGAGCTGGACCATAAAGAAGACTGAGCACCAAAGAATTGCTACTTTTAAGTTGTGTTACTGTAGAAAACACTTGAGAAACCCATGGACACCATCGAGATCAAATAAACCAATGCTAAAGGAAATCAACCCTGAATATTTATTGGAAGTACTGATGTTGAAAATCCAATACCTTGGCCACCTGATTTGAAAAATTGGCTCATTGGAAAAGGCCCTGATGCTGGGGAAAATTGAGGGCAAGAGAAGGGGCAACAGTGGATGAGATGGTTGGATGACCTCACTGACTCAATTGACATGTGTTTGAACAAACTTAGGGAGATAATGATGGACAGAGAAGCCTGGCATGCTGCAGTTCATGGGATCGCAAAGAGTTGGACATGGTTTACTGACTGAACTACAAGTAGTTTTCTGGTAGCATCTTTAGTATTTTCTGTGCATAATATTGAGCTTCTGAGGTGGTTTTAGTGATAAAGAATGCACCTACCCATGCATAAAACATAAGAAATGTGGGATTGGGAAGATTTCCAAGATTGGGAAGACCCCCTGGAAGAGGGCATGATAACCCACTCCAGTATTCTTGCCTGGAGAATCCCCATGGATAGAGGATCCTGGGAGGTTATAGTCCATAGAGCTGCAAAGAGTTGGACATGATTGAAGCAACTTAGAACATATGCAGAACACATGAATAATATCATGTCATCTGCAAAAGTGACAGTTGTACTTCTTTTCCAATATGGATTAATTTTATTTCTTTTTCTTCTCTGATTTCCATGGGTAGGACTTCCAAAACTATGTTGAATAGAAGTAGCAAGAACGGACATCCTTGTCTTATTCCTATTCTTCTAGAAAATTCTTTTTGTTTTTCACACTTAAGTATGGTATTTGTTGTTGGTTTGTCATAAAGTGAAAGTGAAGTTGCTCAGTTGTATGCGACTCCATGGACTGTAGCCTACCAGGCTCCTCCGTCCACAGGATTTTCCAGTCAAGAATACTGGAGTGGGTTGCCATTTCCTTCTCCAGGAGATCTTCCTGACTCAGGGATTGAACCCATGTCCCCAATACTGTAAGCAGATGCCTTACCATCTGAGCCACCAAGGAAGTCCAATATTGAAGAATGTTCCCTCTATGCCTGATTTCTGGGGAGTTTTTATCATAAATGGGTCTTGAATTTTATCAAAAGCTCTTTCTGGGTCTATTGAGGTTATCACATATATTTTTTTAATTCTTCAATTTGTTGATATATTGTATCAAACTGATTGATTTATGCATATTGACAAACTTTTGCATCACTAAGACAAATCCCACTTGATCATCGTATGTGATCTTTTTAATGTGTTGTTGGATTCAAATTTGTAGTGTTTTGTTGAGAATTTTTGTGCTTATCTTCACCAGTGATACTAAACTGTAACTTTTTTTCTTTTTTTTCTGATGTATCTGTCTGGTTTTGGTATCAAAGTAGTGGTAGCTTCACGGAATGAGGTTGGAAGTGTAATTTATTGTAACTTTTTCAGAAGGAAAAGTGTTAACTCTTTTTCAAATGTTCATGGAATTTGTCTGTGAAGCCATCTAGTTCTGGACATTTATTTGTTGGGAATTTTTAAAGTCACAGTTTCAATTTCAGTACTTGTGACTGGCTTTTTCTTATTTTCTATTTCTGTCTGGTGTAGTGTTGGAATGTTGTATTGTTATAAGAATTTGTCCATTTCTTCTAGGTTGTCCAATTATACAGTTGCTTATAGTAGTCTCTTATGATCCTTTGTATTTCTGTGATGTCCATTGTAATTTCTCCTTTTTAGATTCTAATTTTATTGATTTGAGTCCACTCTTTCCCCACCCCCCACCCCTTAGAAGAAAGGCTCACTTTGTGGCCCAGCATGTAATCAATTTTGTAGAATGTTCTACACACATTTGAAAAGAATGTGTAATCTACATCTGCTGCTTTGATTGGAATGCTTTATAAATAACAGTTAAGTGCATCTGATCTAATATGTCATTGACGGCCTGTTTCCCCTTATTGGTTTTCTGTCTGGATGATCTGTCTATTGATGAAAGTAGGGTTTTAAAGTACACCAATATTACTGTATTACTGTTGATTTCTTCTCTTATTACTGTTAGTATTCACCTTATATACTGAGGTGCTCAAATGTTGGGTGCATCATATTTACAATTGTTATATCTTCTTCTTTGATTGATCCCTTGATAATTAAGTAGTGTCATTTTTCTCCTGTAATTGTCTTTATATTAAAATCTATCTTGAGTATTGCTACTTCAGCTTTCTTTAGTTTTGCATTTGCTCAGAATATCACTTTCTATCCCCTCACTTTCAGTCTGTGTCCATAGATCTGAATTGGGTTTCTTATAAACAGCATATATATGAATCTTGATTTTGTAAATATTTAGGCAGTCTAAGTCTTTTGGTCAGAGCATTTAATCCATTTACATATATGATAATTATCACTATGTATGTTCTTTTTTTCTTTTATTTTTTAACTTTACAATATTTTATTGGTTTTGCCATATATCAACATGAATTCACCACAGGTATACACGTGTTCCCCATCCTGAACCCTCCTCCCTCCTCCCTCCCCATACCACCCCTCTGGGTCGTCCCAGTGCACCAGCCCCAAGCATCCAGTATCGTGCATCAAACTATGTATGTTCTTAATGCCACTTTGTTAATTGTTTTGGATTTATTTTTTAAGTATTTTTCTTCCCTTTTTCTTTTTCTTACTTCACTTGTGACTTTGTCAGTAACTTCATTATCAAGTTCAGATTCTGTTTTCCTTTTTGGTGTCTGTATCTATTGTACATTTTTGGTTTGTGGTTATGATGAGATTTTGATATGGCATTCTGTAAATAAACAAGATATTTTTAAGTTGCTGGCCTTTTAATTCCAAATGCATTCCCATTATCCTAAACTTGTGCTCCCCTCTTGTCACAATTGCTAGTTTTGATATCATATTTTTGTTCAGATGAATTCCTATCTTTATTGTGTATTTGCCTGTACCAAAGAAGTTTCCCATTTACAGTTATCTTGGTTCTATATTTGGCCTTTTCTTTTATGTCTATAGAATTTAGCATCTGTTACAAAGCTGATCTAGTGGTGTTGAATTATATATTTTTTTTTTTCCTGTAAAAGTTTTTTGTTTTTCCAACAAATCTGAATAAGAGTTTTTCTTGTTAGAGTACTTTTGGTTGTAGGTTCTTGCATAACATCACTTTAAATATATCATACCATTCCCCACTAGCCTGCAGTGTTTCTGCTGAGAAATCAGCTGATAACCTTATGGGAGTTCCCTTTTATATTATTTGTAGCTTTTAGTCTTTAATTTTTGTCGGTTTGATTATTGTGTGTCTTGGCATGTTCTTCCATGGGTTTAGACTGTGAAGAACTCTTTGTGCTTCTTGAATAGGTGTGGCTGTTTCCTGTCCTTTGTTAAGGGATTTTTTCAGCTATTTTGTCTTCAAATTTTTTCTCAGGTCCTTTTTTTCTCTCTTCTCCTTCTGGAACACCCTATAATACAAATGTGATTGCATTTAATGATCTCCCAAAGGTTTCTTGGATTTTGCAATTTTCTTTTTATTCTTTTTTTTTTTCTTTTATTCTGTTCCCCAGTAGTGATTTCCATCACTCTATTTTCTAATTCATTTATCAGTTCTTTTGCCTCAATTATTCTCATTTTGAGTATTTTTACTTCCAGAGTATTTTTCATTTCAGTTCTTGCATTGTTCATCTCTGTTTTTTGGAATTCAGTTCTTCTAGGTCTTCGTTACACACTTCTTGTATCTTCTCAATCCTTACCTCCATTCTTTATTGCAAGATCTTGGATCATCTTTACTATCATTACTCTGAACACTTTTTGGGTACATTGCCTATATCCAATTCAGTTAGTTTCCCTTCTGGGATTTTATCTTATTCCTTCACCTAAGACATATTCCTCTGTCATCTCATTTTGTATAACTTTCTGTGATTGCAGTTTCTGTTCTACAGGATGCAGTATTGTAGTTTTTCTTGCTCTGCTATCTGTCCTCTAGAAAGGCTTCATAAGAGGCTATGCAGAATTTCTGATAGGATAGACTGCTTTACATCCACTGGTGGGTAGAATTAGGTCTTGTTCCTTTATTGGGTAGTGTTGTGTCAAGGAGAGTGGCTAGAGAGCTGTGGGCTCAGAAAGGCTTTAAGAAGCCTGTCTGCTGATTGGTAGGACTGTGTTCCTCTCCTGTTGGTTGACTGGCCTTTGGCATCTGAGCATGGAAGACTATAGGATGTTTGGTGGACTAGGTCTTAAGAAAATAGCAGCTGCAAGTGTCCTCATAATGATCCATAGCTGACCCTGTCTATGCATGATTCTCCAACACTAGCAGATAGGTCCAGCCAGGTTTTTTATAAGGTCCCTGTTTTTTTCCCCATGTCATGGTGCACACAAGACATTATGTGCTCCCTCTAAGAGCAGAGTTTCCATTTCCTCTAATCCTGTGAAATTCCTGTGAATAAATCCCTCTGGACTCAAAGCCAAAATCTGGGGAGCTTCTCCTCTTATTGCTCAAACCCCAAGATGAAGAACCTGATGTGGGGCTCAGAACTTTCTATCTTATGGGTGAACTATTGCAGTATAAGTATTTTCCATTTTTGGGTCACCCTCCTGGTGGATACGGAGAAGGCAATGGCACCCCACTCCAGGACTCTTGCCTGGAAAATCCCATGGATGGAGGAGCCTTGTAGGCTGCAGTCCATGGGGTCGCTAAGAGTCAGACATGATTGAGGGACTTCATTTTCATTTTTCACTTTCATGCATTCGAGAAGGAAATGGCAACCCACTCCAGTGTTCTTGCCTGGAGAATCCCAGGGACAGAGGAGCCTAGTGGGCTGCCGTCTATGGGGTTGCACAGAATCAGACATGACTCAAGCGACTTAGCAGCAGCCTGGTGGATATGGGATTTAATTTTATTGTGATTGTGCCTCTCCTGCCATTTCATTGTGGCTTTTTGCTTAACTTTTAATCTAAGGGGTGTTTTTTGGTAGCTTTCAGTATTTTTTGTCCTTGGTTATTCAGTTAGTTATGATTATGGTGTGTTTGTAAAAAGTAGTTAGCTCACATCTTTATACTTTTCCATTTTGTCTCTGTCTCCCTTGATGTATGTTAGTAGATACTAGTCAAATAATATTTGAAAGTTACTAGAACACTTTCATCTTCTAGTAGCAGAATATGAGGATTCTGGATATTCTGCTAACTTTCATATTGTCTCTCATTTTACTTTTAGTTAGTTACTGAGGTTTTCCTATTGTAGTTTTAGTCAACGTTCCCTCAATTACCAAAAATATTGAGAATCTTATCACACGTTTATTGTATACACATACATATGACAAGACTGTATTTTGTCATCGTGCTTATTTAACTTATATGGAAAGTACATCATGTGAAATGTTGGGTGACTCAAAAGCTGGTATCAAGATTGGCAGGAGAAATATCAATGACCTCATATATGCAGGTGATCCCACTCTAATGAGAGAAAATGAAGAAGAAATAAAGGGAAAGCTGGCTTGAAACTCCACCTTCCAAAAACTAAGATCAGGACAACTTGCCCCATCATTTCATGGCAAATAGAAGGGGGGAAGTGCAGAGAATGACAGATTTTTTTTTCTTAAGCTCCAAAATCACTGTGGATAGTGACTATAGCATTGAAATTAAAAGACACTGATACTTGGATGAAAAGCTATGACAAAACTAGACAGTGCTTTAAAAAGCAGAGACATCACTTTGCTGACAAAAGTCCATATAAACAAAGCTGTGATTTTTCCAGTAGTCACATACAGATGTGTGAGTTGGACTATAAATAAGGTTGAGTGCCAATAAATTGATGCTTTTGACTTGTGGTGCTGGAGATGACTCTTGAGAGTCTCTTGGACTGCAAGGGGATCAGACCAGTCAATCCTAAAGGAAATCAGTCCTGAATATTCATTGGAAAGACTGATCCTGAAGCTGTAGTTCCAATACTTTGGCCACCTGATGTGAAGAACTGACTCACTGGAAGGGACCCTGATGATGGGAAAGATTGAAGGTAGTAGGAGAAGGAATAACAGAGGATGACTGAATTGAAATGAATCTGAGCAGACTACAGGACACATTAAAGGACAGAGAAGCCTGGTATGCTTCAGTCCATGAATTCACAAATAGCTGGACATTACTTAATAATCAAACAACAACAACAAATATCCTAAGAAGTGCTCTAATATCATTAAGAAACAAATTGGTCAGAGTCTCTCTGCCATTATCTTTTTTAGCTAAATTGTTTTTAGAGACTGAAAGTAGGTCACTACTAAGTGTAACCAACTAAGTTCAAAGACTTTCCTTTATTACATTTTTTTTTTTTAATTAAGGGTAGAAGGTGCTGAGAGGAACAAACCTGTTTAAAGCAACAACAAAATATACCTATACCTATACATATATAAAATATATGTGTAAATTGTTGTTTATGCTCACTCACTCAGTCGTGTCCAACTCTTTGTGACCTCTTGGACTGAAGCATGCCAGGCTTCTCTGTCCTTCACTAACTCCCAGAGTTTGCTCAAACTCATGTCCATTGAGTTGATGATGCTATCCAACAACCTCTTTCTCTGCCACCCCCTTTCCCTGCTGCCTTCAATATTTCCCAGCATCACTTGTTTGCAGTGTGCCTTTCCTATTTCTTATTCATTTCCATTGGGTTTCTTTGTAAATTCCTTATGGGTTTTAAGAGCTTTTTTAGTTTTTAATTTAGGATGCAAGTCTTTTGTGAGTTATACATATTACAATTATCTGGTCTACTCTGCAGATTGTCTTTTCACTCTTATTTTGAATTACAGAAGTTTTAAGTGTAATGTAGCTAAATTTATCAAACTAAATTTATAGACAATGCTTTATTTGTCTTGATTGTTTAAAATGTTCCTATCTACCTCTGATTCATGTCAACAGTCAAATAACTTTCTAAAACATTTGCTCATTTTTCTTCCATACAAATATTTATAAATTTCTTGGAATTAACTTTTGTGAAAAGTGTAAAGTGAAAGTCAAATTTCACATTTAAAAAAATACAGATAGTTCATTAACTTAATATTTTAATACAGACATGTCTTCCCACTTCTGCTTCTTATTTCCAATTTTGTTATAAGTCATGTATCCCTTTAAGACCGGAAATTTACCTGCACTATCAATATTATTCTATTGTTTATTGATCTATATCATGGTTGGTATTTTTGTACTTTGAAGAATCTTTATAAATATTAAAATCAGATGGTGGTCAAATACAGGAATATGACCACTGGAATTTTAATTGAAATTGCAATAAAATTATATTTCAGTTGTGGGAGAATCTGTGCCTTTATAATATGGGCTATTTCAAATATTTTGCATGATATATCTAATTAGTAATTTTTCTGTAAAATTTCTTAAAATATATTTAAAACTTTCTGTATAGATTTCTTAAATATATTCAGTTTATTAGTTGGTATTTTATAGTATCAACATTATTTTAAATGTTTTTTCATCATTAAATTGTATGTCTTTTTTCTTGAATATTACAATTATTAATAATTGAGACTGTATGCAACAACCCTGTAAAATAAATTGCTATCCAAATTATTAATCTGTAGATTCTTCTGGATGTTTCTACAAGTATGATTATATTATCTTGAGATGTGTTTCTACTTTACAAATTTTATAATGAATAAAATTATGACTCCTTAAAAATATTCATATCTTTCATAAAAAGAAACTCCAGTATGAAATGGTTTTAATGGTGATTGCTACACATAATTAATTCCGAAATTTAAAAGTTGGAAGACTTCAATTTGTTCTATGAGAACAGCCTAACTTTGATAATGAAACATGACTAGTAGTAGTAGTGTAGTGTTAGTCACTTAGTCGTGTCTGACACATTGAGACACCATGGACTGTGGCCCAAAAGGCTCCTCTGTCCATGGGATTCTCAACATCACTGGAAAGTTACAAAAAGAAAATCATAGACTATTCTCCTGAATATAGACGTAAAAATCTTGAAAAAAAAAAAAAGGCAAATTGAACCAAGAAATTCAGAAAAATAATAATATAATACTACTTAGTTGGGGTTATTCAAGAAATGTAAAGGTTCCCAAGTTGCACTAACGGTAAAGAAAACACCTTCCAATGCAGTAGATGCAAGAGACACAGGTTGATTCCTGGCTTGGAAAGATCCCCTGGAGAAGTAAATGGCAACCCATTCCAGTATTCCTTCCTGGAGAATCCCATGGACAGAGAGGCCTGGTGGGATAAAGTCCATGCATCACGAAGAATCAGACAGAACTGAAGTGACAACACACAGCACACACAAGGGGCTTATTACATTTTAAAATTAATCAACATATTCAACATTATACTAGATATTTTAGCCAGTGGATTAAAAAGGAAAGAAATGATATACATGTGTGTGTGTGTGTGTGTGTGTGTGTATTATTGTTTTTCAGTGACTAAGTAATATTCAACTCTTTCTGACCCCATTGACTGAAGCATGCCAGGCTTCCCTGTCCTTCACTATCTCCTGGAGTTTGCTCAAACTCGTGTTCATTGAGTGGGTGATGCCATCCAATCTCATATTCTCATTTTCCCCCTTCTCCTCCCACCTTCAGTCTTTCCCAGCATCAGGATCTTTCCCAGTGATTTGGCACTTTGCATCAGGTGGCCACTTCAGCTTCAGCATCAGTCCTTCCAATGAATATTCAAGGCTGATTTCCTTCAGGAGTGACTGGTTTGATCTCCTTGCTGTGCAAGGGATTCTCAAGAATCTTCTCCAGCACCACAATTGGAAAGAATCAATTCTTCACTGCTCAGCCTTCTTTACGGTCCAACTCTCACATCCATACATGACTACTGGGAAACCCATAGCTTTGACTATAGGGACGCAAGTTGGTAAAGTGATGTCACTGCTTTTTAGTACAATGTCTAGGTTTGTCATAATTTCTTCCAACAAGTGAGTGTCTTCTAATTATTGGCTGCAGTCACTGTTTGCCATCATTTTTGAACCCCCAAAATAAAATCTGTCACTGTCTCCACTTTTTCTCCATCAGTTTGCCATGAAGTGATGGGACTGAATGCCATAATCTTGAGTTTTAAGCTAGTATTTTCACCTTCATCAAAAGGCTCTTTAGTTTCTCTTCTCTTTCTGCCATTAGAGTGGTGTCTTCTGGGTATAGGAGGTTGCTGATGTTTCTCCCAGTAAAGTTGATTCCAGGCTGTGTGTATATATATATATATATATATGTATATATGTGCGCATCAGTTCAGTTCAGTTGCTCAGTCATGGCCAACTCTTTACAATTCCATGGACGGCACCATGCCAGGCCTCCCTGTCCATTATCAATGTCCATCAAGTTGGTGATGCCATCAAACCATCTAATCCCCTGTCATCCCCTTCTCCTCATGTCTTTAATCTTTCCCAGCTTCAGAGTCTTTTCCAATGAGTCAGTTGTTTGCATCAGGTGGCCAAAGTATTGGAGCTACAGCATCAGACTTTCCAATGAATATTCAAGGCTGATTTCCCTTAGGATTGACTGGTTTGATCTCCTTGCAGTCCAAGGCACTCTCAGGAATATTCTCCAACACCAAAGTTCAAAAGTATCAATTCTTTGGCACTCAGCTTTCTTTATAGTCCAACTCTCACATCCATATGTGACTACTGGAAAAACCATAGGTTTGACTAAATGGACCTTTGTTGGAAAAGTAATGCCTGCTTTTTAAATTGTTGTCTAGACTGGTCATAGCTTTTCTTCCAAAGATCAAGTGTCTTTTAATTTCATGGCTGCAGTCACCATCTGCTGTGATTTTGGAGCCCAAGAAAATAAAATCCCTCACTATTTCCATTGTTTGTCTATCTATTTGCCATGAAGTGATGGGACTGGATGCCATGATCTTAGTCTTTTGAATATTGAGTTTTAAGCCAGCTTTTTCACTCTCCACTTTCACTTTCATCAAGAAGCTCTTCAGTTCCTCTTCACTTTCTGCTATGAGGGTGGTGTGATCTGCATATCTGAGGTTATTTATATATCTGTCTGCAATCTTGATTCCAGCTTGTGGTTCATTCAGCTTGGGATTTCATTTGACATAATGTACTCTGCATATAAGTTAAATAAGCAGGGTGACAATATACAGCCTGGAGATACTCCTTTTCTGATTTGGAACCAGTCCATTTTTCCATGTCTGGTTCTAACTGTTGCTTCTTGGCCTGCATACAGATTTCTCAGAAGGCAGGTTAGGTGGTCTGGTATTCCTATCTCTTTAAGAATTTTCCACAGTGTGTTGTGATCCACACAGTTAAAGTCTTTGGCATAGTCAATAAAGCAGAAGTAGATGTTTTTCTGGAACTCTGTTGCTTTTTCTATGATCCAACAGATGTTGGCAATTTGATCTCTGGTTCATCCAGCTTGAACATGTGGAAATTCTAGGTTTACGTACTGTTGAAGCCTCACTTGGAGAATTTTGAGCATTGCTGAGACAGTCAGTTCCTAGGCAGGTTGATAAGAAGTCAAGAGTCCCTGAGGAGGAGAAAGGGGTCTGGGGCTCTCAGGAGGAGAGGAGGAGATAGAATCTGGAATTCTCGAGGAGGAAAGGATAAACTTTCTTTCTACATTCCTTAGTAAGGATATATCAGAGAAGGCAATGGCACGCCACTCCAGCACTCTTGCCTGGAAAATCCCATGGATGGAGGAGCCTGGTGGG
Source organism: Bos indicus (assembly GCF_029378745.1). NCBI lineage: Eukaryota > Metazoa > Chordata > Mammalia > Artiodactyla > Bovidae > Bos > Bos indicus. Next base: position 3,950,354 of record NC_091774.1, read on the forward strand.
CTGCGGTCCATGGGGTCGCGAAGAGTCGGACACGACTGAGCGACTTCCTTTTCACTTTTCACTTTCCTTCATTGGAGAAGGAAATGGCAACCCACTCCAGTGTTCTTGCCTGGAGAATCCCAGGGACGGGGGAGCCTGGTGGGCTGCCGTCTATGGGGTTGCACAGAGTTGGACACGAATGAAGCGACTTATCAGCAGCAGCAATATACCCTGCTTGAGGACATATTCTTCCTGGAAACATTTTGACTAATTCTGTTATCTCTGAAATGTTTATTGTGGGAGTGGATCTAGTAAGATCTTTACAACCTTGAGAAATTTTTAAAATTTATTTTAATAATCAATGTAAAAAATATATAACTCCCTTACTAACATTAGCAAGGGGGCACTTTCCATCCCCCTTCCGATGTCTGTGTCAGAAGCTTTATCTGTCCCTTTTCATACTTTAGTAAAATTCTGCTACAGAAAAGCTCTTGAGTGATCAAGCCTGGTCCCTGGTGCCAAAGGTAAATCTTCATTGAAAATCATGAATCCAATTCCGTTCACCTGTAAGCTATCATTACTTTGCTAGCGTGTCAGATGAGTGAAATTGTATGGTAGTTTGAACATTCTTTGGCATTGCCCTTCTTTGGGATTAGAATGAAAACTGACCTTTTACAGTCCTGTGGCCACTGCTGAACTTTCCAAATTTGTTGGCATATTGAGTGCAGCACTTTAGCAGCAGCATCTTTTAGGATTTGAAATAGCTCAGCTGGAATTCCATCATCTCCACTAGCTTTGCTTGTAGTGATGGTTCTTAAGGCCCACTTGATTTCACAATCCAGGATGTCTGGTTCTAGGTGAGTGGTCACACCATCGTGGTTATTTGGGTCATGGACATCTCTTTGGTATAGTTCTTTTGGGTATTGTTGCCACTTCTTAATATCTTCTGGTTTTGTTAGGTCCATAATATTTTTGTCCTTTATTGAGCCCATCTTTGCATGAAATATTCCCTTGTTATCTCTATTTTTCTTGAAGTCTTTTCTCTAGTCTTTCCCATTCTACTGTTTTCCTCTGTTTCTTTACATTGATCACTGAGGAAGGCTTTCTTATCTCTCCTTGCTATACTTTGGAACACTGCATTCAGATGGTATTATCTTTCTTTTCTCTTTGGCTTTTAGCTTCTTTACTCAGCTATTTAAAAGGCCTCAGACAACCATTTTGCCTTTTTGCATTTCTTTTTATTAGGGATATCTTGATTACTGCCTCCTTTACAATGTCATGAACCTCCATCCATAGTTCTTCAGGCACTCTGGCTATCAGATCTAATCCTTTGAATCTGTTTGTCGTTTGCACTGTATAATCATAAGGGATTTGATTTAGGTCATTCCTGAATGTGGTTTTCCCTTCTTTCTTCAATTTCAGTCTGAATTTGGCAATAAGCAGTTCATGATCTGAGCCACAGTCAGCTCTTGGTCTTGTTTCTGCTGACTGTATAGAGCTTCTCCATCTTTGGCTACAAAGACTATAATCAATTTGACTTTGATGTTGACCATCTGGTGATGTCCATGTGTAGAGTTGTCTTTTCTGTTGTTGGAAGAGGGTGTTTGCTATGACCAAAGCGTTCTCCTGGCAAAACTCTATTAGCCTTTGTCCTGCTTCATTTTGTACTCTAAGGCCCAGCTCGTCCATTACTCCAAGTAGCTCTTGACTTCCTACTTTTGCATTCCAGTCCCCTATGATGAAAAGGACAGCTTTTTCTGGGGGGTGTTAATGCTAGAAGATTTTGTAGATCATCACAGAATTGTTCAACTTCAGCTTCTTCAGCATTAGTTGTTGGGGCACAGACTTGGATTACTGTGATATTAAGTGGTTTGCCTTGGAAAGGAGCAGAGATTATTCTGTCATTTCTGAGATTGCACCCAAGTATTGCATTTTGGATTCCTTTGTTAGCTTTGAGGGTTACTCCATTTCTTCTGGGGAATTCTTGCCCACAATAGTAGACATAATGGTCATTTGAATTAAATTTGCCCATTCCAGTCCATTTTATTTCACGGATTCCTTAAATGTCAACATTCACTCTTGCTGTCTCCTGGTTGATGACTTCCGATTTGCCTTGAGTCATGGACCTAACATTCCAGGTTTCTACACAATATTGTTCTTTACAGCATCAGACTTTATGTCCATCATCAGTCACATCCACAACTGAGCATTATTATTCCTTTGCCTCCATCTCTTCATTCTTTCTGGAGTTATTTCTCCATTCTTCTTCAGTAGCACACTGGACACCTATCGACCTGGGTAGTTCATCTTTCAGTGTCATATATTTTTACCTGTTCATACTATTCATGGGTTTCTCAAGGCAAGAATACTGAAGCGGTTTTTGATTCCCTTCTCTGGTGGACTATGTTTTGTCAGAACTCTCTACCATGACCCATCCGTCTTGGGTGGCACTACATGTCATGCCTCATAGTTTCATTGAGTTAGACAAGGCTGTGGTTCATGTGATCAATTTAGTTAGTTTTCTGTGATTGTGGCTTTTATCTATCTGCCCTCTGATGAATAAGGATAAGAGGCTTATGGAAGCTTCCTGATGGGAGGTAGTGATTGTGAGGGATACTAAGTCTTGTTCTGATGGGCAGGGACATGTTTAGTAATTCTTTGATCCAAATTTCTGTTGATGGTCAGGGCTGCATTCCCTCCCAGTTGTTTGACCTGAGGCCAAACTGTCGACCCATGCCTCCACTGGAGACCCCTGGACACTCACAGACAAATCTTGCTCAGTCTCCCGCTGGCCTCCAAAGTCAAATTCCCTGGGGGTTCTCTTTCCCTTTGCCGGATCCCCAGTGGAGATCCTCAGATTCCCCGCGCTGGATCTGTTGTGAGTCCTAGAAGTTTCTTAACAGTGTGAGAATTTCTTTGGTGTAATTATTTCTGCAGTTTGTGGGTCATATCCCCAGCAGCTCTATGGTGGGGCCAATGGCAATTTCCTCCATGAGGGCTTATGCCACATGATGGGTGACCCAGGTCTGCTGCATCCAGCGCCCTTGTCCCTGTGGCAGGCCACTGCTGACCCATGACTCTACAGGAGATACTCAAACACTCAAAGATATGTCTGCTTAGTCTCTGTGGGGCCTCTGCATCCAGATGCATACATATCTATACATATGTGTACATATGTATATATATATATGTGTGTGTGTGTGTGTGTGTGTATATATATATATAATTCATTTAACAACTGTTTTATGTTGATGTCTCATGATATTTGGATATTTTAACAAAAAAGTAGTAAGCATGTGTACGGAATGCTACATATTGTTTCACATAAAATGTTCTTTTTTAATATCTGAATTGTACAAAATTCCCTTTATTAGCTGTGTGCTAAAATACATAGATGAAGTAGACTTCACTCCTACTTTAAAGAAACATACAAACTAGTCTTGAGGATGAGCAATGGGTTATTTAAAATACAATGCAATGCAGTATACGTCACCTCTTTCATAACTAACAGAAGAGGTATATCCTTGATTTAACCTATTCAGGTTAAAGGCTCAAAACACATAAGGACAATCCATATGTTTTGTATACTCTAGAATATGACCCTTTCTGAGAATATTCTTTCCCATGTTTTCTAATATTTTTTTTCGATTTATTTTTTGAAGGGGAAAATATTTATGTGTTCTTTGGTTTGTTGAAATCTAATGAAACAACTTTTTTTTAACTTTTTAAATAATCTTTTCCAGTTTTATTTATTTATTTTACTTTACAATATTGTATTGGTCTTGCCATACATTGACATGAATCTCCCATGGATGTACATGTGTTCCCCATCCTGAACCCCCCTTTCACTACCCTCCCCATCCCATCCCTCTGGGTCATCCCAGCCCTGAGCACCCTGTATCATGCATTGGACCTTTTAAAATAAAATTTTAAAGATTAACTCCATTTACAGTTATTACAAAATATTGGCCATATTCCCAATGCTTTTCAGTTTATTTTGTTTGTTAAAATATTGCTAGTTAAAGCTTTCAGAGTGGCTTAAACACACAATTAGCCATTCAAGATTTAGTGCAAATTTCTTCAATCATATTACTATCTTCTAGTAACTAATTAATCCACCTGCTCTAAAGGAAGATTAACACTGTTCTCAGGAAGTACATGTAAATGGCTTTGTGGAGAATATAGTCCCTTAGTGTAAGCAAGTACAGAACACTCTTACAGAAATAGCAAATCTGACTGTTATGTATATGTTCATGAATGGGAACTCTTTTGGTACATAAAAAACACTCAATACTTCATTACTTAAAACCACAGAATCTTTTTTTTTTTTTAATTATCCTGACATTTGTGCAGTGTTGGTATGAGGCTCTCATCACTGGCTCCTTTACTCCAGCTTGACTGGAGCCCGAAGATAGTTTTTGAAGATGAGCTCACTCATATGGCTGGAAAATTGGCATTGACTGTCAGCTGGGACCTCAGCTTGGACTATAACATACTTCAGTTCCTTCCTACAAGAATCTTTCTTAAGGACTAGTTAAGCTTCCTCAGAGCATGGCAGCTGGTAACCAAGATGAGTATGCAATGGACAGGCAGCAGAAGCCACCTAAACTTCTTAAATCTAGGTCTGGAAACTAGTGATATCATTTTCACACTATTCTTTTGGGCATGTAGTCTACAACCTTTGCCTGGATTCAAGGTGAGAGAACTAGACCCCACCTAGAGGGCTTCCCTGGTGCCTTAGAGGGTAAAGAATCCACCTGTACTGCAGGAGACCTGGGCTCCATCCCTGGGTGGAGAAGATCCCCTGGAGGAGGGCATGGCAACCCACTCCAGTATTCTTGCCTGGAGAATCCCCATGGACAGAGGAACCTGGTGGGCTATAGCCCATGGGATCGCAAAGAGTTTGACATGCCTAGGCAATTAAGCACAGCACAGAACATTAGTGGGATGAGTGTGAAACAATTGAATCTATTACTGTCGGTGAAACCTCTGTCCCATAGATAAAGGACTCTAAGGACAAAGGAAAGTAAATATGTTAAAAAAAAAATGACAAACTTTACTGCTATGGCAATTGAACTGTCATTTTTAAAACTAAGAATTGGGAAGAAAACAAATTCATTATTCACAATATCTCTCCCATTTGCTTATGTGCTTTTCCCTTTCTTCAGAAAGTGTCTTTACCTTTAGGATTGAACTCTCAGAATTGACTCTTACTAATATTATACTTAAGCTGTACTATGAGTTTTTTTTTTTTTTTTTTAAGTAGGATAGGGAAGAAGCTATTACCATTTACCACTTCTTTTTCTTTAAGAATATTTACAAATTTTTATAACAAAACATGCTTTTGAACATTAAAAAAATTGCAAAAATGCAAATATATCTGAAGGCTATAGATAGACTGACATCAGCAGAAATATAGTGATTAACTTCAGACAGCAATGCCTGTTCCAAGATCACTTACTGTTGATGATATTTTGACAGATACACATTAATATTTTCTGGAACAGCAGAGCTAGTAGAGTGAAAGGCCTTGAGCTTTACAAGGGTCACAAAACCATGTCAGCAGCAATATCCTGGCCCAGGTGTAGAAGCTGGGGAATGAGGCAATAATAATGGACTTTTATGAGGTGCAAGTGATTCAAAGAACCCTGCTAAGAAAAGATGTCTGTTAGCAAATTCACAAAATCCAAATAAAAACTAAAGGAATAGAAGATAGCAAATTGATTCATATTCCAGAAAACTCAAAAATAAGCGAAAAAGTCAGCTTTAGTTATTTTAAGTGATCTTGGAGAGTTGAAGTGAGCCTATCCAGCAATATTTTTTGAAAGTAGCTGAGTTCCTTCCAAAAGTGATACCCAAATTTCCCTAGTGTTAAAAAAATATTTTTATGCTATTCCTATTGAAAGCCTAAGGATAAAGCAGTTTTACTGTATAAAAATTGGCTTTTCTGTCTTCAATAAATTATAGGTAATATTTCATGGAGAAAATGACAACAAGGTTCTGTATTGTCATGTCACTTTGAAAAAGGTAGTGAATCATGCAGCTTACTATATTCAATACTAAGCTAGATGCTATAGCAAGACAACCCCTGGGAGCTTACTTTGTGTGTGTCAGCAGGGATAATAGGAAAACCAAAATGTCTGTCATTGAAAGGGCCTAATTTCTAGTCCCAACCCCATTCTGCCAATAATTTTGTTTCTCTGTATACAATTTTATCATCTGCAACATGCAGTGGTTGGACCCAGTCCTCTTTGCAATCTTGTTTGGCTTTAATGTCTAGGATCTTATTCATTTAATTTTTGCTTGGGGAAGGAAATAGTTTTTGAAATGTATGCATACTGATATGGATTCTTAGGGTTATTTCACCTTAACTTAGGTGGACACCTGACATTGAGCCCTGGCCTTTATGTAGACCCTTAAAATCTGATCTCCTTCAGTACCAATGCATTTGCTTTTCCCTAAACTCAGGCAGCACCACAATCAGATTATCTATCAGATGCCTGCAGGGCTCCATTACCTTTTGGAGGTCTTTATTCAAATGTCAGAAAGAGACTGTTTCCTGACATACAACCCAATATTCCCTAACTTCTAACAGTTATTTTTCTTCATAAATTTTAATATTTCTGATACTGTAATTATTCATTTATTATATCCATTTTCTCACTCTAATGTAGCATCCATAAGGGCAAGAAATATACTCTAATTCTTTGTTGTATGTAAGAATGCCTGGCACATTACTAATTATTTCAACTTGTATCTGATCTCAGTGCTTATATTTTTCATGATTTTCCTCTGCTCTTTTAAATTAGTTTCAATTTGCAAGCTTATTTTCAATGCTTATATGACTTTTCATCAAATATTCTATCAAATTGCCTTTGAGAGATCTTTCCCCACAAATCAATATTTAAGCTGAGCACCAAAGAACTCTGAGCACTGTTGTTACTTCATTTTCCATTTTTTAACTAATCCAATTGCCCCTTTAGATGACTTGTTTATAAATTGATCTCATCTTTCAGACTTTGTACTTTATCTGATTAATGTTTTAATCTGTGTATCTCTAGTAACTAGCACAGATTGTTTTTTTCACACAGAAGGCAGTTAAAAACTCTTATTAATTAAATAGGTATTTTAAAAAGCTGTCAGAATTAAAGTTTTCTATTCTTATAAA